>NW_028274810.1:96543064-96843064 GCF_037043125.1 Eumetopias jubatus | reverse complement strand
CATGACCACAGAGTGTCTGCTTCCCCACATGTCCAAACAAGCTTTATTCCATGTTTAGGATATTTCTGAGAAAACACCAAAGATCTGTCACCCAAATTGGCATTCATTGTACGTGACCTTTTAGCATCATTTGACACAGTTGATTACTCCCCTGCTTCTTAAAACACTTTCGTTGTGCAGCCTCTGGGACAAACCTCTCTTGATCCTCCTCTGACCACATCAGCCACTTTCCATCTCCTTTGCTGATTTCTCAGTATCCCCTCCCCTTTTAGTGGTGGAGTCCCCAGGGTCCAGTCCAGGGAACTCTTGTCAATCTATACCTATTGCACAGGTGAACTGGCCCAGTCTGCGGGCTTTGAAAACCATCTCTCTGTTGAGGTCTCTCCCTTTCTGTCTCAAGCCCAGACTTCTGCTGGGAACTCCACATTCTTATATCCAACTGCTGTCTTGACATCTCCACTTGGATGTTTCATGATTAGTAAAATCACCTCAAACTCAGCAAAGCCAAAACTCAAGTTCATCTCTCACATGTCTCTCGAGTGTCCATCATCAGCACACCTTAGTAAAGGAGAACTCTGTCCTTGTTGCTCTGGCTACAAAGCTGAAAGGCATCCTCTGTGGGTCTCCTTCTTACACATGTCCTCTATAACCCATCTGGAAATGGGCTGTGCCTTCCTCAGAGCATATCGGAAGTGCGTCTTCAGAGGGAATCTGAATATACTCTGCCCTCTATATTCTATTCTCCACCAAACGAGAGCCAGAACAACCCTTTTGAAATGAATTCCTGTCAAATCCTACCTCTGCTCAAAACCTTCCAATCTTGTCTCATCTCACAATAAAATTTTAAGTCCTTACCAACAAGACTCCCTTCATGCCCTCGCTCCCCTGCCACTTCTCACCTTCCCCCTTTCCACCGTCCACCTACCTTCACTTGGCTTGAGCCACCCTGGACCCCTAAGTGATCCTCAGTCATGCTAAGTACTCCCTCACCTCTTTCAGGTCTGTGCTCACCTGTAAGCCTCTAAGATTCCCAGGGTGATTTTCTCTGATTATCCCAGGATACTCGCAGCTCACTATCCATCGCCTTTAGTTCGCTTTATTTTCTCCAGAGCTCTCTTACCACATATTTATTTGTTGGCTTGTCATGAGTCCCCTCCTATCAGACATCAGTTCCACGAAGGCGGCTCTCTGCCTTTGTGTTCATGTATCCCCAGTGTCTGGAACACAGTGTTCAGCAAATGCTCACTCATGACTTTAGAAACGTGTTAGCATAAGAGGTGTGTCCCAAGGAATTGTTTATTTAAAAAGATAAAGTGTCCATGCTTCCAAATGATTTTTTTCATAAATTAGAATGTGGCTTCAAAGTTATCCATAATACAATGTCTCTGTGGCTGACTTGTATTTCAATTTATTCTCTTAAGTAGTGGGAAAAGGGTTGGAAGTCCAGCCAACAGGGCAGGAAGCCCCCACCACACACATCCTGAGACCCAACCACCTCAGACCCTGTTTACTATTCCCCAACATGCCCTGCCCCTTCCACCCTTTCGGACATCCCTGCCTGGACTGTCCAAACCACCTCATTTGCCATGGCTAATTCCATTCTCTGCTCCGATACCACCTCCTCAGGAAGTTCTCTCACGCCTCCAACTGGCCTCCACCTCTCCCTTCCAAGTTCTCCCTCAGAGCTGAACCTCTATCTCTAGTCTGTTTTTATAGTCTGACAACATATGGGCCTGCCTTTCTCCATTTCTAGGAGAGCTGTGTCCTATCCATGCCTGATTCTACCACAGCTCCTTGAACACAGGTGGCCATCCATAAAGAATTGGTGAATTAAAAACCTAGAAAGTTGCAGTAGACTGACGCCCCACCCTCCCTATTTAAAACCCTTTCCTGGGACCGCTGATGTGACCCCTCTGTTTGCTCAAAAGACCGTGGGCTCTCATCAGCCCTGCTGTGTCCTCTGTGTAAACACTGATCAGACATCCCAAATACTAAATTCGCAGGTGGCCATAGAAAAGAGTCTCTTTTCACAGACCGTGGAAAAATAATTGTGCCCACATAAGATTGCTCAGAAAAGGGAGAAATTAAAGAAGATGGTCTCGCTAAGCTATCTGGAAGTGAATCTTTCAGAATAAAATTACATTAGCATCAAAGATTCTACTATTTAAGGCCATAGATCACTTATATTTTCCTTATGAATATTTTTGTGGGTTTAATGAACAGAAATGTCTCTAGCTCACATAGTGGGAATAACTTTTGATATTTTTCTTCCACTATAGATCAGACAAAAAATTTACCTATTTCTTCTGTTGTGGAGTAGCAATTTAAGCTTCCGGCAATGTCCATATGGCCCCTCATCTACTAACTCCAGTTCTTCTCTGTCCTTGATCTCTTCCTCCTTCCATGAATCTTGTTTCTTTAGTTGTAGAAAATACACACGTGTGAATTTCAGAGGAGACACATTGCTATTTGTTATGCTTTTCCATTTTTCTCTGCTCTCAATTTCTCCCTTCCAAAACTTCCGTTACTTTGTGAAGTGTTGTGTGTGTGTGTGTGTGTGTGTGTGTGTGTGTGTGTGTGTGTGTGTGTGTAGACATATAGAGAAGGCATTCCTAACTTAAGGAGCTGTAGATTCTGTGTGCATGCAGTGGATCAAATGATTGTGCCTTTAGCAAGGTATCCCTATCAAACTGTACTTTCTTGGGCACTACATTTTGGTCACATTTATTGGGGGGCTGCCATGTTTAAGAGAAACATTAGTAAAATGATTAGAGGAAGGTAAGTGATCAAGATGTAGAAGGATATAGAAGACATATTCAAGACTCTTTGGATGAAAGTAAAGAAGTATAACTCAAGCTACATTCACCAAAAGAAGAATTTTAATGATTCACATGCCCAAGTGGTCTAAGCATATACCAGCTTCAGGCATAGTTAGATCCAGGTGCTGAAACAACATTGTCAGAAGTCTCTCTCCTTCTCTCAGTTCTGCGTTCCCCTTTCTAGGGATCTATTTTAGGGATGATTTTCCTTTAGGACGATAAGATGGCCATTAACCGTGCTGAGTCTACAACCTGCTAGGTGAGCCGATCCAACAGAAAGAAGTCACCTGTTTTCAGTGATTCCAGAACAAATCCCACGAAATCTTCCACTGGGCTAGCCTGGGGAATGTTCTCACCCCTGAGCTGATCCCTGTGGTCAGAGGAGGTTGAGGTCAGCCCCACCTGAACCACAGAGACCCAGAGTGTGAGAGGGAGTGGCCCCCAGAGAAACTCAGAGTGCTGTTACCAGGAGAGGGAATGGGTATGGTCAGACAAAGATGGCAGATATCCACTATTCTACATCATAGGAAGAAAGATTGAATACACTGGAGAAGACTTGGTGAGGACATGACCTGCAGATCTGGGATGTGGGCGAGCAATCAGATGTCATCTCTGATGGGTGCAGTGGAACATGGACCAGTGGGGGAAGCCAGGTTGGCCCGCTTCCAAAGCCTGCGTTGGTTCCTCCACACCCTTCCCAGCAATTTAAGCTTCCAGCAATGTGGCCCCTCATCTACTAACTCCAGTTCTTCTCTGTCCTTGATCTCTGCACGGCGCAAACGAGAAGGGGGTGCCAAGCCAGCCAGACCCAGCGTTGAAGTCCTGCCTCTCAGTAACTCAGCCTAGTTGTCTGACTTCCCGGGTGTCCGTTTCCCCAAATTCAAAGGATTGTTTCAAGGACTTAGATGAGCCACGTTTGGGTCTCAGCCAGCCTGGTGCTCCGAGGTGGGAGTCATGGCTCTGTCAGGGCTGGCCTCCCTCCTCATCCCCTCGCCTTCCCGCGAGTCTCAGAGAGTTTTCTTTCACGATTGCCTTCTGGGATGGAAGAGTCTAAATTCCTGAAACTTGCAATTAAAGAATTCCTAACACTTCCTAAACCTTGCTAATCACCTACGTTAACAAGGACGGGGGTTGCCAATTCTGGACACCTGGAAGCTGCTTGGGGCGCCCTCAGCCGTGCCACTGTGATAGCTATGTGGCTTCCCTCTGAATTCACTGCAAGGGCACCTCACACAGAGAGGGGGGTGTTGGGGGGCACACGGAACACTATTAACCTGGGAAGTGGGAACACGCTTGCATCTTTTGGCCGATTTTTATGAAGCAGGTACAAGCTCAGTGTCCTTCTACTGTGCCAGTGACTTCCTGCTGGGCACTGGGAGGACAGAGGCCAGGGACCGCTGGTCCTCCTGCTGTCTGCCCTCCCTCTCCTCATCTCGGAATTCCCAGAGCTGGTGTTGGCTGACTCAGGGAGCCAGGCTCTCCCTGTCCCTGCCGGCCGCCGCCGTGATGTGTGCCGGTATGGGGGAAGAAGCATGTGACTGAGATATAGCTGAGCTCCTCCATGCGGGACCCCAGCACCTGCTGACCCCCCCCACCCCAGCCCCTGGGATTTCCTCCACATCCGTCAGACGCAAGCCGAGGGCTGTATGCATATTTGACTTGATGCTGGTGTGCATGCAGTAAGACCAGTGGACTTCTCGTTAGGAACCATGTCTCCCTCCTTTATGGTGGTGCGTGTGTGTGTGTGTGTGTGTGTGTGTGTGGTCATTGAGGCTTTCAGAAGATCCTAGGCAACTGGAAAAAAAGAAAAACTTCAATGTTGATGAATAGGGAGCTGGTTATAGAGATCATGCTACATACATCCAGTGGAACAGTGTGTAACCGTGACAAGCATGAGGACAACAGTAGGTGCTAATCCAGAAAGACTTCTAGGACGTATCGCTGTCGGAACAAATTCAACCTGCAGGACAGCAGTAGCTTGTGGGGTGTATGCAGCTTCATAAATAATGATGCACGCACATACGTTTATATGTCGATGTATGTACAGGAGGGAAGACTAGAAGCCCCAAATTTTACCGGGTCCGTGGCCTCCTAGAATAAAGTCTGCAGCTCCCAGACTCCCTTGTGGCTGAGATTCGCCCAGCGGTGCGAGCATCCATGATACGTGTGGCTCCTGGTGTTGCCTCTAAATGGAGTGGGAAGGTTCTCGTGGCCCTTTTCTCCTGCTGTGGGAGTGGTGGTAGGCTCTCTCCCATCCCGCAGACAAGGGAGACGGTGAGCCAGGCAGCCAGAAGGGGCTTGGATCCCCCAAGGCAGAGGTAGTTACAACAGCCGGGATGGCCCCCGTTACAAGTGGACGGGGGAGGGGAGAGGGGTTCTTATTATCTTACTCTCTTACCTTATATGATGTTCTTTAAATATTGTAGTTAATAGGTTTTGCTTGTTAATTTTTGTGAACCTCAGTGCCAGAATTGAGTTAATTACCAGCCATGGCGCATGATACAAGTCTCATCATTGGTCCACGCAGGGCCTGCCTTTATCTAGTTCGTTAGTTATTTCTTTAAAAAAACATCAAGCACCACTTGCCCCGCACCCTCTCCCCCCTTCCTGCCCCAGCAAAGGTAGGACCTTGACCATGACCTTCATCTCACATATATAATTCCCTGGGGTACCCAATCGTTCTCCCAGATTCCTTCGTCCCTGCTTTTCTTCAGATAGATGTTCATTGTATCCGTCTGTACTCCCTTAAAGCCCATTTTCATGTTAGTTGATTTTGTCTGTATAAGAAGGCCGTCATGCTATATATAAAAATTTGAGACTTTTTTCACTTAATGTTGTCCACATCCACATTTTTGCACGTTGCTATAGGTCAGAGCTCTGCAAACCGTAAAGGGCCATATGGGAAACATTTTAGGCTCTGCAGGCCACACAGAGCCTGTCATATATTCTTCATTATTTATTTTATAACTCTTAAAAAATGCAAACGCCTTTCTTAGCCTGCAGATCTTATAAGAACGTAGCTTGCTGAGCTCTGCTCTGGTGCATCCGTGGTGATTGCTCTATAATATTAATTGTACTGTGGTTTATTAGTCAGTTCTTCCATTAATGATCCTTGGTTTACCTCTGGGCCTTTGCTATTGGACGCAGTGTGTTCTGAGTCATCTCCTGTTAGGCCTGTGCAAAAGAGTCTTTGGGGAGCTTCCCCAGGAGTGAAATTCCAGGGTCAGGATGTGAACATGCATGCTCGGGGGCGTGCCGAGGGCAGCAGTTCAGAGATGAGGCTGCCCCAACCTCATTGTCATTGATATTGGCTGCCTCTGAGACTGTTTACGCCGCTGTCTGGGCATACTCATTACTCTCTGTGTTCTCTCCTAGGTTTTTGGTGTGGTGGTTTAATTTTCTGTGCCTTCACAATCCCACTCGGAGGTCGTTCCTTCCCAGGCTTGTCCTGCGGCAGCATCTCGACCAGACCCACCTGTGGAGTGATCACTATAAATGTGGGCTTGGGCTTAGTCCAGGCTCTGCTGCTTTCTAGCTGCTTGACCAAGTCAAGTCACTCAGCAGCTTTGAACTGCAGTTTTACCTCCAGAAAACAGTGAGAATACCAGTGCCTCAGTTTACCATGTGGTGGCAATGAGCAGGAAGTCACTCCCAAAAACATGGAAGCAGAAGTTAGAGCTGGAGGGCGCCTGGGTGGCTCAGATGGTTAAGCGTCTGCCTTCAGCTCAGGTCATGATCCCAGGGTCCTGGTATCGAGTCCCGCATCGGGCTCCCTGCTCCTTGGGAGCCTGCTTCTCCCTCTGCCTCTCTCTCTCTCTCTCTCTTTCTCTCTCGCTCTGTCTCTCATGAATAAATAAATAAAATCTTAAAAAAAAAAAAAAAAGAAGTTAGAGCTGGAAAAGTGGCAGCCTCTCCGGGACTTGGTGGAAGGATCCCGTGGACACCTTTCGGGCCCTGCTGTCAGGGAGAACAGTGTCTGTCTGTGCCCCTGCACTTTTCATTCACTCATCCGATATTTATTGAGCATCTACTTCCGGCCAGGCTAGTCTGGGTGCTTGGAAAACAGCAGGTTGGGCAGGGGGGTTGCTGTTCATGTTAAATAAGGTGGACTGGGTGAACCTCAGCCTTGAGGGTGACGTTGGAGCCAAGGAGGGTGTGGCTATGGGGGTGGAGTGCTCCAGGCAAAGGAAAATGGGAGAAGGGCCCCGAGCTGAGACTCTGGCTGGCCCTGGAGCACAGAGAGCAAGGGAGGAGATGAGCGGAGGTCAGAAAGGCCATATCTCACAGGACGCTGCGGGCCATCCCAAGGACTTTGGCCTTTGACCTTGCAGGAAATGGGAAGCCACCACAGGGCTGTGAGCAGAGAAGCCATGTGAGGGGATGTCCACCAGCTGAAGGTGGAGCTGGAGCCAGAGGATCTGTTTCCAAGTTCATTCATGGGACTGTTGGTAGGAAGCTTCAGTTTCTCATCACGTGGGCATCTCGTGGGTTTGCTCCTGACCTGGGAGCTGGTTTCCCCCAGAGCGAGTGATCCGAGAGAGAGACAGAGACAGACAGACAGAGAGACTGTCACTCTTTCCTTACTCTGTTCCTCGAGATCAAGTCGCTAAGTCCAGTCCACACTCAACAGGAGGGGATTGATTTCACAAGGGAACAAACACCCGGAGGTGGGCTATCTCGTTGTGGTTTTGATTTGCATTTCCCTGGTGGCTAAGGACATTGAACCTCTTTTGTGTTTATTGGATATTTGTAGATCTTCTTTGGAGAAATGTCAATTCAAATCCTTTGTCTATTTTTAAATTTTTATTTTATTTATTATGACTTTTTCAGGGGCTCCACGCAGGGCTCAAACTCATGACTCTGA
The DNA here is from genome assembly GCF_037043125.1 of Eumetopias jubatus. Taxonomy (NCBI): domain Eukaryota; kingdom Metazoa; phylum Chordata; class Mammalia; order Carnivora; family Otariidae; genus Eumetopias; species Eumetopias jubatus. The sequence goes on along the minus strand of NW_028274810.1, from coordinate 96,835,381 downwards.
GATCAAGACCTGAGATGAGTTTAAGAGTTGGACGCTTAACCGACTGAGCCACCCAGGCGCCCCTCCTTTGTCTATTTTTTAATTCACTTGTCTTTTTGTTGAATTGTAAGGTGTTTGTTTTTTTTTTTTGCAATCGGATACACAACCCTTATCAGATATGTGATTTGCAAATATTGTCTCTCATGCTGTGGGTTTTCTTTTCACTCTCTTGATGCCGTTCTTTGATGCACAAAAGTTTTTAATTTTGATGAAGTCCAGTTTTTCTAGTTTTTCTTTTGTGGCTTGTCTGGACAGGGTGTGCATAAAAAGTTAAAAATTTGATGGCATTTGTAGAAGGAGGTAGGAAGAGATGCCAAGTGGGCACAAACAAACCTTCACTATAATTAGCAACTTCACAGGTTGTTAGACAACTAGATGAGATGACTTAACCCAGAATGAGTGCCTAATAAATGTTCACTTTTATGGAGTCTAGCACAAGTGTTTGATGTGTAATTTTAGAAAGAGTAAATATGGTGGAGGCAGATGCCACAATTCTCTCTCTTGGTCTCTGTCCAGAGTCTCTCCAGACTGTCTAGTGGGAACGGGAAAGAGAAAATGGTTTGGGAAGCATTCATAATGGAAAAGAATCATTTTAAATGGGCCTCATGGCAATAGTTTAAAAGTTCAATCTTTAGGAAGGAAAATATTATTAGGATCCTGTTTTAAAAACACTATTATCCCTTGATAAGTTTTACACGTTGTCAAGACTGAAAGCGGAGTTTAGAGGCAGGCAAATAGAATTTGAAATCCCTAGAACTCTCCTCCCTTATTCCTGTTGTACCTCTCAGGTGAGCAGCTGTGTGTTCATTTGTAAGAGGAGAATGGCCCCTTCTCTCTGAGAAGTCTTTTCCAGTACTTCCTGTGGCCATCCCTCTTGGTTGTCTATCCAGTACTTATCTCCCTCTCTTCTTTGTTCAGAGCAAGTGATTTTATCCACGTTCCCTAGAGTAATCATCTTACTTTACTGAGCTGAGACATCTTCCCACCCTTACAGAGAGGACCTCAATCTTCCTGAGCCCATCAAGGAGGTTTCTCTCTCCTCCGGCCAAGTGATTATTTTAGGAATGACACTGACCCTCTTCCAGCTAATAATGTATGAGAGAAAGCCTGCCTCGTGGCTTCTGAGGAAGCTATCCTCAGAAATAAAAAGAGCTAATGGGAGGAAATGTTCCCCGTCTTCACTGTATGTCATTGTGTGTCCAAGCAAGGCCTGGAACCACGTTAGCCCATGTGTGACCACAAGAGGAAACCATTGTGTCCAATATGGTGGCAACTGAAAGTACCTGGGTCTTCGACTGGTGTGAGTGAGCAAATTAGCCAGCCTGGATTTGTCCCATCTTCAGACTTCTTGATAGTTAGGTGATGGCAAGTGTCTTATCCATTTAGTATACTTCAGTTAAGTCTTCTGTTGCTTATGGCTAAAAGAACCTTAGAAGATGCATTATTTCAGGAGAAACCCACATAGAAGAGCTATGGTGGAAGGGGATACCCACCCCGTCAGGCAGGAAACTGAATCAGTCTTCAGGACCAATGTGGTGAAGGTGTCACCATTCAAGTGCCCAGAGAAAGAAAAAAGATCAACAAAACTCTCATCTTTCTCTGGCGGGAATTTGTAGATGAACAAGATCAGGAGTAAAACGAGAGAGATTAGATTCTTTATGAAGTAAGAAAAGAAAGAATATGGGAAGAGTAGAAAGAAGACACATAAAAGCAGACATTCAGAGCTCCCAAATGCTATCATGCCTCAAGAAATGTTCCTGTTCTCATTCTTTGAATGGGGAGGAGAAAAAAGCAGCCAAACCATAAACGCTTGAACCACTTTAGATCATGAACAAATTAAGTATCCCACAAATATGAATTAAGCGTTTATGTATCAGGCACAGGCAGGGAAGGAAATTAGAATGAGCAGAGCTGTATATTAATCAGGGTTCTCCAGAGAAACAGAGCCAACAGGGTAGAGATATGTAGAGAGAGATGTTTTGTGATAAGGAATTGGCTCACGTGATTATGGAGACTAACAAGTCCCAAGATCTTCAGGGTGAGTCAGCAAGCTACAGACCCATGAAAGCCGATGTTTCAGTTCAAGTCTGAAGCAGGAAAAACAGGATGTCCAGCTCCAAGGCAGTGAGGCAGAAAGAATTCACTCTTATTCAGGGAGAGTCCATTTTTTGTTCTATTCAGAATAGGCCTTCAACTGATTGGATGAGGCCCACCCACCTGCCTCAGGGAAGGCAATCTGCTTTACTCAGTCTACCGATTTAAATGTTAAACTTATCCAGGTTGGTTCAGTGGGCAGAGCATGCAACTCTCAATCATGAGGTAGTGAGTTCAAGCCCCACGTTGGGCACAGAACCTCCTTAAAAAAAGAAAAAATAAATAAATGTTAAACGTATCCAAAAACACCCTCATAGAAATATCCAGAATAATGACAGACCAAATTCTGTGTGTGGCCCAGGCAAGGTGACACATAAAATTAACCATAACAGCAGCGACCGCTTTTCTCTAAAGATCCAGTCTTTGCTCCTTCCCATAAACTATCCTTAGACCCTTAACTTTTTACCATGGTTAACAAAGCACCTCTCCATTTGGAATACAAACATTAAATATGCTCTTCTACCATGCTTCACTGAATTTCCTGAGTTTTCTGTGGACTTTTGCATGACAGTGGACATATTTACATATCGAGATGTTTCACACCCCTTGTTACTGAATGTGTAGCCAGGAAAACGTGGACTAGGGAAGTCGGGTGAAAGAGCTTCCATCAGTGTTCTAGATAAATTCTAGATAAATACATTCAGTGCATTCTGAGCGTCCCCACTGTGCCCGAGTCACTTTTTGCATCATTAAATTGCCGGCTCATTAGAAGCTATTTCTTATTTATCTTGGGCCACTCTTGGGGGTCCCTCCAAGATGCTTTGTGCAGAATAGACATTCAGGAGATATTTCTTGATTGGGATATTAAACTATGCGCCTCTTTTGAGAAGGTTACTTTATATAACCAAGTTTTACTGCCCTCCAGATCTCTGAAAACATTTTAGCAGGTCCCTAATTTTCCTAAATCATCAGCACATGGTGACAGGGGGCGGGCACTGACTGCAGAATCAGAAAAACCTGGGTTCAGACTCCAGCTCTAGCAGTTACTCGGTGACTAAGAGCATGTGTCTTCACCCCTGTAAGCCTCCAACTATTTTTCTCCTATAAAAAAAAAAAAAATGCATTTCAGTCCGAAGTTATGCATTGGCCAGAAGATACCTCCCTGGGTTAACTGATTCTGATTTTGTGTAAGTTGTAGACAAAGGACAGCGATGCAAAACACTTCTCTCTGAGCTAAAAACGTGTCTTTGGCGACTCCTTTGAATGAATTATAACATTTGCTCGGTTCCCTCCGGTATGAGTAGAATTAACATGATTATCGTGTGCACATTTTAGATCTGCATGGGAGTCATGGCTTTACTTAAAGAAAAATTAGCCTTTATAGCACTCATCTGTAAAATGGAGAGGTGATGACGGTGATCTCGGGGGGTGGTTTTAATGATCAAATTCAGTATCCGCCTGCACTTGACCCTCTTGGCTGTGTTCTTCACAAGGCAGGCTGTGGCCCCATCGAATCCGAGGGTGGGTCACGCTGCTCCTCGGCTCAGGGTGCTGCCATGGCTCCCAGCGCACAAGGTCTTCCGTATTCCCGCAACCTCCCTCCGTCCTGAGGTGGCCCCACACTCACTCTTCCTTCACTCCTTTCCAGCTCCATAAGCCTCTTCATTGTTCTGCAAACACACAGGGATGCTCCTGCCTCAGGACCTTGGTAAAGGTGGTTCCCTCCACCTGGATTATTCTGCCCTCGGTCATTGACATGGCTAATCGCTCACTCTGGGTCTTGGCCCAGATGTCACTTACCCAGAAGTCATCTCCCCTAGTGGTCCATCTAGACTTTCAACCCACCCACCTCCCCCGGCTACCACTTCCTGTCCCTTCGTCCTGCTGCGTTCTCCTTGGCACTGGCCGCTTCCCAACAGTCTGTGTATTGTACTCATTTACTGCCTACATTTCCTGACTCCCCCGCTAATGCATCAGCTCCGTGAAGGCGGGGATGTTTGTCCATTCTGCTCACAGCGATCTCCTCAGTGCCTAGAACAGTGTAAGCTCATGATAGGCCCTCGATAAGCGAACGCTCTAGGATAATTCACATTAAGCGCTTAGCCCCCCTGCCTGACACATAGGAAGGGCCCCAAATAGCATCTGTCACTGAAACACTAAAAAAGTCGGTGAGGATCGCTAGGGTGGAGGGAGGTTGGCAGAGGAAGCGGATTCTTGAAGAAATGAGAAGGGAGAGGGCACTTTCAGGAACACTAAGGGATGAGGGCTGACCAGTGAGAAATCCAAAGAGCTGCAGTCGTCCTCATCAGAGTGATTTTTAATGAACTCATGTCCGTTAGACACCCTCGTCCTTGGCTGGCACCTGCCATGTTGTACCCAGCGTTCTCTTCTGAGGGAAGTCAAAACCAGAGATTTGTGACAGCCTCGACAGTGGGGGGTGGGAGAGGGGAGAATGTCGAGGAAAAAGATCAGAAAGGCTATTTGAGTCCACTTCATGCATTTCTCTGCCACACTTGAGCAATTTAGGAAAATTGGCACAAATAAATGGAAATTGCTTTGCACTGAAGTGCTTGATTGCAGGAATGAAAGATAATTTTTCCTTGGTTAAGAGCTATTGATATGAAGGTCAGCCAATGCAGATGTGGGTGATGGATATCTATGACAGTCTTCTGAGTCTCGCTGACTCCAGGGTTTCCCGTCTCCGTGTGGCACCACGCTGTGTATGTGCCATGCTTTGAAAACCTCAGAACCATTAGCAAGCTGCCCTCAAAAAGGATCATCATTTCAGTCCTAGCAACCCTACTTTTGAGAACCATGTTTGATTTGTATTGATTTGCACTGGAACCACAAACTGAATTTTGTTCATAAAATAGTTTAGAAACCAACGGAATTTTTTTTTTTAATTTCCCTTTCAATTAATTCCTCAGCTAATTAGTTTTAGCTTTAATTGATTTTGAGACCCATTTTGAGACACTTAACACTGGCAGGCAGCCACTTCCCTTTCGTCTCCTTCAGAGAACTCATCCAATTAAAAATACATTACAACATTTTCATGGAAAGAAATTGGGGTGCCATTTTATTTTTCAAAAGCTCCATACCGTAACCACTGTGGCTATGTTACATCAGGACCGGTGCCCGAGTTTGCTCCAACTCCAGTGTTCTCTCCCTTGCTCAATGATGGATCTAAAACCAGAACCCCACCCTCTGGGCCCATCAACCAGAACTCTTATTCTTCAGCTGAAGCCAGTGGGGTCATGTTCCAGGATGTCACCCTGCGTATTATGAACATTCCAACCTCTAGAGAAGGAGTATTTGTTCATTTATTCACTTGTTACTTCCACCTTTCATCAAATACTTACTGAAGGACACTGGAACCTAGGTCCTACCCAGGCCTGTGCCGTCTAAGATAATAGCCCTCAGCCACACGTGGCTACTGAGCACTTGCAATGTGACTGGTCCTCACTGAGTTGTGCTAGCATTATAAAAAACATCAGACTTTGAAGTCATAGCATGAAAAAAAGAATGTAAAATATCCCCGTGATTTTGCATGTTGGTTACAAGTTGAAATCATATTTTGAATATGCTCTCTCAAATAAAAAATGCTGTTAAAATTAATCCCACTGGGGTACCTGGGTGGCTCAGTCATTTGGGCATCTGACTCTTGGTTTCAGCTCAGGTCGTGATCTCAAGGTCATGGGATCGAGCTGCACGTCGGGCTCTGCGCTCAGTGCAGAGTCTGCTTCAGATTCTCTCTCCCTCTCACTCTCTTTCTCCCAAATAAATATATAAAATCTTTAAAAAAAAAATTAATCCCATCTGTTTCTTTTTACTTTTTAAAGTGGCTACTAGAAAATTTTAAATTATGTATGTGGTTTGTGTTACATTTCGAGGGAACAGTGCTGGTCTAGGTATTCGGGATCCAGAGGAAAACAAAATAAACAAAATTCATGTCTTCAAGCAACTTCCATTCCAATGGAGATAATATAGAACTCAAAGAAGAGAGGGAGGAAAGGGCGCCTGGGTGGCTCAGTTGGTTAAGAGACTGTCTTCAGCTCAGGTCATGATCCTGGAGTCCCGGGATGGAGTCCCACATCGTGCTCCCTGCTCGGCGGGGAGTCTGCTTCTCCCTCTGACCCTCCCCCATCTCATGCTCTCTCTCTCTCTCTCTCTCTCTCTCTCAAATAAATAAATAAAATCTTAAAAAAAAGAGACAGAGAGAGGGAGGAAGGAAGGAAGGGCGGGAGGGAAGAAAATAATTAAAATGTATAGTGTGTCAGATTACAATGAATGCTATGGGAAAAAAAAAGCTAAAACAGGACAGGTAGCTGGAGAGTGGGAGGGGAGACTCATGTTACTTAGGGGGGTCAGGAAAGGTCTCACCAAAAATGAGACACTTCTGGAAGGGAATAGCCAGTATTTGCGGGAGGCCAATGCAGGGAAGAAAATGTTAATAGTGTCCCTGTTGTACCAGCTTGCATTCCCACCAACAGAGTAAGAGGGTTCCCCTTTCTCCACAACATCTCCAACATTTGTTGTTTCTTGCCTTGTCAATTTTTGCCATTCTAACTGGTGTAAGGTGGTATCTCAATGTGGTTTTGATTTGAATTTCCCTGATGGCTAATGATGATGAACATTTTTTCATGTGTCTGTTAGCCATTTGTATGTCTTCTTTGGAGAAATGTCTGTTCATGTCTTCTGCCCATTTTTTGACTTGATTATTTGTTTTTTGGGTGTTGAGTTTGAGAAGTTCTTTATAGATCTTGGATATCGGCCCTTTATCTGTAGTGTCATTTGCAAATATCTTCTCCCATTCCATGTGTTGCCTCCTTGTTTTGCTGACTGTTTCCTTGGCTGTGCAGAAGCTTTTTATCTTGATGAAGTCCCAGAAGTTCATTTTTGCTTTTGTTTTCCTTGCCTTTGGAGACGTGTCTTGAAAGAAGTTGCTGTGGTCGATGTCAAAGAGGTTACTGCCTATGTTCTCCCCTAGGATTTTGATGGATTCCTGTCTCACGTTGACATCTTTCATCCATTTAGAGTTTACCTTTGTGTATGGTGTAAGAGAAGGGTCGAGTTTTGTTCTTCTGTATATAGCTGTCCAATTTTCCCAGCAACACGTATTGAAGAGACTTTTTTCCATTGGATATTTTTTCCTGTTTTGTTAAAGATTAGTTGACCATAGAGTTGGGGGTTCATATCTGGGCTCTCTATTCTGTTCCATTGGTCTATATGTCTGTTTTTGTGCCAGTACCATGCTGTCTTGGTGATCATAGCTTTGTAATATAGCTTGAAATCAGGCAACGTGATGCCCCCAGCTTTGTCTTTCTTTTTCAACATTTCCTTGGTGTTTCGGGGTCTTTTCTGGTTCCGTACAAATTTTAGGATTGTTTGTTCCAGCACTTTGAAAAATGCCATTGGTATTTTGCTTGGGATGGTGTTGAAAGTATAGATTGCTCTGGGCAGCATAGACACTTAGGAGAACAGTATGGAAGTTCCTCAAAAAGGTAAAAATAGAATTACCCTATGACCCAGCAATTACACTACTGGGTATTTACCCCAAAGACACAGGTGTAGTGAAAAGAAGGGCCACATGCACCTCAATGTTCATAGCAGCAATGTCCACAATAGCCAAACTGTGGAAAGAGCTGAGATGCCCTTCAACAGATGAATGGATAAAGAAGATGTGGTCCATATATACAATGGAATATTACTCAGCCATCAGAAAGGATGAAGGCCCAACATTTGCATCAACATGGATGGAACTGGAGGAGATTATGCTAAGTGAAATAAGTAAAACAGAGAAAGATAGTTATCATATAGTTTCACTTATTTGTGGAACATAAGGAATAGCCTGGAGGACATTAGGAGAAGGAAGGGAAAAGTGACGGGGGAGAAACCAGAGGGGGAGATGAACCATGAGAGACTATGGACTCTGAGAAACAAACTGAGGGTTTTAGAGGGGAGGCGGTGAGGGGACGGGTTAGCCTGGTGATGGGTATTAAGGAGGGCACCTATTGCATGGAGCACTGGATGTTATACACAAACAATAAATCATGGAACACTATATCAAAAACTGATGATGTAATGTATGGTGACTAACATAACATAATAAAAAAAATTATATAAAAAAATAGCGTCCCTGTTGCTCAGGACTCGTAAGCTACCAAAACTACTACAAGATTAAGGAAAAAAGGGACATTTTGGGTTATATCTGCAGCAGGCAGACATGAGACCAGATGTAACCAAACTCCAGGTGTCCCAAAGCTTCTAATTCAGCGGGTCTGGGATGGACCCAAGAATGTGCATTTCTGCTAAGTTCCCAGGTGCAGCTGCTGCAGCCGGAGGCCCAGGGACCGCCCTTGGAGCATCACTGAGTGAGGCAACACCTACATTATCAAAACCAACAAGTGGAAGAATAAACACATGATTTGTAACCATGGCGATGGCAACATGAGAAATTGTTCAGAGAGCAGAAAGAGGTTATCTCAGGCAAGATGGAATCAGGAATGAGGGGGTCTTAAAAGATAAACTGAGGCATATTACAAATTTTAAGAGTTTTGCTCACTTTGGCAGCACATATACCACAATTTTAATTTAAGAGTTTATTTGAGCCAAAGTCAATTTGCATTGGGCAGCATCCAATCCAGCAGACAGAAAGGAGCTCCAAGAGCTGTCCAAAATCAAAGACTTACATGGCAGAGGAGACTGGGTACAAGGAAGTTGTACCGGGCAGAAAAGCAGTGTGGCTGTGGCAAGGTTACTTTCCTTGAGGGGATGCCAGGCCTTACCAGGCAGATACCTCACTAGTGCTGCTCAGGTGATTCCTGATGCACTGGTTTAAGATTCCATTTCGGAGAGAGCAGAAACTGTGATGAAGTCTCAGTGTAGTGATGAGGGGCTTAGCACAAGTGGCTCCATTTTGGACCCGCTGTCTTGCTTTTAACGAGGGAGAGGGGTAGGAGGCTGCTAATGTCTGTTATAAGCCTGGTGGTGCTGTTTGGCTTTTAAAAACTCTCCATACACGTGTTATTTTGATAAAGGTAGAAGGTGGATTTTCAGAAGACGCATACATGAAAAAAGTGTAGCACTTGGCATTGGGCACTGGAAAGTTACTGCTGTGCATTTTTGGGAAGTTGGGAATACATCACATAGTTTTTCCTCCAGGTGGAGCCTGGCCCCAAGGTGACCCTCCCCAGGGTGACTTCCTGCCATGCAGGCTCATCACTGCCTGCACAAGGGGTATGCCGACCTTGGTTTATGCCCAAGGTGGAGGAAGAAATGCTTTGGCTCTAAAATGTTCTCCAGTGACACAATTGGGTCACCCAGTTACAGAGGGGAGCTTTCAGGGGGATTGACTAAGGGTGATCCATAACCTCAGACTGGAGCCAGTACCTCTGGACTGCGCCTTGTCCTGCGTTTGCCCTGAGGTTCTTTCTTGTCCCTCCCATGTGACTGCCCCCTGGGAAGGCATAGCAGAAGAAGTGGGGGGGCACAGAGAAGGAGGTATGGAGGGCATGGTTTGGAGTAGATACTCAGAGCTTTGGGCAGGCTTCCCTTCTCCTGGGGGTGAATTTTCTGTACTTCCCTGCATCATGAGCAAGGTAAGACCTCCAGGGCTCAGATTGGAGAAGGCTTACTTAGATTGTAGGGTATGATATTATGATTTATAACAGGAAATATACATTTGATCTCCATCATCCTTTCTGGTACTGAGCTCCTAAAACCCTTGGAATTTCCCCAAACTGAGAGCAACAGGGATGTGTCTTATTATATTAATGAGATGGCTTTTGGAATGCACCTAAGGGTGGGGGCTGGTTGCCAGGGGAACCACTCCTGTGATTAGAGGGTTGGAACTTTCAGTCCTATCCCCCAGGACCCTCTGAGGGGAGAGGGTCTGGAGGTTTACTCAGTAGTCATTGACCAAAGATTTCATCAATGGTGCCTATATGATGAAGCCTCCGTAAAAACTCAAAAGGTCAAGGTTTGAAGAGCTTCAGGGTGGGTGAACCTGTGGGGTTCCTAGAGGAAGGGAATGGAAGCTCTGTGCCCCCTGCATCTCTTCCATCTGGCTGTTCCTGAGCTAGATCCTTTTATAATAAACCGGTGATGTAGGAAGTCAACTGTTTTTCTGAGTTCTGCGAGCCGCTCTAGCAAACTAATCAAACCCCAGGACAACCTGAACTTGTGATAGGCATCTGAAGGGTTGGCGGGGAGGGGAACAACAGTCTAGTGGGACTAAAACCTTCACCTGTGGGATCTGGTGTTCTCTCCGGATAGATAAGAGTGAGAATTGAATTGAATTGTAAGATACCCAGCTGGTGTTGGAGGGTTGCCTAACGGTGTGGGAAAAGAACCCCCACATTGGAAGTAAGTGCAGAATCCTTTATAGGGTAACACAGTTTGCCAGGACTGAGGTGGTGCCCGGGACACAGGATCTTCCGAAAGCCCCAGGCAAACCAAGGCAAGTTGGTTACCCCATTAGATATAATCGTTAGTGCGTACTAAGATTTACCCATGAGCTCTCTATTATAGCACTGTGTAACAGCAAACAATTCGAATACAAATTAATTCGATAGATATTTATTCGGCATCTACTCTGCTAGGGACTATCCTAGGTGGTGGGAGTAAGTTGTGATCAAAAGAGACAAAAATGTCTAATTATACTAAATAAAGCATGGTATGGCCATATCATAGACTATTACCCCCCACGCCCCCCCAAAAAAAACTGCTAAGGGAGAATATTGTATTACATCAAGGGTGCCTTTGAGACAATAAGTTCAGGAAAAAAAGATGTAGTGGTCGTCTTGTTTTTGTCTGCCCTGCATTTCTTCTATTGGTGACTGACCCCAGTTTCCCTTTGCTTTGGGAACTTCCCTGCCCTCATCGCAGGAACTTGGGAATGGAGCTGTCATTCAGGGTGGGCTTATAGGTATAAAGCCACCATGTAGGTTGTTCTGGCTGGGCATTGCACAACGCTTAACTACAATGAAAACATGCTCCCAAGGGTTGTGCAGTGTGCAACCTAAACAACTATACCAGCCGCCCAAGCATGGGACCCGTTAGTGGAATGCTACAATGCCAATGGAATTACAACTGAGTTTTCCCAACAGAAGCACTCTGAAGAGTCTGCCCTACCTAGATTCCAAGATTCATCTGACCCCAGCTTCTCAAGACCTGATTGTTTAAATTGGTATTTGAATCTTTGAGCCTTCCTGGTATCTTTCCAATACATTCCTTTTTGTTACATTAGCCAGAGTTGGTTTCTGTTACATGCAACCACAAAATTCTGACCACTCAGCAGTTGTTGAAAGAGTAGGTATGAAATTATTCCATTTGTATAAAAAATTATGTGTGTGAATATATATATCATATATTATATATTGTACATTATATCTACACTGTATTTGTCTGTCTAAAAAAATCAGTTCTCTGGTAGTCAGATTACAGATGATTTTTATTTTCTCTTTGAAAATCTATATCTTCTGAAGTTTCTACGATGAGCACATACTACTTTTTAACAAGAAAAGTTAAAAATTAAGCTGCACATAGCTCACACCTAGCAGAGACCATAGGGATTTTTAAGCCAAAGCCCTATTTATAAATAAATTTGCATTTGCCTGGAGCGTTCCCCAGCGATGCTGATCTAAATGGCTGTTGACAGTTGGTTAGGGAGTATTCGGATGTTGGGCATCTCTCTGCATCTAAGACATGATCAACAAAAAGATCTTCATTTTATATACCTCTGAAATCTACTGAATGAGAAAAGTGGAATATTCTGTATTTTTCCCTTTTCCAAGTTAGGGAGCAAAAAGGAAGCAATGAAATGAAATGTGTGTACAGGGGTCTAGTTTTTGAACAGCAACCAAAGCTGAGCAAATCAACGTGCACGATCTCATACAGTTTCAAAATATTCGGAGCTTTCAACTAAGAGATAGAGAAGGCTAAGGAACGAGTAAATTATGGATTTTAAGTGCATTGAAGGTTCTATAGAGATCCACTATAGAGTCCGCAAAGGACTAAGGAGAGAAAGCAGGTCCCAACGCAAGAGAGAACAGGGCTGGCTCTGAGGAAAGATTGTTACTCAGTTGAACAGATATTTACTAGTGCATTTTGTGTGGTGAGCTTTGTGCTGTGCTGTAAGGAATTCAAAAGAAAACATAAGGCACAGCCTTATCCCTTCCGGCAACTTGCATTATTATGAGGGAGAGGAGATGAAAAAGCGTGTAGAATGAAGGACAAATGAAACCACAGACAGAGCCAGGGGCCAGAGCGCGGGGTACAAGTGCTGACAGATGCTGGACAGGAGTCGGGAGAGACCCAGGAAGCATGTGTGGTCGCGAGCCCTGGACCCAGCCTGGGAGAATGGGAAGGACGCCGGTAAATGCAGAGAAGTCTTAGAAAGAAGATTTGGGCAGACAGATTCAACCCACAGTGGGGCCACACGTGGTTTTTTTGTTTTTTGTTTTTTGTTTTTTAAACTGAATGACGTACTAAAATTTAAACATTTTCCAGTTTCCAGCAATCTCAGTTCACATACATTCCTGCAGGGCAAGACCGAGAGGCGGGGGCCTCCAGCATCCACCATTCCCACGGTCTCCCCAGATGAGGCTGCGAGGTTCGTTGCCCCTGACCCTCTTGTGCTGAGCCCACTTTGTTTTTTGATTTTGCCTTCTAGACCCCTGCAGACATTCGAGTTTGAGACCCCTCAATGAAACAAACAGCCCCAGAGTGGAAATGAGCAGGGCACACTTAGGGTCAGAGAGGAGACTGGTCTAAGGTCAGAACATAAGAGGAGACCAAGGGATGCAGAAGTAAGACCAGTCTGGCCTGCCAGCCTTAAGCATATGGCCCTGGTGGAGTGGACACGTGTGAGAGACATTATATGTTGTTAAGTCGTGACAGTCACATGCGTTGGAAGAGCCTCCAGTCAAGGAGAGAAGTGTTTAAGTTCTCTGAGTCTGCTCCGAACCTTCTAAAACACTGATGGAAATAGTACCTCACCGTATTCCCGTGGGGATTAAACAAGATAGGTGTGGTAAGTGCTTGGCACAGAGCCTGGTTCCTTCATTATCGTCATCATCTGTAATAACAAAGAGTGGTTTAAAATGATGGTTGCCGTGGGGGAGGGGATCCGTCCCCCTGGGGACATGTGGCAATATCTGTAGATATCTTTGGTTGTCATACGGTGGTGTAGGAGGGGACACAAGATGCTACCGGCATCTGGTTGGTAGAGGCCAGGGAAGCTGCAAAACATCCTACCGTGTGCAGAAGAGCTCCCCACATCAAAGAATTAGGCCAGCCCCAGGTGTCCACAGTGTGGAGACAGAGCAGGCCAGGTCTAGAACAGTGGTTACGCAGGCTTTGGTTCTATTAGACTGTGTTCTTAGGGGTTAAGAACACAGATTTTCTGCCCCTCCTCCCAGAGTTCTGTGTCAGCCCATCTGGAAGCTGGCCTGCAATTCACATTCTAGTAACGTTGCCCAGAGTTCCGATCCTCTGCCAGGTTTGGCAGACACCTGCCTACAGGTAGCAGCTGCTCATGCATTTCTGATACCTTCCAGCACCAGGTGTCTTTCAAATACTGAGAGACGCCTTTCAGAAGAGGGGGCTGCAAGGAACAAGTTTGGGCAGTCTGGTTTGATTTAGCAGAACTAAGACCAGTTTGTAAAAAAGGACTGTAGAAGTAGACCAGAACCTGGCCCAGTTCCTCATCCAGGCAGCAGCCTCGGTGTTCTGACCTTGAAGTTGTGAGAAGCCCCGCACCATCCCTGCCCCTTAGCCTCCATTCTCTCTGGCATGTAAACTGCCAGGCTCTTAGCATTTCACCGACACTGAAAAGAGACTGAAGAATGGAAACATTCCTTCCTGTCTTTGGAAACTTCTATTTTACTTCAAAAACAGCAGAATCAGGGGCTCCTGGGTAGCGCAGTTGGTTGAGCATCCGACTCTTGGTTTTGGTTCAGGTCATGATCTCAGGGTCGTGAGATCGAGTCCCGGGTTGGTCTCTGCTCTGGGTGTGGAGCCTGCTTAGGATTCTCTTCCTCCCTCTCTGCTGCCCCTTTCCAGCACCCTCTCTCTCTAAAATAATAATAAATAATAATAATAATAATAATAATAGAACCAAAGACCCGATCTCAACAAGCAAAGGGAAATCCCATCATTCCTGAAAGAAAATAGATCCAGGGAAACTGTGTATGTCCCATTTCCCCCAAACCAAGAGCAGGCTGACAGGAAGCACTCTTACTTCTGATGCCCGCCCTACAGCACACCAAACACTCTGGCCAGTGACTGGATCCTATGCATAATAAATGTTGGTCTACATAAATTTTGTTAAGAACTTTTATAACTTTTGAAGCTTTTGAAATTAGTTGGCTACCAGAAGCTCATTTGATTTAAGATGTGCTGTGTTCTCTTAGGGAATCATATATACACAGGAATTCTTCTAAAGTGGAAAAAAAAAAAACCCTAAACATAAATTATTTTCAAATGTAATGAAAACTTTGAATGTGAAATTGAACATTTAGTGAAATTGGATAGCGTAGCATGTCACAGACACTTAGGTGTTTGTCTATTTCTCCTTGGCACTTCTCTCTCTATGCTGAAGCCACAATGTATTTTCAGATCTTGGACATTTTTATACATCTCTGAAAGTTTTGTTGGTCCTCGGTGTTATGCCTTTAACATCCCGGCTGTGAAGAGGATTTTTATATGTCTGTAGAGGTCCGTGGTTATGGGCAATTAGGCACAGAATCAGATCAGTAGCATTTTTTCCCGCTGTAGGAAAGAGACTCTTGAACATTTGTGAGAGTAAATATAAGGCCCTGAGTTTTTATTAGCTTCAGAGGAGTGACAGAGCATTAAAAGGCCCTTTAGGCAGAAGAAAGAATATGATAGGGTCTTCCTGGAGTCCACCTGGGTAAGGCCTCCTGATTCTAAATTCGTTTATGACAGTAACATCGATTACCTCATAATCTGAGCCCTATAAAATCACCAATATAGCCCTAATTCTACTATTACTACTAAACCCATATTTGTGTATGCCTTATGCTTTAATGCTTATAAAGCACTTTTCACATATTATGACCAGAAATAATTTATGTATTCACTAATCAACCCATTAATTCATCCAACAACCTATTATTACATTCTCAGCATGTGAGAGGGAAAACAAGGTCATTCAAAGAGACATGATTCCAGGCTTCAGGAAGCTGACAAACATATTTTCAGCAAATAGACAAATAAATGGAAAATTACACCCTGATGAAGACATTCGAAGATAAGAAAATTACAGATCAATATATTAAAAAGGATAAGATATCATGACTGGTTGGGGGTTTTCCCAGGAATGCAAAGGTTACTTAACAAATGAACATCAATGAATGAAATTCATGATACTAACACATTGTATATAATATATATATATAACATAATAAATATAATGTCATTTTTACTAGCTGGAGAAAAAACACTGGACAAAAGTTAACACCCATTCATGATAAAAAAAATATTTTACAAAACTAGGAATAGAGGAAATTTCATCAATCCATTACAGAGCATCTTAGTGGTTGAGAGCATATTTATTGTTGAAACAGTAAGCACTCTCCCACTAAGGATGGAGACAAGTCCAGGAGTGTCAGCTTATTATATCACTACTGGAAGTCCTGGCCAGCACAGGAAGCCAGGAAAACAAAGACATAACAATAGGGAAGGTGGAAGCCAAGCTGTCCTCGCAGACAACCTCATTTTATGTGTGGAAAATTCTAAGGAATCTACCAAAAACTTGACCAGATCTAATAAGTGAATTTATCAATATCACAGGCTACAAGTCAAGAGACCACAACCAATAAATTAAAAATAGCATCCCAAGCCACAAAGTACTTAGAGATAAATGTTGAAAAGATGTCAAGATCTTTGCATTAACAGCTAGATAACATCAATGATGGAAATCAAGGAACAAAGTAAGTATAGAGATAGAGCCTGTTCAGGGTTGGAAAACTCAGTATAGTAGAGGTATCATCTTTTTCCTAAGTTAATCTGTAAATAATACCCTTCCTAATCAATATCTTAGCTGGCTTCCCGCCCCCCTAGGGAATAAGTAAGCTGATTATAAAATGTACTTGGAAATGTAAATGCTGCAGAATTGCTAGAACAAAATTGAGCAAAACAAGGTTAGAGAATGTACTCCCTATGACTTCAGAACTTGCTATAAAATTATAGTCACCAAGACAGTGTGACTTTGTTGGAAGACCAGAGTCCAGAAAGAGAAACAGATACACGGATGTATGTTGACATTTCAAGGCGATCCAACACAGTGCAAGAACAACTGGATGTCTTGGGGGCAAGGGCCTTAATCCCTACCTTCTACCATACACAGAAATTAATTTGAGATAGATTACAGGCCAAATCTAAAGCTACACACTGCAGAGCTTTTAGAAGAAAACGTAGGGAAATATCTCCACACCCTCACCTTATGCAAAGATCTCTTGGATAGGGCACAGAAAACACGAAAAAGAAAAGAAAAAGGTAGCCAAGTTAGACTGAAAATTAAGATCTTTTTCTTATCAAAAGACAGCATTAAGAAAATGAGAAGACGATCCGTGAGTTAAGAGGAAATTTTCACAATATCTATCTCTGACAAAGGACTCGTTTCCAGAATATGTAAGGAACTTCTACAGTTCACTAATAAAAAGACAAGCAACTCAACTTAAAAAAAATGAGCAAAACACTTGAATAGAGAGCTAACAGTTCACAAAAGAAGGTTTATAAATGGTCAATAAGGACATATTAATGGGCTCAACATCAGTAGTCATCAGGAAAATTGCAAATTTAAACTAAAATGAGACACCACTATACACCTACTAGAATCACTAAAGTTAAAAAGACTGACCATGTCAAATGTTGGCAAAGATATAAATCAACTGGAACACCCACACATTGCTGGTGGGACTATAAAATGATAGCATCAATTTTGAAAATTAGCATTTTCTTAAAATGTGAAATATACATCTACCCTATAATCCAGCAATTCCTAGGTATTTACCAAAATGAAATGCAAATGTGTGTCTGCAAAATTTAGCGTACAAGACTGTTCAGAGTGGCTTTATTCATTATAGCGCAAAACAGTTAACTCAGATGTTTGGTAACAGGAGAATGGATAAGTAAACTCTAGTGTATTCACACAATGGAATACTACTGAGCAACAACAATGAAAACCCAAAACAGAAACCAACCAACCAACCAACCAACCACTGATTTGCAATAAGGATGAATCTCAAAGGTATTCTGTGGAGTGTGAAAGAAGCCACACGCAAAAGAGCACCAACTCTGTGGTTCCATTTATATGACATTTCAGAACCGAAAAAATTAACCTATAGGATTAAAAATCGAATCAGTGATTTCTTTGGGTCAGGGAGGTAGTGACTGAGAGGGAGCAAAAAGGAGCTCTCTGGGCTGTATGCATTTGCCAAAGTGGATCCAATAGTACACTTAAGATCTGTGCATCTCACTGTAATGAAATTAGGCCTGAAAAACGTGGCTGGATCAGATAGGGATATTTACGTGGCTGTGGACAGCATTCAGTTTTTCAGTTTCTTGCATGCTCCTGGACCCATGGCCTCAGTTTCGGGCTGGCTGCAGATTGGGGGTTGCTCTCAATCCTTGCCACATGGCCTTCTTCATAGGCAGTGCACACAATATGGCAGCTTACTTCTTCGAAGCTAGCAAGACCGAGATGCTCAGCAAGGCAGATGTTGCCATCTTATGCAACATAATCATGCAATTGACATTTCGTCGCCTTTGCCATATTTTGTTAGGGAGAAGCAAGTCACAGGTGCCACCCACACTCAAGGGGAAGAGATCACAGAAAAGGAGGAATACAGCAGCGGACAGAGTCTGTCTGCTGTGGCTAATGTGGCTATGTTAGTCTAAGATACAGTGTACCCACTACACCCCGGGCACTGTTCTAGCCTCTCTACATAGACTGTGTAGCTTAATTCCCCCATCAATGCTTTAAGATCAGAATTATTATCCCCATCTCATAGATCTCTAAAAGGCTAAATCGTTTTCCCAAGTTCCCACGGCTAGAAAATGCAAATCCAGATTCACTGTGACTCCACAGTATGTGTTCTTTGTCATTCTGCCATGTATTCCTGCCACACATTTCCTACTATGTGTATCTAATTTGTCTCTCTTTCATCCTTTGGAGAGACTTTACAGAGAGAGAAACTGACACAGAAAGGGGGCTCAGCCTCCATGCGGCCCCCCGATGGAGCGATGGCAGAGCCCACATGAGAATTGCAGGTCTTGCCTCCAGGCTCATGATGCATCTTAAATTATTCCTCCTCCTACAAAGAAGCAACTCCCTCTAAATATAGATCTCCAAGAACGGGCACCCTGGCTCGAGAAGGCCCCCAGCACTTCACTCCAGGGAGCAATGGTCGCATTTTTAAAGGAAATCCAATCCGGAGCCCATAAAAGTCCTCATTATCTTGCTAAGGTTGGCAGTTGGGGGCTCTGAAATCTCTATAAACTACTCTTGGCAAGCATCCACCTTCGCCTGGTAGACAGAGAGAAAATCATGAGCATAATGTTGAGATGATGCTTAAACATCCAAGTCTCCCACCTCCCCGGTGGAAGGACGTTGTAAGGGCCTGAGCAGGTGCAGCAGCCCAGACGGAGCTCCGCGTAGGCTCACGTTCACCCACCTTCTGGCTGTGAGTCATTTTCCCTCCAACCAAGGGAACACAACCCAAAACAATTTACTGCTCAGACTTTTCTATTTCTTCATGTGTTACGTGGAAAGAACACTGGGGTAATGCACAGAGTTTCAGGCTTCTGTTCCTGGATTTCTGATGTGGATTTCTCAGCACTGTCCTAGTGAAAAATAATAATCCAAGTGAAATCCTAGTGAGAAAATAATCCAAAAGTTGTCCTCTGTTCATGTGTCTCAACTCCATCCCTCTAGAGAGGTCAGCAAACTTTGGTCAGCAGGCCAAATCCAGCCAGCAACTGGTGTGTTTATAACCCTCATGCTAAGGATGGTTTTTACATTTTTAAAAGGTTGTAAAAAGAAAAACAAAGACAATTAGCGGGACAGAGACCAGCCATATGAGGCCTGAAAAGCCTAAGGTATTTACTGGTTCTTTTTAGAAAAATTTTGTTTTTCTCTGCTCTAGATATTAACAGTGTCCTACAAGAAGGTTTCTATTGTCAAGTAATTTGGGAAACCACCGGATCAAACACAACAAATAGGTTTTGAGGGTTTTGTTTGTTTGTTTGTTGAGGGTTGTTTTTTTTTTTTTTTTTTTTTTTGGTAAGGGCACACCTTATCAGAGCCTTTAGTAACGACATGTGTGTATTGTTTTGACTCTCAGGGAGAAGGCCATAGTATGCAAGGATCCCATTCTTATTTTGCCCCAGAACCCAGTGCGATGTGGTTCAGGAACTGCTTTATATTAAAACCCTCTTTGTTAGAGATATGCTTTTAACGGGGCCATGGGGTTTGGCTAGACAGGGCTGGCGCTGACTGGCCACATGAGCTTCGTGGGTCCTTCGGCCTCTGACACTTCAAGGCCTGAGAACATGTGGTTAAAGAGTGAGGGCTCCAGAGCCTCTCTGGGTTTGAAATGTCCCCTCCTTACCACCCATGGGACCTGGGGAATACACTTCACCTCTCTGTGCCTCATTTTCCTCCACTACAAAATGGGAGTGATCATCACAGTTGTGTCCTAGGGTCACTGAACCATCACACGAGTCGATGTCTGTGAAGCACATAGCATGGGGGCGGGCACAAGAGAGCTCTGGACAAATGATAACGATTGTTTTTGTTTGTCTTAAAAATGGGGATAGTGGTGCCTGCCTCACAGAGTTGTCCGGGATAATAATGTCTGGGGGAGCGATACAGAAGGAGGAAACGGTAGATGTTCCTAAGAAAATATCACAGTTATCCTTCTAAGGAAAAGAAAGCTTCACTCATTTAAAAGGAGTGTCTAGTTTCCTAGGGGCTGCCATAACCAAGTCCCACAAACTGGGTGGTTTGAAACAAAGCTAATTCTCTCAGGGTTCTGGAGCCCACAGGTCTGAAATCGGGGCATCAGTGGGGCCATGCTCCCCCCAAAGCCTCTAGGGAAGGATTCCTCCTTGTCTCTTCCAGCTTAATAAGGTTGGCATCTGAGGTACGGGGTTAAGACTTCAACATATCTTTTCGGGACACAATTCAACTCATCAACAGGAAGGTTTTGCAGTCTCAACACTACTGACATTTGGGGCTGTCCTGTACATTGTAGGATATTTAATAGCATCCCTGGCCTCTACCTTCTGGATGCCTCTAACACCGCCCCACCCCCCACCCCGGTCGTAACGATCAGAATGGTCTTCAGACATTACCCAGCATCCCTTGAGGAGCAAGATTGCCCCAATTGGTTAAAAATAAAAAACCTGATGGACCAATTCAAAACAAAAAGTCATCCCCCAATGGGACTGCACACGTGGCTGGTACTGCAGAGAGGTTGTAAAGTGTAGATTTTTCCTCTTCTGGCGTGTTGCTAATAGTAATAATAACTAAAATTTTTGCATTGCTTAGCAGATCTTTTTTGCTGAGATAAATTTCTCTACCTGGAGTCCACAGTTTTTACTGGAAGTTCATAAGCGAGTCATAGCTTCAAATGTAAATTGCTTGTAAATAAACCAAATTGGTGACATAATAATAAAAAGGAAAATCGATTTCTCTAGAAATACACATCTGTTCATGAAAGCTGGTTGCTAGTCCATTGCAGCTGTACCCATTTAAAAACTAAATATCTAAACATCATCCTTTACAGTGGGAGGTTTGTGGAGAACAGATTCACGAGAGTCTGTGGCAAGGGTTTGGCAGTTAAGTGTGGTTTCTTTGGTGTATGACTCTCCAGAGCCCTCTGGACACACAAATGGAAATGAAAATGCCGTGTCTGTGTCTCCACTGAGGCCATCTAGTGTCCCGGGTTCAAATCTTGTGGGGCCCGTGCAGGGGATGGCGAATTTCTGGACAATTAAATGATCAGTTCTTATCCAGACATAGGAAACTTGGAAGATTTTCCCCCACAACAATTGTCATAGCTACACTGGACATGATCCAGCCTACCGGTCACCTGTGTCACCTCTCTCTGGACAACGGAGCTGGGGAATCTGGGCTGAGTCAGTAACAAGATCAGCATCACCACCCCCCCCACTGATATTCTTGGCTCCCCACACAAACCAGTCAGAAGCTGAGCCTCGTTCTGGCTTAGTGCAAAGACAGTGGGTGTCCAGCTGTGTTGTGTGATTTGGGGGGGGGTCTTAGGAGGACTCCTACCCCTGCGTGTGCATGCCCACCGATGCCTGCCTTCCTTCCATTGCCAGTGGATTCCCTAAGTGCTACCTCTCCTCCTGGCGCTGTGGAGACTCTTCAGTCGGATTCTGTCTGAACCTGGAGCCTGTTAGATCGTTCAGAATGAATTGGGCCATGTGACAGTGTGAGAGACCTGGATATAAGAAAGGTAGGGTAGCCTAATCTAAGTGAGGTCTCAGATCCTCAGTTGCCAAAGTGGGGTTCCCCATCCAAGTCTACTGTGAAGACCCAAGTGATTGACTCTGCATCTATACAGATAAATACAACATAGAGCAATGTCTAGCATGGTACCCTAGCGTGATAGGGGCATGCAGTCCGTGGCTGTTGATTGCTGTGAAGGCACAGTGCACGGAGGGAAGCCAGGGCAAAGACAAACTGCCTTCTTCCCAGCTACCACGCTGCACCCCGATGTGGCTCTGAAAACAATCCTGTCTTCGGGAAGCGGCAGTGACCCCAGTATAAATCTGTTTACTGATAGGATATATCCCCAAGAGCTGAAGTTTAGCTTCTTAGCATCAAGGGGCTGTTTACCAAGAAGCACATGTTCATATTTTATTATCAGAGTGTCTGCGAATGATCCACCCTCCAGGCCCTCCCATGATGCAGTCACGGATCTCCGACTGTTTTATCAACCACAGAATCGACTCTCACAATTTATAACGTAACTGGACCTTTGTAAAAACCTTTGGGACCTGGAGAAACTGCCTTGGCAATAGCTCCGAGACAGAGGTGGTGATCCGGGCGCTTCGCACAGGTGGGTATGACCTGTCTTGCATCCTGCCCCCCACACCCCACCCCCCGTCCTGGTCCTGCCTCCAGCTGCTGGGCGCCTAGAGCCCTCTGCCTGGACCATGCAGCCAAACAAAGATAGAGAAAGCACCGCTTTAATATTCTGCAGCTGGATTTCCATAGTGTCGAAAACAACTTGTCAAATTCACAACTCCTTTACCTGCTGAAGAAGTCATTGTAAAAAAAAAAAAAAAAAAAAAAGAGGGATGACCAGGTGGAGAAATACTGTTTGTTTGTTTTCCTCTGTCCCTCTAAGCCCATTAATGATGCCTGAGCTAGGCAGGTCCATTTGTGGTCCTGCTCCGTCCTAGCTCACCTTCCTCGGGCCCGCATTTCTCACAGCAGCTAATTGGAACTCCGGGCTTCCCAGAAGTTGAATAAATAGTGGTGACTTTCATTAGCTCGGGCAATCGCTGGAGGTGGAAGGTGTCTTCTACCAAGATGGGTTTCGGCAGCATTGCCCTAGGAAAGAGTCAGGCTGGAGACACATTTCTAAATGCAAAGTAAGAGATGCTCCGTCTGAACGGTTCCTCTGAGGAGAAAGGTTCTTTATTTTCTGGGCGCGATGGCTGAGCCGCTGCTGCTGTCTAGGAAACAGAAATGTCAGAAATGTATTGTTCTGTCTTTAATTTCCTCACTCAACACTGGGTCATTAACTGGAACCCTCTCCAGGTGCTAGCATGACTGTATTTACCTTAAAGGACGTGCATGACCTCATGTTTAAAATGGCATCACTTGGGCGCCTGGGTGGCTCAGATGATTAAGCGTCTGCCTTTGGCTCAGGTCATGATCCCAGGGTCCTGGGATCGAGTCCCGCATCGGGCTCCCTGCTCCTTGGGAGCCTGCTTCTCCCTCTGCTTCTCCCTCTGCTTCTCTCTCTCTCTCCCTCTCCCTCTGTCTCTCATGAATAAATAAATAAAAAATCTTAAAAAAAAATGTTGGCATCACATCGGGAGACACGTATGTGGCTGGGTCTATTTGGCTTCGAAGAAGGGACCTTGAAATCTATATACCAGCCAAGATGCGCCAAGTGGCTCCTCCATCTGGAGAGTGGGGAAGAGAAGAGAGAGGTGTTCAGAAAGTGACCAGGAAAGAATGAGAAGCCTCCCGAGGCTGCGCTGGGTTCTGAACTATGTGTTGTTCCTTGCGGACGGCGTTGTTCAACAGACACCGCGTGTCTCCCGGGGAAGGTGTTTCACACAGAAGCAGAGCCAAGCAAGAACCCCAAGGGAATAAATATGACCACAGCCCTCGTGTCAGTTGCACAAATAGGTTTGACATCACACACCGGTGGGAGAATCAGAGCCTCTCTGCTTTGACATACTGATTCAACAAAAAAACATAGAAGTCAGAAACGTGCCATTGTTATGGTAACTTATGTTTTCATGATGGTGTGTGCTCAAGGTCACTATCAATGTTAGTCACCACATGGTGGGATTATATCCGAAGTATTCATCTTTGCGTTTTGGGTGCGTTCCCAGCCTCCCTACCTTCCACACATGCATGAAAGGGCCTTTTTACCCCTCTGTAGCCCATGCTATCAGGAATGACAATTTATATCAGCCCCAAAGACTGACGTTGTGTTTCTAAAAGACAGAAACACCAACCAAAATACTAGATGAAATGGTTCAGCAGAGAGCATTTTTCCACTCCCAGAAATGAGAGAAGATTGGGGCTTGAGAGAGAGTAGGGTCAGGGGCTGGAAGTACGTAGAAGGAGGTGGAAGAGGTAGGGGGCCATCTGGGCTAGTGACAAAGAAGAGAAAAGGGTGGGGAACCTTGGTCCTGGGCAGGAGTGAGGGGTGGGGCAAGGACCTTCCTTCTTCCAGGACTCTTGGACCCTGTCTGGAAGCAGATGGGGGCTGCTAAGCTGTTGTTCAGCGAGTATGACCAAAGCTAGCTGCTCAGCTCCTGAGCATTCGAGGTCCTTGCTCTGGGCTCAGTTCTCCTTTGCTCACCCCCAGAGCCCCCATGCCTTGGAAGACCGCAAGTACTTCAGTCCAAGAGAGGGCAAACACTTAGCTATCTTGTGGAGGGGGTGTGGCATGTTGGGAATGCCAAGGTGAATATGGACAAGATTACTTTCCCCTCAGAGTGGTGGACCCACTGCCTTACATCTCCAGCCACTGGGCTGAAAAGCCTCAGACTTCCAGAAGCCTCGGGTCCCTGAAGCTTCTTTTGGGAACCATGAAGTGAACACATATCTTTCATAGAACATCATGGATAAAGAAGATGTATTCCATATCTACAATGGAATATTACTCCTCAGCCATCAGAAAGGATGAATACCCAACTTTTACATCAACATGGATGGGACTGGAGGAGATTATGCTAAGTGAAATAAGTCAAGCAGAGAAAGTCAATTATCATATGGTTTCACTTACTTGTGGAACATAAGGAATAGCCTGGAGGACATTAGGAGAAGGAAGGAGAAAATGAAGGGGGGCGGGAATCAGAGGGAGAGATGAACCATGAGAGACTATGGACTCTGAGAAACAAACAGGGTTTTAGAGGGGAGGGGGGAGTGGGGATTGGTTAGCCCGGTGGTGGGTATTAAGGAGGGTACATACTGCCTGGAGCACTGGGTGTTATACGAAAACAATGGATCGTGGATCACCACATCAAAAACTAATGAAGTATTGTATGGTGACTAACATAACATAATAAAATTTAAAAAAAAACTTTAAAAAAACTTCAAAAAAAAAAAAAAACCAAAAAACATCATGGACAGCTTTTGACCAGGATGTGGGATGTGGGCATAAACTCAGCACTCAAGGAAAACTTGAGCCTCTAGCATAGCAGTTGTCAAAGTTGAGCGTACCTCAGAATCCCCTGAGGGGCTTTTGAAAACACCAGTGTCTGGGCTTCACCCTCAGAGCTTCTGCTTCAGCAGGTCTGGGGTGGGGCCAGGTAATTTGCATTTCTGACAAGTTCCCAGGTGATCCTGATGCTGCTGGTCCTGGGACAGCACCGTGAGAGCCATTGCTTGATCGTGCCTCTAAATGGAAGGAGAATAAAAACTCTCCTGGTCTCCGAGTTCTTCACTGTGATATGGAGACATCTGTTGCCTGCTTAATCCCATCTTGCCAAAGTATCTCATACAATAGAGAGTCTGCTTTTAGGGGCCATGGGTAAGACCACCCCCTGCAGCTGAGACAGAATCTGAAAGTGATGCATGGGTGAGGGATTATGCCTTTGGAATGTCTGGCAGGAGATTAACGAGGGCTGACTTGGAGAAGAGTGGTCTCCAAAGAGCTTCCCAGGCCCTTCTAGAGGCTTGTTTCATAAAGAGTTTCTTTCTTTCTTTTTTTTTTTAAAGATTTTATTTATTTATTTGAGAGAGAGAATGAGAGAGAGAGCATGAGAGGGGGAAGGGTCAGAGGGAGAAGCCGACTCCCCGCTGAGCAGGGAGCCCGATGTGGGACTCCATCCCGGGACTCCAGGATCATGACCTGAGCCGAAGGCAGTCGCTTAACCAACTGAGCCACCCAGGGACCCTCATAAAGAGTTTCTTGATGTGCATTTTGCAGATGCTGATCGAAACGCCCCTAAAGAACGTGACAAAGATATGAGAAAATGCCTCTCTGGTTCTGTTTGCCTCATCAGAATCAATAAATATTTATTGGCCTCCCAAAATGTTTGGGGTGCAAGAAGCAGAACCAAACATCCAAGAGACACGGACCTTGCCCTCCAAAGAGACCACATTCTGAAGAGAAAACCAAGAAACGGAATTATCTTTGGGAAGCAAGGCAGATGTGCTTCCCATGAAAGATGTGGTTAGCTTTTCACAATGAATGTGGGCCTGAAATTGTGCACATAAATTAATGCTTTTGTGAAGCAAGTTGATTTTAAATGCACGAGGGGAGCCAACTGTTTAAAGGAACCTGGCAGAGAATCCTTCTGGAAAAAGAGGAATCGCTTACTAATGTGAATAATCGTCCCTTTCATTTATCGACCTTATTAGCTTCGATCTTTCATTTTGGTGAGTTCTGAATGGTCTGGAAACAAGTAAGAGGAACTTTCCTGCATTCTTACTTTGGAAAAAGAGTAGCTACCAGTAGTGAATGACAAGTTTGTATCAGAGATCCATGGTTGAACGTCTCGTGTGTATTTTATTGGGTCAGCTCCGGCTATCTCTCTGATTCCTTACAGTCAGAGTGCTCTTGAGTGCTGCTTGCTGTATCATCCACCTGAGGTCAATAAAAGAATTAGGGGTGCCTGGGTGGCGCCGTCAGTTGGTTTCAGCTCAGGTCATGATCTCGCGGTCAAGACCTTGCGGTCACGGGATCGAGCCTGGTGTCCGGCTTCATACTCTGTGCAGAGTCCACTTCAGATTCTTTCTCCCTCTCCACACCCCTCCCCCCTGCTCATGCTCTCTCTTTCTCTCTAAAATAAATAAGTACAATCTTTTTAAAAAAAAATAAAGTGTGTCCATAGTCAGCAAAGAATGATCACTTGTGTTAAATCTGTTCTCCTGGACTTGGAGTTTTGGGAAATTGGTCATCAAGATAACTCTCAGACAGGCTTTTCCAAGGTCAGTGCCATTGACATATGGGGACAGATAATTAATTGAGACTGGAGGCTGTCCTGTGCGCAGTAGGGTGTTTAGCAGCATCCCTGACTTCTGCCCACAGGATGCCAGTAGCACCTGCCCAGGTGTGATAACCAAAAATGTCTCTAACATCAGCACAAGCCCCTGGAAGGAGGAGCCAAATGGCTCCCCATCAAGGACCGTTGCTCTAAGATAGCACAAATATTCACATAGCCAGCATGCCCTATTCCGAGACAATTCCATAGTGAGTTTTCTCGAAGCAAGGCACACATTTTCACGAGTGGAGTCCCACCTGGTAGCTCATTGTTGGTTCTGTCCTGACTAGCAGCGAGACTATGCTGGGCCGGTTTTCTGTATTTACAAAATATGTGCTAAGCACCTGCTATGTGCCAGACACTGGGTGGTGAGCAAGATGAGCAGGGTTCCTGCCCTTAAAAAGATTACAGTCTAGCAGGAGGTTCAGGTAGTCGATAAGTACACAAACTAGTAATTAATTATAAAATCATGTGATGGAAACAGAGGGTAGAATTAGAGACTCACATGGAAAGAGCGCAAGCAGGCAGAGTAATCTGGGAAGGCCTCCCTGAGGAGGTGACATCTAGGCTGAGGCCTGCAGGATGAGTAGAAAGCAGCCATGTGTATTTAATCCATGCAAAAGAAGGACCGAGTCAAAGGAAGTTAGGACAGCAGACAAGAACTATAGAGGCAGTTTACTAGGACTCCTTTGCAGCCTCATAGGCCAAGCAGAAGCATGCCTTCTTTCTCTAGGGAAAGGGGTGCATCCCACACAGACCTGGAGCACTGGGAGGCAGACCTGGGGTGGTGTGTTCCCTCTGATTACAAGGTAATATGTCAGGTGGAAAGATGGCTTCAGACCTCACAGGGAACTCAAGAGTGTTTCAAAGCTTACAGTTATGCCTCTGTGCTAAATAAGGTGAAATTTTCTAGGGGTTTGGTTGTCTGGGTTGTTCCTTAGATGGATCTTGTACAGAAGTGGTAAGTAAGGTCTCTCCCATTCTTGCAAAACAAACTGTGTCAATTGACACAGACCAATTTGACCATGCTCACCTATTAAGTTCTTTTTGGTAGCTATTGACCGCCACCAGTAGTAGGAGGGGGTTGAGAATTAGCTGCTCTCCTGCAACCTTGCTCCCAGGTTCTAATGAAAACACATCTAAAACCAAATCCTGTGCCACATGCAGACATTTACTGGCAAGCAGACACCAGACTATACAATTTGTGGTGTAAGCACCACAAAATCCACCTGCCTGTCCTTGGAGGTGATCTGACCACACATCCCATGGGACCCTCACCCCAGGCAGACAAGACAGTTTTCAAGAGAGAGGATAGAGCTAATCCCAGATGGGCAACAGACAAACAGAATCCTTCAAATCATCTGCTAGAAAAGGACTGTTTGGGGCATACGTCTCAAGCCCCATCCCAAAGGAAGACAGGGAAAATGCCTGTAAGGTTCTTATACCCACTTCAGGCAAGGGTAGGGAGTTCTGGAAAATACTTCAGCCATACCATACATCCTGAATACCATTAATTCCACCAATGAGAACCCCCTTATATCCATTATGCAAAATAGCAAGCCCCACTTAAGCTGGTGAAAACACATTTGGAACCTACTTTGAGCTCAAAGCCTCTAGTGTTGACCAGAGTTCAGAAGTAAGGAAAGATGGAGAAGCCCTCGTGGGAACTGTCAGGAGTGTGGTCTTCCTGAGTTAGTACTGAGGTCCACTCCCCCCGGAGGGAGTAGATTCCAGATCATGACTGCCCACTGCCCCAGGAGAGTGGTTAATCCGGCTAGCATATACATAATGTCACACCCACTATGCTATAGGATTTGAGAGTAAATTACATGCATCAAAATGGGCAGGCACAGGCTGAGTCTGTCCCAGGAATGGGCATGGGAGAAAGGAGGATAGTAAATTGAATCATCTGATTAACCAAGAGTGATCCCAGATATCATACTGGAATTGCCAGTTTCCAAAGAATTAAAGCCCAATCAACCATGCTTTACCAGACCCTTATACACTTCAGCCTTGTAAGGGCAGAGGCTGGGACACTTTCAGCTTGGCTTGGGGACCTGTGTGGCAGCTCCAGGTTAGCAGTCTCCAGCCTCTTCCGGCAAGATGACCCCTAATTTCAATGACCTCTGCCAGAAAGCAGAGGTACTTTCGTGACTGTTAACTGAACAAAACTGATAATAACGGAAAAGTTGTTAGGAATTCGGCAACACTTTCAATTTGCCTTTTATTGGTCACAGTAGCATCACACACGCTTGGCAAAGAATGCAGGGGAGGGGTCAGGTTCAGAAATAAGGGGAAATCAGAAAGGCATCCCTCCCAGGTAGACCCCAGGTGTGTTGGAGACCCACACACCTTCTCTCCATAAGTCAGTCCAACACAGACGGCTCTTCCTCCCTACTATAGTAGATGGCCTTTCTTCAGGTCCAGGATGAAGTAGGTGGCTTATATTTACGGTTATATTGTAGGGAAACTGTGTATCCCGAACTGTGGGATCACACACTTCCTGTGATGAGATGCTCACACTGAGACCCACAGAATGCTCAACAGCTCTGTGCTCCTCATCTCACACTCAGCAGGAGGTGTAAAGGCGCCTCAAGGAATGTCACCTGGAGCTGAAATGTACATGATCAACTTAACACAAAGATAGTCCTTGGAGTCTATACCGAGGCAAGGTCCCCCAGTCCCCTCTTGCAAATATCCCCTGGGACAGGCGTGACTCTGGGTCATTACTTAACACACAGGTGAGAGTGATACAACCAGCGGATAGAAAAGAAGTAATCATCTTGCAACTTGTACTTGTATCAAGTCAACCTGTGGACCCGTTAAACTTAAACAATGTTACATGTCAATCATATCTCCATAAAGCTGGAAACAATTTTTTAATGAAATAAATTTTAAAAAGAAGAATGTGTAGGGGCACCTGGGTGGCTCAGTTGGTTGGGCGACTGCCTTCGGCTTGGGTCATGATCCTGGAGTCCCGGGATCAAGTCCCGCATCAGGCTCCCTGCTCAGCGGGGGGCGGTCTGCTGGGTCTGCTTCTCCCTCTCACCCTCCTCCCTCTCATGCTGTCTCTCATTCTCTCTCTCAAATAAATAAATAAAATCTTTAAAAAAAAAAAGAAGAAGAATGTGTCAGGACCCAGTGCCTGAATATTGTGAATGAGAATGCAAAGCAGCTCACTGCTTCTTGGGGAATGTATACCATCTTGATCATCATCGGTAGTGTGCCCTGGGCACCCAAATCTGCGGCATACCCAGAAAGAACACATTCCTAGAGTCAGAGGCAACGTCTGAAGCAGCTTGAGTCAGCATCTCTCAGCCACGCATCCTGGCCACACAACCTGGGGCAAATCACACCCCACTCTGAGCCATTGTGGTATGGTTAAATGAGATGACCCGGATGAAATGCATAGTAAGTGCTCAATTAAACGGACGTGAGCAGATTCGTCATTAGCTTCAGAGTGTGAAATTATGGCAGCAGAACAGCAAAAACAACCTGAAGAGCATTATGTGAAATGAAATTGTTTTGACAGTGTGTGTTTTCATTTGCAGAGCAGATACTCCTGTGGTGTCGTATGATTCTGCTGGTATTGAGTTGCAAATGGGTTTTGTTTAGTATCAGGATCTTCCCTATCAGCCAGACATTTATGTATTTTTTATGTTGGAAAAGAAATATCATCTTGCATAATAACTGAAGAAAGGTAGCTACTTACCCATTCTCCCTTTCTTGTTATTTCTGAGTGAAAGCTAATGGGAATGAGGGCATTTTGTTGTGTTTAGATGGGAGACATTCTGAGGTGTCTAAATGCTCAGTATAATATAGACATTTTAAAAATAGTACGGGGTTGGGAATCAACGGACCATCCAGGTTTTTTGAATTGGCTCCCTCTCCATCAGTCGGCCATTCAGGAAGCTTCTGTCTGTTTTGGAGATGACAAATATGAAGGTGCCTTGTAGGAACTGGAGGGGCTGGTCCAAGGGGCCACGTCGGTGGAAAGACCATGTGTTATGAGAGCCTTCCACCCCCCTCCCCTCTAGCTCAAAGAAAATGCTCTCCATGGCAACAGTGACGGTCCGAAAATGTAAGAAATAGCAATTCCACCAGGCAAAGAAACCAGCCTCTACCTGCTTCAATTTGCAACAACCCTGACTCGTCATACTGCGTTTCTCCCAATAGTCTCATGGCGGTAGTTAGAGCTGCCGTGTAGCTGATGGGACACAGAGTCTGCTGCTGAGTCGTCGGTGGGCTTTAGCGCCTGGCCAGCAGAATCAAGGTTTCACAGTTGGTCTGTTTGGGACAGACAAGGGGCATTCCTCATGGGGAGAGCCACTGCTAACTCTGTTGCCAAAGCTGAGGTCCCGTGCACGGAGTGACAACTTGCCTATTGGGTTTAAGTCAGGGTTTCCCAGAATGTCAGTGTTATTAACCTTTGGAGCTGGATCATGTCTGTCATGGGAACTCTCCTGTGTGTTGTGGAATGTTTAAGCAGAGAAGACAAGAAAACAATGATTTGTCGGAAGTTTGGAGGAAGAAGGTCAGAGTATATAAGTTAGAAATGTACAAATATAATACTCCAGTAATAACCACCACCTCTGTCAAGTCTCTGTGGTGATTATAATAGGCAAGGATTGAAGGGCACCTAACCTTGACCATTAGAAGTGCTTTTATCTCTCATCCCGCTGGATTTGGTCCGTATGTAATTAGTCAGCCTCCAGGCATTTAGTGGAATCTACCCCCATGCCAGGCTCTGTGCAAGGTGCTGGACACACAGCATCCCACAGACAGACAGGGTCTCGGGCTGTACCGAGCCTCAGTCCGGCCTAGGGTTTCCCACCAGTGTCACCGTTGACATTTGGGGCCAGCTAACTCTTTGTTGTGGGGCCTGTCTCTGTGCATCTCAGGGTGCTTAGCGGCACCTCTGACCTTTACTCACTAGATGCCAGTAAGGAACCCCCTCCCAGCTGTGACTACCAAGAATGTCCTCAGACGTTGGCAAAGTGCGCGGGGGGGCGGGGGGTGGACAGAATCAAGAACTGCTGATCTAGCCCCACTGAAAAAGAATCCTGTCTCTTTCTGGGATTCCCCCCAGTGATTCCAGTGCGGACCGGGCAGATCACCAACCTCTCCAGGCTACAGAATACAGGCATGTATATTCTAGCCGGAAGCTTGTGGTAGAGGGATGGGAATCATTCACCCCTGGCTTTCTCACTGCTCTCGGGATGTATTTTCCACATGTGCGGTGAGCAATACACGTGTGGTCAAGTGCACGGGGGAGAGCATTCTGCAGCCTCTCGGGCGGATTTTCACTGCTGGATAATTTGTTTGAATTCAGATATTGTTTCTTGGAAGGTTCTGTCCCAGCTGCTCTGAGCTCTCCTTGCGGGCATTCATCAATGCCAAGCCAAATGGCCAACCTGCAGGAACAAACCATAGGGCTTGTCCGAGGCCCGAATAGGCACTTTCTCAGACTTCTTTGCCAGAAGGAGCGCGGCGCTTCTTATTGGTCTCTTCCCCAACTCGGAGAACCGTGGGATGTGACCCATAAAGCATGGAGGCACCTGGCTCAGAGTTGATGCTCACCAAGGTAGACATCGCTGTGCTATTATTATTGTAATAGCTACTATCGACATGTAGCATGAATAAATGTAAATAAATAAAAATACAAAGGGTGTGAACTCTTGCAGTTAGAGGCCTCGGTCATGTGATGCCAAGGAGCCGCCCTCTGCCTTCAGGGCTGTGAAACTCAACCATCCTTCAAACACCGAGAGGGTACAGGCTTTGTAGCCTAATAGTTCACGGTAAGATGCTGTCTCACAGAGAGTTGGCAGCAATGGGGAGTGTCTGCTAGTCCCTGCTTGTTCCCAGGGACACAGTGGCGGGAGTGACTTGGGGCGCCCTCGCCGGTGGCGGATGATTAACATCGTGGGCCCAGAGATGGAGCCTTGACAGATGTTTTCCCCAGATGCTGTGGCTCGCATTCAGCTCCCGAATCAGGGGAATTGCTGTTTGTGAAAGTCAGGAAAGCTCTACTTGCAAACTCCCCATGTGGAGGAAAGGTTAAAAAAAAAAGAAAAGAAAAAACAAAACAAAAAAACATTGGGAAGCCCTTTAAACTAATTGTAATGGTCCTGGGAGAATTAGAGCTTCACTGTAAGGATTTGCTGATCAAACGCAGGCTGTCCTGAGTGGCATTCATCAGACGCTGCACCGCAGCTTCAAGCTTTCTGATGTCCTCCTGCCCCCAGACCGTCAGGATGGAAGAGAAGCTGGTTTCCTGTGGTAGGGACCCCCGCCCCAGCGGGACAAGGGTGTGCTTGGTGAGCTCATCCGTGTTCATGCTGCTGATCTTCCTGTTTGCTTCAGTATGTTCAGAAGAGGTGAAAGCTCATAGCGGGGTTAGAAATGGCACATTCTCGCATGTCCAGGGGAATGGCAAAGGCCTGGGACCCTGGGAGCCTGGGACCCTCTTGCCATCCCTGCCATTTCAGCAGGTGGATTGATTTCTAATGTTCTGGCCAGACTATTTCAAGGTTCTCAATAAATAAATAATGAGGGGCCCTGGGATGATGTGGGGGTGGGGAGGTCACTTGTCCAGTGATTGAAGGAAATAAGGGACAAGCTTGTCGAAACGTGCGCCAACCTTACATCATTATATGTACTGGAATTTGGTTGGTATTTACTATTTTTCTAATCTGGATCCTTATACATACATACATAGTAGACATATAGGCGTACCTATTAATATGTGTATATAATTATATAGCCCCCAGGGAAAAGGGTGGAAGGTAGTTCATATTAACCTCATTTAAACCCAGAGGTTACGGAGCTTGCCTAAGGTCTTAATTGTCCTCACCACAAGGTGATACTGTCATTGTTTTCCTCCCCTAAAAAAATGAGAACATTCCCACTGTTTACCACCACTACTTGCTATTCGTTGACAGCGTGTTAGGTGCTTTCCGTGTATTATTTCACTGAAAGCTCAGAAGAACCCTGTGAGGCAGGCAGAAAGTGGTCCTATTTACAGATATGGGAACAGCAGTGGATATGGTTGACAATTATGCCCAAGGTCCCCCAGCCCACGAGTGACAGCCTGTGGACCCAGGAACTTCTGCCCCGTCTAGTCTGCCTGGTGCTTCCAGGATGGGTTGGGTCCTAGGCTGGGAGCTTGCTGAGGTCCAAGACTGCCTAACTCATGTCTGTCTCCCCAGAAGCTGGCACAAGCCCTAGTGCGGAACAGGCCGTACTTAGCTCTGGAGGATGGAAGAAGGGGTGGGAGGAGCAGGAAGGAGATGGAGGCCAGCGGGGGGGGGGGGGGGGTGTACAAAGAAGTGGGGAGAGAAAAGGGAGGGACGTTGTTCTGTTTCCAGTGCATCTGCTTATCTCTGCAAATGGAACTGAGAAGTCTGTGTTGATGTTGTCCCTGTTTATCATTGTTGTGTTAATGTAGTAGATACCCCACTGGGTTCTGGAATAGTCGGGGTCCTGGCGGGAAATGGATGGCAGCAATCAGATGGGACTGCTGAGGAGAGTTTAATTTGGGGTCCATTTACAAACGTGTGGGCAGCTTGAAGGGAGACTAGTGAGAGCTGGGGATGCACTCTGGGCCTGGTGGGGGCCCCTACTGCCTCCAGGTGTGAAGGAGGGGTAGAGGGTGGGTCCTGGAACCCAGAGAAGGAGCTGTGCTAGCACTGGTGGGAGCCGTGGACCCTGGTGGAGGAATTCAGCTGCTGCCCAGCTTGCAAAAGGCAGCCAGGGGACTGACCTACCCCAACTCCCTCCCTCCCACCTTGCGATTCCCTGCCAGTGCCGCCCCCCGCAACAATGGCCAAACCCAACAGGAAGCTGGAAGGCAAGGGCATCCTCCATCCAGAGATGCCAGCCTTCCAGGGAAAGACGGAGAGTGGATGTGAGGGGCAACAGGGATTTCCTGCAGTTAGAAGGGGCGTAGGTAAGATATTGAACAACCTGAATAGCAGGGGCCCCCACAGAATGGAGCGCCGGCCAGTCAGAGGGGCAGCCATGATGTGCCTTTCTAAGTCTCACTCTGGTTCGCACAGCAAGGGGTCCTGGGAAAAGGTGTGTGCACGCCTCCAGGGGAACCCACGCAGACACGCCCACAGCGTCTCCGTGCTGGCCACCCCGGTGGGAACTGCAGTGACATCCGCTGTGGCTCACACATCCTCACCAGCCACAGACTGCGACCCTGTCACTCAGACCTACGGGCTCAGAAAAAGGACAGTGCAATGTCCTCTACCCAAGGCCAGCGTCTAACACTTCCTCAAACTTGTGAATCTTCCAGAGCTTCGGAGAAGCCCTCCCGTCAGACTCACTCCCCTAACACGTGATGAGTCTCTAAACTATTTTGACAGATGAAATTGCAGATAATTAGCCTGACTCTGCCAACTTGAAATTACTGGGGATGATTTTCTGTGGCTGTACTTGAATTTCTGGAAGATAATCTAAAATGGAGAAACAGGCCAGTGTTATCCTCATCTCACCCCCTCGACACGTCATTAGAAGTGTAGAAGAAAACTTTACGATGGTCATGAACGTCCATGATAAATGCAAGGGAACAGGCTGTAAAGCCCCACAGCCTGGATCCGTGGATGGCAGCAAGACTGAAAAAGCGCTTTCACCTAAATGCCTTTTCACTAATGTCAACCATCTTCTTAGACAGATTCCCTCTTCTCTGCTCTACAAGTCTTTGTTACTCAGAACAAGATTGGCGTCTGAAAAAATCAAGGAAGATGTATGGAAAGTTTGTGTCTCCATCCCTATTCTTATGTGTTCCTCCATCAGCAATTCCAGCGGCATTGGATTTTGAAGGTTTACTTCCGCCTTTTTTCTAGAGTCCAGAGTCAGCGTACCTTTGCAAGACGTAAGGGGATTGATTTCAGTAAGGGCCCCGTGTCTCTTCCCCTGCATCCACACCCTTTATCCTTGTGACTTTATGGAGCTTGCATAAAGGTGGAGTCCACTTTCCCCTCCCCATGTGTCTTAGCTCAGGTGGCCACAACCAAATACCATAGACCGGGGGGTTTGAACCAGATAAACTTATTTCTCATAGTTCTGGAGGCTGGAGGTCTGAGATCAGGAGGCCAGTGTGGTTGAGTTCTCTCTTCTTGATTTACAGATGGCTGCCTTCTTACTGTGTCCTCACACAGTGGAGAGAGCTCTGGTCTCTTCCTCTTCTTACTAAGACACTGATCCCATCATGGGGCCCCACCCTTATACCCTCATCTAAGTCTGATTGCCTCCCCACATCCAAATATAATCACATTGGGGATTAAGACTGCAACATATGAATTTGGAGTGGACACAAACATTCACTCCATGAGATCACGTGACTCACTTTGACCCATAGAATAAGGCAGAAATAATAGTGTGCCAGTTCTAAGACTAGACTTCAAAGGTCCTTGAATGATTCCTCTTGCTTTCTTGAAACACAGGAGGGAGATAAGAGGCATGGGGAGATAAGCTGCTCCAACTAGGGTGGCGCAGCCATTTCCAGCCTAGAACAAAGCTCCCGGTTGACCCGTAGCTACATGAATGAGCCTAACCAAAATCAGCGGAGCCCAGATTATATCCACTGATCCCTAGCCTACCTACAAATGCATGACTCATAGTAATCACTGATTATGTATTATGCTGCTGAGGTGTGGGGCAGTTTGTTATTCAGCAATAGTTAGCTGATACACCTCGGTTACTGGAGGCATATAAATAATAATCATTATTATTTATACTGTTCCTAGAAAGGAAGGTGTTTCAAAGCATGGAGGAGATTGAGGCTTCTCACATTTTAATCCTGCCTCTGCCACTTACTATTTGTGTGACCTCAGGCAAGATTTTTGCCTTGTCTGTAAAATGGATACAGTAATAGGATTGCATTAGGCAATGATGAGTATTAAATGAGTTAATGCATATAAAGTACTTAAAACAGTGCCTGATACAGAGCAAGCAGCGGGGGAAGTGTTTGCTGGAATCCTTTTTAAAGGGCTTGAGACTTGGACAGGGCGGGTCGGAGGTGAGCTTCGTTGATGCCTGGGTAGCATGTGTCCCACTAGGAAATAAAGGGCTTTGATCTCCCATCTTAGCATGAGACAAGCTCACTTTTCCCAAAATAAGAAATGTAATCAAGACTTCTTTAGAATTCTCTGAGATGATGGGTTTCTTATCTTCTCTGAAAAATAAAACACATTAGCGTTTTGATGGCATTATTCCCTTTCTCCATGTAGAAGTGATGGCAGAACAAGGAGGCATCAGCAAGGTGACTCCAGTGTGGACAAGCACTGTGAAGGGTACAGACCCCTTCGTATTTCCTCCCTCTCCCCTCCAAAGCCAGGCACTCGCCATTCTTACACTGTGCAACCAGATTACTGACTGAGGAATTTCATCTCTCCCCGAGTCTTGGGGCTGCCACCACCACCATCGATGCCTTGAATCTCTCTGTGCCCCTCCCCACTCAGAGCATTTGCTACCCTGGACAAGGACTTTTGTATAGCCACTGACTTGTTAAAAAGTAACCCCTCTAAAGTAACTATTTCCTGCTTACCACGTGTTTCTTAAATAATATTTTATCATGGAATGGTGAATTTAATGGTGGGAAACCCAAACACTTTGATGGTCATGGGCAAAGCTAATTGAAGGGCAAATAGGCACTCAGGGCTCTCTCAACAACACACACGTAGCAGCAACCCATTAAGACCAATCCTGAGCATTGAGGTGGGCGCATGAGTCACCAGTGGGAGGCCCTGAGGTCACATGATCGTGGCAAAGCCCTCTGTCCTCGGTAATAGCCGGAGACATTCACAGTGCCTGTCTGTTTTCCCACCTCCTCGTACACATTCCCTCAAATACTAATCCCCCGTCCCCCACCCTCTGCTCTACAATCATGAACCCTACCTATCCTTCAGGGCTGCGCTGTTCCATGTCTCCCAGGAAGGCTTCCCTGAGGCTCTGGCTGTCAGTTACCCTTCCTCATAACCCTTTACAAATGAATCTCTCCAACCCCCCCCCCCTCCACCCACTGGGCTGTGAGCTCCTTGAAGGCAGTCGCCATGTAGTGCTCATCTCATCACTTCCCACACGACTTAACAGACTTACGTATGAAGCTCTCAGTAAACAGTTGTGAATTTAAAAAAAAAAATGAGTGATTTCACACTTATTTCATCCATTTTGGGGATGATAACCTGCACTTCTTCCCGAATATGTGAATCCCCAAACCCAGGCCTCTGGTAAGCTCTGGTGGCTTCTAGATCTACTGAACCACTTCTGCTGTCCTCCTTAGGGTATCTGGGACAAGGGCAAAGTGTTTAAGAAGCTCCCTTCCCTCACATGTCTTCCTTTGACACTGGCTCAGGCTGGTGTCTTTTATCCTAAGAGAATCACAAAGGAAGGAATATCAGCATCTTTAAGGGCAGTGTGGAAATAATTTGGCCACGAGAAGTCCCATTGTCAGTGAATTTAGAGCTAGTCAAGCCAGACTCTCAGAGTTGGACTCTTGGCATTTTAAGGTCTCATAAATCATAAAGTCATAGTGCTAGACAGACAGAAATCTTGTCCAATCCACCCATTAAAATATGCACTCCTTGGGAGGTGCTTTCTCTCCCAGTCCATGCATTGTACAGATGCATGTAGCCCAAGGACATAGATCTGGTAGTCGGGTTGGGCTGGAATGCTAGCTTCTTAACCAGCATCTGCTCACTACCCCAAGCTGAGCCGGGATGGCAGGGAAGGAATGGATTATTATCTCCAAGCTACACCGCTGACTGCAATAGGCATTGTGATTACTAGTACAGAGTAATAAACCTCTGTGATAAGGATATAATGTAGAGGCTTTACTTGGCCCATTAATCCTCAGTAAAGGTTGTTGCCGAGCTGCGGTCTCCCAGGCCCAGCCCCTGCTGCCCTGCCTATCACTTTGGAGCCTAAGTAACGGCATTTCTTACATAAGAGCAAGACCCTACCAGAAGTGGCTAGATCACAAGAATTAGCACCAGCAACTGATTAAAAATTTTTAAAAATTCTTTTTTGTGGTATTCCTATCTGCCTTGTGTGTATGTGTGTGTGTGTATTTGAGATATGATGAGCAAGAGCAATAATGTTATATAGAATTCATTTGACATAATCGTAATGAGACATCTAAGAGAAAGGCCTTGTGCTCAGCACTTTGAGGACAGTGGGGTCACATCCCCCCCAAAATGAAGCATAAATGCTGTTAAGCATGCTACAAACAAATTGGTCTGAGGCTGCCAGGGAGAGAGTGAGTGCAAGGGGTTTCCAAAGACGGGAGAGGATGGGGGTGGGGGTGAAGGATTCAAATAAGGCTTCAAAGATGCGGTGATATTTGAGCAAGACCTGGAAACTTGAGAATTTTTCAAGTGAGGAAAGGAAGGATTCTAGGTCAATAGGATGACCTGAGCCTAGAATATGTTACAAGTGAGTTTTACCAGAGCTTGAAAAAGCAGATGATCCCTTCTGTGTGTAATTTTTTAGAAGAAGCATCAAAAAGAGGGAGGAAGACCAATTTTATGAAGCTTCTAGTAGAAGAACGTATCGTTATAGGTCAGTCTCATTTATAGAACACAGATGGAAACATCCTAAATAAGGTATCAGGAAATTGAATCTGGAAGATTATTAAAATAAATACATTGTGACTAATGAGCCTTACCTTAGGAATGCAAGGATGGTATGAAGTTTTAAAAGCTATCAGTGTAACTCAAAACAGCCAACTAAAGGAAAATGATAATATGATTATTCAATAGATAGGGAATAAGTGATCAATACACTTCATGATTTAAAAAAAAAAAAATAGAAAACCTCTTACCAAACTGGAAATAGATAAAATTGTCCTTAAATGATAAAATAACTACTATACCTTGAAAGCAAGCATATTTGATGGTGAATTCTAGAAGCATTTCTAGGAAAGTTCAGAACAAGGCAAAGGCATCTGCTTTCCCATGTGTTATGCGACACCATATTTAAATTCTTTGCCAGTACAATACAACAATAAAGGAGGGAAAAAAAACTAGGCACAAGAATTGGAATAGCAAACATAATGTTTTCATTATCTTCAGAAGTTATGACTGTCTCTGCAGAAAATTAAGAAGATCTACACATAAGATTTTAGAAGTAAAAAGAGAATCCCAAAAAGCTATTGGATACAAGGTCTACAGTTAAAAATAATAAATCAATAGCTTTCCTACAAACCATAAGACATATTATAAAATATAATAGGGAAAATAGCCTGTTCACAAAAGCAACAGATCTGAGATAATATAAATAACTGCTAACACTTAATTGAGTTCCTACCTGTATTCCAAGCATTTACATCTTCTTACGTATTTGATTCTCATAGCAAGCTTATAACCTAACTATGAATAAATCTAACAAAGCCTTACCAGAACTTTATTGACAAAATTATACAATGTTATTGAAGAGCATGCAGGACTCAAATAAATGAAAATATATATGTACCATATTGTTTGATGAGAAGACTCAACATATAAATATTATAAATATCAACTCTTCCCCAAATTAATTCATAAACTCAAAAGAGTTCAGTCAAAATCCTAACAAGAATTTTTTAGTGGGGTGTGGGGGTGGGGAGGGGATGAAACTAGGTAAACTGATTCTAAAATTCACAGAAAAAAGTAAACAGCTAAGAATAGCCAAAACATTTCTGAAAAAGAACAAGAAAGAAAGAACTGCTGATGTTATCATAATGAAAATGGTGTGATGGTAATACAGAAATAGACCACTGGATTGATGGAGGAGAATAAAGATCTCAGATGTAGACAAACATATATAGAAACTTAATGCATGATAGAGTTGGCATTGTGAACTAATAGGACAAATATGAACCCTTAAACATCTTTCAGAGTGGTGCTGAGCCAATTAATTTTCCACGTAAGAAAAAGAAATGAAATTATATCACTGCCTCACACCATACACAAAAATAAAACTCAGATGGATTGCAGACCCTGGTGCAAAAAGAAAACTTGTAAATCTATTAGAAGAAAATGAAACAAAGTATCTTTAAGTCCTCAGACTAGGGCAAGAGTTCTTAGTAAAGACCCTGCATTCCCCCCTTCCAAAAAATCAGTAGAATGAAATATTAATAAATTGTGTTTATTTCAGTTATAAGCCTTTGTGAAAAAAGTTGGAAGACAAACTACAGACTGGCAGTAGATATTTGCAATACATAACTGAATTAGCATCTGGAATACATAAAGAATTTTCAACACATCAATAAGAAAAAGACAAACAACCAACAACAGAAGAAACAGAACAAAAGAAATGTGTTGGTCTTGCCAGTATACATGGGAGGAGAGACTTAACCACACTAGTAGGCTTGGAACTGCAACTAGCAACAATTCTTATTATTTCACAGCCACCCACTGAGGAAAGCTTACAATCTGTTAGTATCAAACATTGGTAAGGGGGTGGGAAAATAGGACCTTGCATGCACTACTGTTGGAAGGATATCCTGGAACAGCTCCCTTGACAAGCAATTTGGTATCATCTAGTTAATATCAAGTTACAATGAAAAAGTGCACACACTAGGTGCCTGCAATACCATTGCAGTCACACACCTGAGCGTTCTCCCAGATGTGCCTAAGGAGACATCTCTGAAGATGTTCACTGCATCATTGTTTATTCTGGGAAAGAAAGGAAAAGCTAGAAACAATTTAAATGCCTACAAAGAGGAGAAGAACAATGGGTTCTCCTCATAACATGATTACTTAACATGATCAAAGGAATAAACTACTGAAAACTCAAAAACCACAGTAGTGGCTGGTAACGACAAAAACCAATTGTGGAATAAACACATGTACACAAAAGAAAACATATTGTCACCGATGGGTATATATGAAAAAGAATAAGGAAAGTTGATTTGAAGGACACTCAGTAAATTCTTTAGGAGTATTAAGTTTTGCTGTGCTCTCTGTTGCCTGACATTTTGTCACATTATTGCAAAGATGGGTGCAGAAGAAAGCACAAACACTCAGCTTCCCTGCTAGGAGAGCTTCTCTGATTATATGATTTTGTGCATTCTCTATGTTTCATATACTGCATTAAGGTAGCTAAGAAACGTTTTTATCTTTGTATGTGGTGGGATGGGGCGGATGGCAGCGTGTGTGAATAGAACCACCTCTTTCTGAGACCTCCTGAATTACATGTATGAGATGCTTTCAAACTCAGGACATTGCATACCGCTGCTGAGAGCAGATCCAGGCTGTGTGTTGTCATAACAACAAACACAATGATTTGAAATGCAGATTCTTTCTTTTACTCTGAAGGAAACCAGTGAGGAATATAGAATACTTTGTATTGGACAGGAGCCTGTTGGAGTGCAAATGTGACATTAGAAATTGGTTGTATGCCCAGCAGAGAAGAAAGTGTATGATTCGTGAAGCATCTAAACTAAGAATCATACAGGTTTTCAGGAAGCCTGTCCATTCAGATTATAAAGTCTTGACACATAAAATTATTTTTAGATCTTGGGAGTCCTGTAAGAGTAGTTTTAGGTTGTGTTGGAGAGGCAGCAGGTTGGAGTAGTTAAGCATTCTGGCTCTAGGGTCCAACAGGCCTGTCCACCACTTCCTAGCTAGGTGTCATTTGAGCATGTTACTTACTCTGTTAGTCAGGCTGCTCCAGAGAAACAGCCAATAAGATATATATATATATATACAAAGAAAGAGATTATTATAAGGAATTGGCTCATGCAATAATGGAGACAGACAAGTCCCAAGATCTGCAGAGTGAGTCGACAAGCTGGAGACCTAGGAAGATCCAGTGTTTCAGTCTGAAGGCCGTTAGGCAGCAGGAATTCTTTCTTACTCAGGGGGATGATCAACTTTTTATTCCATTCAAGCCGTCAACTGATTAGATGAGGCCCACCCTCATTAAGGAGAACAATCTGCTTTATTCAGTCTATTGACTTAAATATTAGTCTCATTCAAAAACACCCTTGCAGGAACACAGAATAATGTTTGTCCAAACATGTGGGCATCCCATGGCCTAGTCAAGCTGACACAGAAAGTTATCCCTCACCCTTAACCCTTTCTGCATCTCAGTTTCCTCAGCTGTAAAAGGTAGCTAATATTAGTAAACAGCTCATAGAGTTGGAGTAAGGAGTAAATAAGTTGCTGTATATGAAGAGCAGTCAGAGGAGCTGGGACTTAGTAAGTGCTCAGTAAGTATTTACCAAATGAATTAATACATTGAACTCAGAGTGGAATCCTGTCTGAATTTTGTGTTTCTCAGTCTGTTCTTTTTTTTTTTTTTTTACATAGTTTTAGGAGTCATGTATGAGTAGCCAAACATTAGATTCCTTAAATTTGTTTTTGTGATTCATAAAAATGGTAGCTTTAGAGACTTGTTTTGCTCACCCCGTATTGTGCTAGCAACATTCACCCATGCCACTGCATTTGGCTGTAGGTATTCAAATACCACCGAAGAGCATCTTCTTGGTGGATATGTGGGTTTCTCCTTGTTTTTCCATTTGAACAATGCTCCATAGCAACTGGGGCCTGCCTCTAATTTTTTCTCTAGGATATGTCCCTAAGAGAATTTCTGGGACATAGGGTATGCAAGTGTTCAATTTTATAAGATCAGGCTAAACTGCTCCGCAAAGTGGTCAGTTCGCCCTTGTGGAAGGAGGGAATAGTGATCAGATATCTTCCTGATGATCATTAAAAGAGGTGCTTATGGACTATCCAACAGTGGGCAAAAACAGCTTGTGATATTCAGTGGGAAAAATAAGAAGAGGAGATACAAAGTTCATTGTGATCACAGCCCCATAGAAAAGGGGGGTGGGTCAGAGCAATGTAATATCAGACCTGCAGGAAAAGCTTGAACAGGATCTGGAATCAGGTAGATCTGGGGCCAAGCCTTCACTTGCCCATTGCCTGCCTGAGACTGGAGCCAGTTATCTGATCTCTCTGTGCCCTTGTGATCTCATTTTTAAGTGGGAATAATTGATCACACATAGTTCAAAGCATTATATAAGCTGAGATCATACATATAGTAAGTACTTGATAAAGGATGTCCAAAAAAAGAAGAGCCAAATATGGTTTTAAAAACCAGACCGATATTCACTAGAATGATTACTGAGGCTTATGGTAGGTCTTAAATTATGTGTGGTTTCTTTTTTCTATTTTTGGATCTCCTGGAAAGTGATTATATTGTTTTCAAAATGAGGAAATTAAGTTTTTTAATTTTATTTATTTATTTGTCAAAGAGAGAGAGAGAGCACAAGCAGGGGGAGGGAGAGGGGCAGAGCGAGAGGGAGAAGCAGACTCCCTCACTGAGCAGAAAGCCTGATGTGGGGTTCAACCCCAGGACCCTGGGATCATGACCTGAGCCAAAGGCAGATGCTTAACTGACTGAGCCACACAGGCATCCCAAAATTAATTTATTTTTTAAAGGTTCCATTATTTGCTACTTTG
Source organism: Eumetopias jubatus (assembly GCF_037043125.1). NCBI lineage: Eukaryota > Metazoa > Chordata > Mammalia > Carnivora > Otariidae > Eumetopias > Eumetopias jubatus. The sequence goes on along the minus strand of NW_028274810.1, from coordinate 96,791,060 downwards.
TGTGGATTCTGTGTGCTACTTTTACTTGCTCCCACACCTCTCAGCTCAATGTGTCACCGCTGTGGGGAGCTGGAGGATGGGTTTGCTTGACTTTAGTTAAGGTGAGCAGGTGCCTAATTCTCAAGGGGCTGTCTCTAGGGCCAGGACTTGCACATGGTAAGAATGACCTCCTCTCATGGAGAGAAATCTAATAGTTTGATTATATTAAACATTCTGTGCAAACTCTTCCTCTTTTGCTGGGGCCTGGATTTTCTGAGTATTAGAATCTGTACAGTGGGGAAAGAGTTCAGGCCCATGGGCCCTGGGGATGTATTTTTCCTGGCTCTTTAGAACATCATGGCTTTATTGTAAGTGTGGTCTGGGCATGCACGGAGTCTCTTGAGAGTCTGCACCTTTGGGACAGGCCTTTGTTCATACAGTAGATATTCATGGGAAATTTACTCACTGTGTGTCAGGCACTATGGTGGACGCTGGAGATGCAGAGTGGGGTAAGCTGGGTAAGATTCCTGCATCATCTATTCTAGGAAGCATTGTGACCATGAACAAGTACACAAATAAATCAACAAGGCAATTTTAGATCATGATCAATCCCATGAAGGAAGTGAAGAGGGTGTGATGTAGGATAATGACAGTCATTCTGTGGAGATGAGCTAAGGAAGGACCTCACAGAGGAGCTGACATGTAATCTGAGATCAGAAGGATGCAGAAAAGCCAGCCATGGGGAAACAGTCCAAGCAGAGGGAACTTTTTTAAATGCAGAGCTTTTTTTTTTAATGCAGAGACTTTATTCAAAGAACATCATGATGTGTTCTAGGAACTGTCAGAAAGATGAGCTTGGCTAAGGCATAATGATTGAAGAGGCAACTCTCCCACACAAACACTTGGAAATGCTCTACAAAAAAGTAAACATCATTTTAAAATGCATAGATGAGCTCCCAGGAAATAAAAGTGTTTCAAGGGACCAGAAACAAAAGAGGAAGTAAAAAACTATCTGGAGGACATAGGAACTAGAGTTTTTAGTGACTAGGAACATACAGAGATTGAGGTCTTGGACTCAAAGGAAGTAAGTAGTAAGGAATGAGAGTCTCCCCATGAAGGTAGGACTCTGGGAGGACTAATGCTCCCTGCCCCATGAAAGGGTAGATGGAGGGAAACTACCTGTGCACTCCAGTAGATAGCTACAGAGCTTGTGTTACTTGGTCTCAGTTCTGTTAAAAATAACCCTCTGAAAATTAATACCAAGAACTTGCTCTCACATTGGCATGGGGTTCAAATTTATACTACCCACATCACCCCAGAATCCCCAAGTTGAGAAGAAACTCAAGTGCCAGTGCAAAACAGTGATAGGGAATCTAGATTCCATGGGGAATCCAGGAAAAGCAAACACATGACTTCCTGAGAGAGACATACCCTCAACCCAGGTCACGTAAAAATCCCATAGAGGAAGCCCTGCTGAGAATGAGCTTCCCATCTCAAATTACAAATGCACAAGGAAAGTTCCACTATGTGCAAGCGTCAGATTACAGAGGACAGTAAACTAGGACTAGACACTCCTCCCGAAGAACTCCAGGTAAAATAACTACGTAAAAGGTTACATAATGTATTTAAAATGACTGAAGTCATAAAAGAGGCCATTAAAAAATAGAATATGAAAAAAAATAGAATATGACAGATACTTTAAGGATAGAAAAAGGGCAGGTTTTAAAAATAGCTTAATAGAATTTCTAGGTAAAAAATAAAAGTCTAACTTTTTAGGTGACAGATTAAACAAATTAGTCAGATATAAAGAAAAATAAATGGGAAGGTAGATGTGAGGAAATCACTCAGATTGTGTTGCATGGAGTTAAAAGGCAAAAAACCATGAGAGAAAGGGTAAATGAAATAGAAGGTTAAATGAAAGAGTCCAACTTTTGATCGGGGTTCCAGAATCTGAGAATAGAGAGAATTGTGTAAAAGCAATATTCAAAGTTGTTATGGCTGAGAATTTATGTACAGTAGGCTGAATGATGCCCCCCCAAAGATAGCAAGCTCCAATATCTGGAACCCTTAAATGTTACCTTAGGCAGAAGGGTCTTTGCAGGTGTGATTAAGTGAAGGCTCTTGAGATGGATTACCCAGGTAGGCCCTAACCATCGTCACAAGGGTCCTTTATAGAAGGAGGCAGAAAGAAAATTCACGCAGACACACACACAGAGGAGAAGGCAATGGAAGAAGGAACAGGGAAGGATTTGAAGATGCTGCCCCAGAAGATTGGAGTCACACGGCCAATGACCAAGGAGTGCCAGGAGGCACTGGAAGCTGGGAGGGGCAAGTTACAGATTCACCCCGGAGCCTCTGGACAGAGGATGGCCTTGTCAACATCTTGATTTGGGTCTGGGACACTGGTCTTCGACTTCTGGCCTCCAGAACTAGAGGGGATACATTGAAGCTGTTACAAGTCACCAAGTTTGTGGTAGTTTGTTACAGCTGCCCCATGAAACAATGCAACAGATATTTATAGATTGAGAATATACAGGAAGTTACAGGAAGGATAAACAAAAATGAATCTACAGCTAGACACACAAGAGTGGAACTGGAGAATACCAAAAACAAAGAAAAGATTTTGAAAGCCCCCAGAGGAAAAGTGCAGGGGGCAGTGACCGGAGAGACCGTACAGTTGTTGCATGTTAATATAATCCAGAAGACAGTGGAGTGGTATCTTTAAATTGCCTACAAAAACAATCATTCAAAAGTGTGTGGGGGGGGGGGGCGGAAGGCATGTTCAAGTGGGTAAGGCTGAGCTTACCACTGACAGAATCTTCCTGAAGGAGCTGGTCATAGGTATACTTCAGAAAGAAGGACGAAAAACCCAGAAAGACATAGTGAGATAGAAAAAGCTACCGTAAGCCGTGAAATGGGGAAATATGTGATTAAATATAAATAAGGATCCAATGAATCAAACGATAATAAAATTATGACCTAGAGACTATAAAAGAAAGGGGAATTAAAATACACAATAGTAACAGTAATAACAATATGTTAGATTAAAAGAGAATGGCCACAGATAATTGTCTTTCTCTGATTGGCTTATTTCGCTCAGCATCATACCTTCCAGTTCAATTATCATATAGTTTCACGGATGTGCGGACTATGAGAAACAGGGCAGAGGATGATAGGGGAAGGGAGGGAAAACTGAATGGGAAGTCATCAGAGAGGGAGACAAACCATGAGACTCTTTTTTTTTTTTTTTAAGAATTTTATTTAAAGATTTTTTATTTATTTATTTGAGAGAGAGAGAGAATGAGAGATAGAGAGCACGAGAGGGAAGAGGGTCAGAGGGAGAAGCAGACTCGCCGCTGAGCAGGGAGCCCGATGTGGGACTCGATCCCGGGACTCCAGGATCATGACCTGAGCCGAAGGCAGCCGCTCCACCGACTGAGCCACCCAGGCGCCCGAACCATGAGACTCTTAACTCTAAGAAAAAAACTGAGGGTTGCTGGAGGGGAGAGGGTGGGGAGATGGGGTAATTGGGTGACGGGCATTAAGGAGGGCATGTGATGTAATGAGCACAGGGCATTATACGCAACTGATGAATCCCTGAACTCTACATCTGAAAACTAATGATGTACATTATGTTGGCTAATCGAATTTAAATTAAAAAAAAAAAAGAAAAGGGAATGACCAATACAGACGTTACTGGGGGGGGGGAGTACAATGAACACACACAACATAGAGCAAGTACATAATAAGAGTGGCAAACACATCCCAATATAATCAGGAGACAAATCTGACTATATCAAGAGTCACAAACAGTATAAACAAACTAATCCCACCACTTAAAAGACAGACTCCCTGATGAATAGATAAAATCTGCATGCTCTATGCTTTTATCAGGAAATACCTAAAAGAAAAATACTCAAATACTTAAGAATTGGAAAGAAAAAAAAATCCCCAACTATTTAAGGACAAAATTTTCTACACAGAAAACTCAAAGGAGGTGCATACCAGCAAATAGAACCAAGCTGGGAATTCAGCAGTTTTGCTGGGAACAAGTTCAAATATACAAAACTCCATTGTATACAGCAGCCAAAACAATTAGAAAATGTTGTTTTAAAAAGATATCATGTGCACTAACAATAAAAACTTAAAGGTACCTAGGAATAAGCCTTTATGGAGCAATTTCTAAGTTATTGAAAGGCATAAAAGATGACCCAGAGAAATGGAGATAATAGGCCATATTCATTAGTGGAGAGAATCCATGTTATCAAATGGAAATTCTCCCAAATCAGTCTATAAAGTTAATATAATTCTAATTCTAACACAATTTTCTATGGAAATTTATATAGGAAAGCAAGGAGGCAACATAACCTTTAAAAAGAACAATATGGTGATAGACATTGGGGAGGGTATGTGCTACGGTGAGCGCTGTGAATTGTGCAAGACTGTTGAATCACAGATCTGTACCTCTGAAACAAATAATGCAACATATGTTAAGAAAAAAGAAAAAGAAGAAGATAGCAGGAGAGGAAGAATGAAGGGGAGTAAGTCAGAGGGGGAGACGAACCAGGAGAGTTGATGGACTCTGAAAAACAAACTGAGGGTTCTAGAGGGGAGGAGGGTAGGGGGATGGGTTAGCCTGGTGATGGGTATTAAAGAGGGCATGTTCTGCATGGAGCACTGGGTGTTATGCACAAACAATGAATCATGGAACACTACACCAAAACAAATGATGTAATATATGGTGATTAACATAACAATAAAAAATTTAAAAAAAAAGAACAATATGGGGAAGGGACTTTCCTTCCTAAATAGACACTATAAAGTTGTAATAATTAAGGCTGTATGATACTGACTCAGAGATAGACAAATCGATCAGTGGAATGAAATAGAGCAGTCGGACCTAAATACCATAGGTATACAAGAACTTAATCCATAATATGTGTGGCATTATAAATCTGTAAGAAAAAGCATGAACTGACAAAAAATAATACTGGGATTGCCATTTTTCCACATGCAAAAAAAAAAAAAAAAAATCAATTAGATCCTTACCTCAACACATAAAAATCCATCCCAAGTGGATAAAACCTCAATAAAAACGGCGAAATTTTAACACATTGAAGAAAATATAAGCAAATATCCTATGACATTTCTTCAAAATGTACAAATGATTAAGAAAATATAAATCTGACTATATTACAACTGAAAATATCTAGAAAACAGAAGTCACTGAAAACAAAGTAAAAACACAAATCAGAATGGAAATAGGTACTTACAGATAAAACGAAAACAAAGGTTAAAATAGATCATAAAAAGAGTACTTACGATTCAGTAAGAATGAGCCAAATAACCCGATAGAACTGAAGATAAAGCGTATCAATAGAAAACTCACAAAAGACAGAAGCTGAATGGCCAACAAGCACCTAAGAAAGATGCTGAACCTCACTAGTCATCAGGGCAATGCAAAGTGAAGCAAGGAGATCTTCACCCCTGTCAACCCTGGAAGGGGCCTTCTGTCCAGATGCTACAGGAGGGGCAGAAATGCCCAAGACTCATGACACATTTTGGACTAGACTGGCAAAAATTAATAATGACATTAAGAGTTTGGTGAGGAGGTAGGGAAACAGGACTCTTCATACCCTGTCCACGGGAGAGCAAATTAGTTCAATTTAGAGAGGAATTTAGCAATATTTAGTAACACTGTGGATGTGCATATTCTAGGATTCAGCATTTCCAATTCTAGGAATATACCCAAAAAAGACTCCCACATGTTTATAAAGAAACTGGTAAAGCCAAAAAGTACTTATTGCAGCACTGTTTGTAATAGGGGGAGAAACCTTTTCGTGGTGGTTGGGGAGAGGGGCAGCCTGCAACCCACTCACAGAAAAACAGATGAAAACCTGTGGTATCCTGGCACAATGCAATACTATACAGCGGTTAAAATGATTGACCCAGGGATGCATGCATCAGCAGGGATGCAACTGCAAAAACATAATGCCCAGGGGGGGGATAAAAAGTTTCAGAATGATTTTTTTCGGCCTGATGCCAATTTCATAAGTTTGAAAAAAAATGTAAAGCAACCTTATAACATATATACTGTATCTATGTGTCTAGGATACATATGTATGTAGCAAAAAATAGAAGAACATGCATGGCAATGATAAACATCAACCCCTCTGGGAGGACTGGAGGAGAGTGAGATCAAGAACAACACACAGAGAGCTTCAGTTTTATCTACAAAACTTTAATGCCATTAAGGAAGTGAGGCAAGTAAGCAAGCTCTTGAGATGTGGCAGAGTTCACTGGTAGATGCACAGTGTTGTGACATTATTCAGTTTGTTTTTTCCAGTATGCATGAACTATTTCATTATAAAATATTTGTTTAATTAGTCAAAGTGGGAAAAGCAGTCCAGAGGCTGTTGTATTAATCCGGACAGGAAGGAGCTAAGACTCACTAGGAGGAGGGCAGCAGTGGAGAAATGGACAGAACCAGGGTGTGTTCTGGAGGTGAAACTGACGGTCTTGGGTAAATTTGCGATCACACATATAGCAGGGAGAAACAGTCACTGCCCTGTCCGTGTTCCTGTGGACCTTTCTGGGTGCTCTGGTTTTATTCCAATGGCTATTGTCTGCATCTCTGTGCTTTCCCCTCGCCCCCACCACCAACTGCCCAAGGCTGTGTCTGCCTCCAGGTGGTAGACCAGATGTGTTAAGGCATGCAGCCATCAACAAACAGCCCTCAGGAGTTGCTGTGTAAATACCCCAGCTCCTCTTGGCTCTTGACCTGAATACTTCCAAAATGTGGACTTTGCTCTGTTTCCCAAAGATCCCCCTAGAATTCATCTTCAAGCACCCTCCAAGGTAGCAGGTTTAATAGGAGGCACCTTTTGGCAGTCTGCCCCTCCTTGTATCCCCCCCCCCCCTTATCAGTGTCAGCCCCACTTCCCCAAGGAGCCTCTTTCGCTTGTGTCCTTGTTTCGGATCTGCTGCTGAGAGAACCTATACTAAGGCAACAAGTTTACTTCCAAAGCGTACCCACTTCCAAAGAGTACCACATTCCACCAAGCACCTCGTGATGTCACTCCCGTCTGGCAAGAAGAAGGCGGAAGAAAACAAAGACAGATTCCAGGGGCTGTGGGCAGACAAGTGGGGAGATATGCCACATACAAGAGGAAGCATAGCTGAGGGGCAGAAAAGAAAATGGGCTGCTTGAGGATTTGCAGAGAAATGGAAAGAAGTATTCGTCGCCGTGCCTCATTCAGGAATTCCCTGACAGAATTAGCAGTTTGGCACCACCTGATGATGCTTGGTCCTATGTCTGATGCCACCGTGATGTCATTCATCTGCATTCACATTCCAAACCTATCTGTGGCGCAGGATTGGACACCAATGGATTCTGCTTTGATAGAAAATATTATCAAATGTCACTAGACTCCTGGATGCTGCATCAAGCGACCATCCAGTTTCCCCAAAGTGACATTTCAGCAGTAAATTAGAACACATTCACCTTGACAGTAATATACGAAATGATCACTTAAATGTGTAATTGTATTATATGTAAACAAACAAGCAAACAGTAGCCCCTAGGAATTCTTATCATGTATTATTCCACTGATAATACATCACCTTGAAGCAGGGCAATTTTTTTTTTTTTTAAGCCCATGGCATCTGGCTACTGAGTCAGTCTGATTGTTATGAACAGCAAAAGCATTGTAGTAAGGTTCTTGGCATTTCTCTGGCTGCTGATTTGGAAAGAACAATGCTTAAATTGACTTCTACCTTCTCATAAAGGTGAATAAAGAAGTCCCCAGGAAAACTAGCTTTGACTTCTCGGTATACAATGCATTTAAACTGTGCCATGGAGTCAATGAAACCCATCACTTCAAATGACCGTCAGTGAAGCAAGCTATTCCCTACCAGCTGGAGCAAAAACAGGGAACTGGGTGGATACCATAGGTATAGACTATGTGCAGAGGCCCTAAAGAAGAACAGTCACAATCTTTGGGGACATTAGAAAATGTCATCATTTAGGGATGCCTGGGTGGCCCAGTCGGTTGGGCGTCTGCCTTCAGCTGAGGTCATGGTCCCAGGGTCCTGGGATTGAGCCCCACATCGGGCTCCCAGCTCAGCAGGAAGCCTGCTTCTCCCCTCTCCCACTCCTCCTGCTTGTGTTCCTTCTCATGCTGTCTCTCTCTCTCTCTCTCTCTCTCTCTGTCAGTTAAATAAATAAATAAAATCTTAAAAAAAAAAAGAAAGAAAATGTCATCATTTGAAAGGGAAAGTACAAGACAACTACGTATAAAGACTTGGCATCCCTAGACCTGTCCATCATAGGAGATGGTCTATACAGAGTTCCTGATGGAACCAGGGCATATCCTATAGCCATTCAAAGAACCTGTGGTCCCACAGACGTGAGCATTCTGGGACCCTGGAAACATCTTACTGAAGGTAGAGTGGATGAGAAGTTAGGAGCTCAAAGTCAGGAAGGTCTGAGTTCAGGTTTCAGCTTCACAGTTTCGCAGCTGTATGATCCCCGAGAAAGTTACTTAACCTCCCCGAGGCTTGGTTTCCTCATCAGCAAAGTCTAAGGCCATGCTGGTGCTCCTGGTGCAAAGAAAAGGAAAACGAAATTGGAGATTAGGAATTTGTCGGAATGTATTAGCATCAAGCAAGGAAATTGAGACTCTCTAGGGAGCAAGCCTTATGTTTTAGACAATGAATCCAACTTTCCTGGGAGGAATCTTTTAGATCTGACTCCTGTCTTCTGATTGTTTCCTCCCCAAGCAACTTCTTGTTTGTGGTCTGCATTAAGTGAGACAGGCAAAATGGCTGCCCCCGGTGCCATTCCACTGAAAGACATGAAATTAGCTTCTGGTTCGTCTCTCAATGTCTCATGAGTTTGGTGAGTCCGTCACCAGGACACTTCTGTGGGTACAAATAAAAATCAGGCTTCTGCAGAAATGATGGCCAGATGGAGTCTTGTGGTGACCACCTCCCCACCTAGGAACTGTCCCCCTGTGAATTCTTACCTGAAACCCCCAGCCTGTGATTCAAGTGCAGTTGTCCGTATTGAGTGCTCAGTAAGCAGATGAGAAAGGACAATTGATCCTATATTTTTCATTCTTAGGTGAGTTTTACTGAGCATTTTCAAGGGGAAGAAGCTTGTCTTCTGGCAGCTCTCCATCATTAGGCCGGGCCCCCCTGTTCCAGCCTATGCCATGCACGATATGTAATAAATATGCCTTATTTCATCTTCCCCGTGACCCTGTGAAGACAATGTTCTTATTCTCCTTTCACAGAGAAGTAAACAGACTCAAAGAAAGTCAGTGGCTTACTCAAAGTCACAGAGTGGGAAAGTGGGCAAGACAGGATCTGAACCTCGGGCTAACACTCTTGTCACAGGACATGCGTGCCCAAGGCTTGGGCTCTCTGTCCAAACTGCTCCATGAAGAATTCACCTTTTTCCTGGATTTGCCAGGGATTAGGGCATATTCTCTCTGTGTAGGGGTCGGTCGTATACAACGTGCCTTCAAAGGGTGTAATGGTTTGTAATCACCTAATATCAATGATAAATCATGGCTTTTCACATTATTCGGGGAAGAGCTCCCAGTGAGTTTTTAAATATTAATTGGAGTAATCAGTGGAATGCTTCTCATGTCGCAGGGGCACCACTAACACCCCATTCAACACCTGATCACCTATCACTTTATATTCTTCTCTTGTCATGGGCTTTGTTGAGACGCTAGGTTCTGTCTTCCAACCACCGCTTTGAAATCTCCCTCCTAGGAGAAGACAAGGAGAGCCACCCTGAGAGAAGACCCATCTCTGTGTCCCTGGCTAACATTTGAAATGTTCTTTCCTATGAAGACTACTAAGCAGAGCTGATTGTTATACTTATTGTTATCACCAGAGGACAGTGACAGAGCTATGATTCTGAGACATTATATCTTAAATAACCCACGTTTCCCCAAATGGCAGTCTTTGGATCGTAAGCAGATTCTCTTGATAAGTTTGAAAATTCCTGGGTTAAATATTGCTGAACAGGTGTCTTTATTAACAAAACTTTTCAGGACCTTTATTGTGCCGGCAGGCATCGTGACTCTCCAAATACGCAGAATTCCTGTGTGCATCTCTTTTCAAAATGCGGACCTGGGCCTTGGACTCTCGAGCTCCATGTACAGCACGGGGTTTAGGGTCTATTAGACATTTCCAGGGTCTAAATGAATAGCTACAGATGAACTTTTAAATGACAACCCTTGGGTTTTCAGGTGGTTTTCTATCATGCAGGAAGTGACCACCCAGTAAGAAGGGATATGTAACAAAGTAATGAATATGTGCTGGTACCCGAGCTGCCAGGCTAATTCTCCAAAACCAGTGCCATCACTTTGCAATATGAGTTTTAAAGACCTTGGTGACTGGGATTTGAAAAGTCTGTCTTTGATATTCTCAGTAGGTATTGGCAGAGCAAAAGTTCTGAGAAATTTCGTCAGCAAAGGAACCCATCCAACCGAACCACAGTGAACAGAGAAGAAAACAGGCAAATCAGTATTTTTACCTTTGTTATTTTAAATTTAAATTGTAGCGGTGTTTCAGCTTTCCCTGGTGAGTTTCATATTCCGTGTTCTGATGAGACTGGAGTATGCTTCAAGGAACATCCATGAGTGTCTTTGTTTACTCAGCAAACTGCCCTAAGAACACTTGCTCAGTCAGCATGCGGGCATGACTTAAATCCCTATAACAAGCCCAGCGGGGAGGAGCCTTCCGTTTCCTTCAAGAGCACAGGCAGAAGACTTACAGTGTTACCCTGGCCCAGAACAAAGGCCACACTGCACAGAAGACACTTAGAGGGTCAGTCTGCAGCATCCGGCCCCACGAGAGCTTTATCTTTAGTGACGTACACTAAATGGCTGTTTATATTTTATTCCTGTTAGTATCTCTCCCCTATACCTGCAAGGGCGGGGGGGAACAAAAAGAAGAATCTCGTTGTGTGGCTATATTTGGTCCAGTTGCCCCCTAAAGGGTTAAAAACAGATGATGCCTTACTTTGAAATGCAGTTATACGGTATCAATGTAACATCCTTACACCCAGGATGTGTCACACAGAAAGCCTCACCATGAATGAACTTCTGTGGTGTGGTCCGGGAGAGAGGTGGCTCTCTAAGACGTGGCAGCTACTCCTCGTGCGGGCAATGTGAGCATCCTTAGACCATTGCCTAAGGCCCAGATTCTGGTCCATTCCATCCTCCTTATGACTCTAGTCGAAGAAGAATTTCCCATCTGGAAGCTCATCTGAGAACATTCCCCAACTCTGTTTGACTTCTGACTATGAAACATGTTGGGGCTTCTTTGTCCAAAGGCTGACTTGGTCTGCAGCCATGGTTCTGTAACTTTTAAGAACAGTGAAACCTTTTTTTTCATATAAAAGTTGCACAAATTATTGTCTCTGTAAGCAGAAAAAAAGCAAGGAGCTAGTCCCATGGATACTGGTTTGAAGATCCTAAGGTCCTACCTGCTTAGCACCTGCCCCCCCCACCCCCCACCCCCCCCCCCCCACACACAAAGTGCAGCTCTTTCGAAGCCTGGTATTTCCTTGGAATGGAACTTGAGAAACATTGTCCGTTGATGACTTTTGGACTGTGAGTGGGGAGGCTTGGGTTTCATCCTTGCTTGAAGGTTGAAGTTGGTCAAATTATTGAAATACTTGTTGCACTATTTCCTCCTCTATAAGATGGAGGTGGAAACAGCATGTACTCTAATTTTTTCACAGGATCATGATGAAGTACCAGATATACTGATCTACTAAAATAGTTGGCATCGTTTATACTTTTCCACGTGTTTTCACATCTGTTCATTTGCTTTCCTAGTAAAACATCCCTGAAACAGCAATAGGGCAAATACTAGTAAATATAAAATCTCTTAGGAAAAAAATCCAAATGCCACCCAGAAATCAAGCCTCTGAAGACTTGAGCTACCCATAATGCCTGTGGTCACAAATAATACAGCAGGTGTATTTAGCAGGTGCCACTTATCCACGTGACGGGCAGCGCTGAATTCACACACCCTTCCGTGCGCGGGTCCACTCTGTAACCACAGTGGACCTGTGACTTTGGAACCTAATTCCTCCCTCATTTTTGGTCCATGTGGTTCAGGTGGCCTGACTCCTAACAGCCTGGCTCCAGAGGTGAATGTGTGACCCAGGCCCGGCTGATCAAAGCTCTCTCCTGGGACTTTGGCTGGAACTGTTAGAAAAGAGGCACTCTGTCTCTCCTAGAAGACAGGCGCTAAAGGCCACAAAAGCCAGGAACTCTGCCTGGTCTGCACAGGAAGAGCCCCTGACTGAGAATGAAGCCACCGAGGGCAACAGCCAAAGAGCCAAAGGTAGAGGAGAGAGACGGAGTGCTAGGCACATAACTTGAGCCCCTGGATACAGATGCCCGAAGGCAACTCTGGACCCTTCTATTACCTGACACAACAAAATCCGCTCTTTTACTTGAGGCAGTTTGAGTTGACTTTCTGATACGATCGAAAGAGACCCAACCAACATGGCAACCTTGGGCAAGCTGCTTGACTCAACCTTCTTTTCTAGGGGATGAGGACACACACCTCTCAGGTTGTTGTGCAGATTATAGGAGGTAATGGCACCAAGATCACACTCCACAGTTGGTACTCCCGAGGTTATTCAACCTTGCCTGACTTGTTCCATTTCATCCCCTCCATGGCTGAGCTCAGAAGGTGAATTACTTCATTTTGCTGATCAGATGGCTGTGGCAGAGAGAAATCAGGCCCTTCGTTTAGAGTCCATAGCAAGTAAGAGGTTTAGGATTTAAGCTCAGGTCTGATGTCATGGTCCAGACCCTTTTCACCCAGGTACACTGCTCCCCACTGAACGAGCCCCCTGGCTTGCAAGGTTAATAAGTTCACCCATACTGCTCAGAGCCACCACTGCCCAGTCCTACTGAGCACCATTCACTGGACCCTGGCTAAATGGTGCCCTCTAGAATTGTGCAGTGTGCAACTTGCCCCACGCATGATTGTCCCCGAAGTCACAGACACACAGGGGACCTCGTAAGGGCAAGTACCAGGGAGATATTCAGGATGTTTACATTGCAAAGGGCCCATTTGCTCATCTACACCTCTCTCCCAACACCTCCCAGCCACTCCCATTTCCTACAGCTTTGGCCCAGCCTCCAGCTGGTCCTTCCAAAGGCCCGTAGGCTGCATTGCCAGAGCAACGAAGGGCCAGATAGATTTCCAGGCCCCTGTTGCCTGCTGAGCCACTGCCAATCTGTTCGCTGGGTTGACAAATATGCTTTGGTTTAACAAAAGCTTTTCTTACATTAGCTTTGGCTTTTTGGCATTCTCCAGCAGGGAGGGAAGTTATGTGGAAGCACATCACAAAACACCGTTAAGTCACTTTAACAAAACAGAGCTCTCCCTAGCCCTGATGGGTTTCTGGGACTCACTGAAGGTGTGTTGTTCAAAGCTGAAGCGGGGATGAAAGGGGTCATTCCTGCATCCGTGTCTTCGTTGGAGGCCAGCCTGAACCCAGCTGGGCAAGGATTGGCCAAGACAGACCCGTGTTCTCACCTTGCATTTGAATGCTTGTCTTTAGGGTCAGGCTATGGGAGATGGAGCCTGCCCCCACATCTTCCAAAGCCCCAGGAAGCTCCTGCCATAGCTGTGGGGGCATTAGGAAAGCTGGTCAGTCTGCTTCATCTCCTGAGCTCGAGTTCCAGCTGTGGTGTCCCCTTGCTTCCCTAGGAGCCAGCTTACCGAGATGGAGGTTCTTGGTGAACTCAAGAGTTGCCGTTAGATCTCCACCCCAGAGAGTCCCAGGAAAGGCCCTGCCATGACATCACAAGCCCCAGCTCTGGGGACCAGAGTCAAATATCTAAAGGAGAAAAACAACAGTGCAATAAGACTGGAACATCTCTCAATCCCTGGGGACCCAACCCTGAACCAAATGCTCTATATCCACTCTCTACTTTGGTCTTCCCAATGGCCCTGGTGAGGGAGGCATTATGGGTCCCAGTTGATAGGTAATGAGACTCTGAGAAGTTGCATAGTTTGTCCCAGGTCACCCAACTTGGAGGTGGCAGAGCTGGGATTCAGACCTAAGTTTATCTGGTTCCGTGCCCTTGACCGCTATAGTACCCGCCCCTCACCCATTCCCCTCTCTCTAGAAAGTTCTTTTATATGGACTTGGAAGGAAGACAGCTCTTTGAAATTTCAGCCTAAGTGAGAGACTGTTTTGAAGGAGTGGTTTCTCAGCTCACTCAGACTTAGAGCCCCATGAACCTCCCTGACCTCATCTTCCTTCCTCCAGCTCTTGCTCACTCTACTCTGGCCACACTGGGCTCCTGGCTCTTCCTCAGACACACCAAGCACACAATGACTTCGGGGCTTTTGTGTCTTCTGATATCCCTTTCTGGAACATTCTTCGCCTAGACGTCCACATGGCTCCCACTCTGATCTTCAGGACTCTACTCAGATATCACATATCAGAGAGGTCTACCCTGTCGACTGTAAAACAGCAGATCTTCACCCTCTATCCTCTCTACCTTGACTCTAAGATATTTACCCCCTGCATTTTCCTGCAGAGCATGTATCACCGCCAGATTTACCTATTTTTGTGCTTATTGTCTGTCTCCTCCCCTCAACTCCACTTGATTGTACACTTCATGAGGGCAGGACCTTTTTCTGATTAACTCACAGCCATGTGCTCAGACTAGAACAATGCCTGGTGCACGGAAATGTTTTATAACTGTTCATGAGCAAATGAACAAATGAATGGTGCACTGAGCCCTCAGGCTGACCCAACTGTGGTCTGCCCTTTTCCATGGGACATCAGCGTTGTGTAATTACTCAACAGTTAGCTCCAGAGCCATGCTGAGCCAATCTCCTCCAAAGCCTGGTGGTACATGGGGACCTCTGCGTGGGCCTGCGGGGCATGGGATGGTCAGGACGGAGACCAAGGAAATAGAGATCAAAAATAGAGATCAAAATTTCCAAGTCCTCTGGCTCCAGCCCCCTGCCTTCCAGGCTACGATATTCAGAGCTAAGTCAGGAAGAAGAAGTCAGCTCCTTAGAATGTCTTGGCTGCTACTAGTCGTACCAACTATAACCTCAGGGACAGCTGTTCCGGTCTCTCCTCTTCCCTTATTCCCTTTAACTTTTCTCTCACACTCTCTGGATTATTCACTCACTCAGTCAGCAGTTCTGGACAAAGTACTTACTGTGTGCCAGGCAGAGAGCTAGGTACTGGACACACAATGATGAGCACTGCATCTCCAGTATCCCTCCACGGGGGAGACTAATATTAACCAACCGGTCCACCAATGAACGTGGAATCATTAACTTCCCTGAGAACTGATGGGACATCCCAAGGCAGGACTGACTCAGCCTGCAGAGGTCAGGACATGCTTTTCTAAGGAAGGGACATTTGAGGTAGGACCACAGGGTGTGTAAGCATCCTCAAGACTGAGGTTCATGCTGTTGGTTACCCTTCCCTCTGGCTTCCCAGTCCTTGTTCCATGACTATAGGCAAGTTCCGTAAGCTTGCTCTGCCTCATTTTCCTCATCTGTAAATTGGGGATAATAATTGTTCCTGCCTCCCTGTGTTGTTATGGTGTCTAGTATACATGAAACTCTTAGAAAACAGACTAGGCACTGTTATAGTTATTTGTTGGGGCTGTCTGACCTCACTCAGCCTTTTGGCCAACTGTAAAGAGGAGAAACAAATAAACAGCAAAGCCTTTAAGATACATGGGCATGTGTTGTGTATCTGCATATATATTTGTTGGTAATCCGTATGGAATTGATGGTCATTGCTGTGTGACCTTTACAATTTAGGGAGAACACGGTTGGTGTGTATTTGCTGCCCACCATGCAAGTCCATGCTCACCTGAAGGCAAAATTATGGAGCTTCCTTCATCCTGTGGTTGTGTTCAAGTTTCTAGGTCTTCACTGATATAAATTATTACACAGATTCATAGTGGATCACCTGTAAATGAACTTCAGACTGTGTTCTTCCTAATGTGTTCTACTGCAATGGACTGCAGCTCCAGCTCTTGAGAATGGATTTCTTTCAAGTTGACTATTGGCAACAGCCCAATCAATGGATTCACTAAATGTTTGGCTGGCTTCCTTGACCTGAAATCTATCAAGTTTGAATAAGGGTTCTGGCAAAGTTATAGCCATATTCTGTGTAAGTCTCGTGTTCTGATTTATACTGAGTCTAAATGCCATATATGATAGCTTATCTTAATTAAAGACCGTGACAGGACTGAACTCATTCAGTGAGACAAAGTTAGCAGTCTCTGCTCTTAATTCCCGAACATTCCATGACTCTTTACAGTGCTAGCTCAGGAGTTCGGCTTAATAAATGAGCTCAGAAAGGCCCATGCTTTCAATTGAGGGAACACATATGGGAGTTAGATGCTTAGAGACATTCTGCAGGGCATGCCCCCCCCCAATTCAAAAATCCTTGCAAACCAGAAACTGTAATACTTTCTGAAAGTTCTCTATAAGTTCCGACATTAAAAAAAATTGTGGGAAGGACATGAAAGAAAGAGTTACAATCAATCAGATCAAACAAGAATTCAGTACCAACAATTCATTATATTGAGCTCAAATTGAACTCCATTCAGATTTTTTCTAAATTCTGCAGTGCCTTTAAATTGGTTCTATATGCCAGTATTTCTTCCTTCTGAACAAGGACAGAAATACCCGACCTAGGCCCAGGTCATCCCTCTTCCCTTCCATGGTGTGGCCAGAATAGCTTCAGGAAATAATGTAAATGTTTAGGTCTCTACTCGTACTTAGAATTCATGATGGCTTTTATTCTCCCATCACAATTCAAGGATCTTTCAGCAAAGCTCTAGAAAATTGGATTTTAAGTTATAAACAGAATGGAGATGATGGGCACTTCTAAGAATAGCCGTACGAAATCCCATCAGTATCTCTGAGGAATGGGGCCCTGCATGGCCCTCCTGGGTCTCTATGCTCTATTCACCCACAGGGCATCATTGTAGGTGAAGGCATCATTGGCAGAAACACTCCAACACTGTGATTATGTTCTGCTCCCTTTCCTCTTGTTCCAATTGAGTAGAAAGTGGTGAATCTTTGAAGTCCTGCTGAGCCATGAACTCGCTGTGGGTCACTCGTAAGCCCCGCATAAGACACTTCACTTCTCTGGAACCTTGATTTGCTCATCAGTTAAAAGAGGGGTAGGACCTCTTCTCCCAAGGACTTGGGAAGGGGCTTAGTTGGGATACAAGGGGACGTACCAACTGTGACAAGCAACAGGTGCTCACTGAAGGGTAGTGCTTTTCCTGTTCCAGAATCAATAGAGATCATAGTAACCATAATAACAAATGCAAACAGTTGTGGTACATTTGGGGAATTGTGGGGTTTGGGTCGTTGGGCCGAGAGCCTCATCCATGTCATCCTCACCAAAGGCACCCGTGGTGGAGTCCATGTGCCCAGCAGCAGCATTCCTGTTGTGCAAATGAGATCACTAGGCTTAGAAGGTTGACTGACTTCCCAGGTTCTCACAGCTAACAGAGCTACGACACAAATCCATTTCACCAGGGGTAGAAGTCAAATTTTTTGTGATGCCCACAGATCCTCCATGATCCTGCCCACCTTTGTCTCCTCAACCTCCACCCCCATCTCTCTTTTTTTTTTTAAAGCTTATTTTATTTTATTTATTTGACAGAGATAGACACAGCGAGAGAGGGAACACAAGCAGGAGGAGCGGGAAAGGGAGAAGTAGGCTTCCCGCGGAGCAGGGAGCTCAATGCGGGGCTCGATCCCAGGACCCTGGGATCATGACCTGAACCAAAGGCAGATGCTTAATGACTGAGTCACCCAGGCACCGCCCCCCCTCATCTCTCCTGATTGCTTGGTTTTAGCCACATTTGTTTGGGTGTTCCTCCAACGCACCAGATAGGCTCCTGCCTCAGGGCCTTTGCACAGACCATTCCCCCTATCTGGAACACGTGTCCCCAGATGACCACATGTCTAGCTTCAAGAAGGTGCTCCAATGTCATCTTCTCAAAGAAACTCCTCACGACTTCCCTATTTAAAACTCTTAACACCTCCTGCCACCGCCACCTCTGCCCTGTGATCTCTCAAACTCCATTTCCATGGAGTTTGAGAGATCAGCCACTGCTCTCTGGGGCTTATAGTTAGGTGGGGGCAATAAGACATAGAAGTGAGACAGAGGACAAGACACTCTGTTCACAGGTGGCTTGTGGGGACAGGCTCTAATTCCTACAGGGCCCCTCAGCATTTCCAAACTCCATCATCTATCCTACTATAGAATTAACTTATTTATATGTTTATCGCTTTGTGTTGGCCTCTGCCACATCAGAAGTTCATCCAGAGTAGGGATCTTGGATTCGCTGCTGCATCCCCTGCACTTAGAATAACACTGATGTGTTGTAGCTGGTGAAGATTTGTTGAAAGAGCAAATGAGTCCGTGAATGATAAGGCTGTCAAGGTCTTAATGACACCACCCTAGCTCTATGCACGGCTGGTGCTGACCTCTTTCATTCATGATGCGACATTTGTCCACACAGAAGTCCAGGTGGCAAATAGCTCTGTCCTCTTGGTGTCCAGCGTCACGGAGGGGATATGAGAGGCAGATGGAAGGGACAGCCACTGCTCTCTGGGGCTTATAGTTAGGTGGGGGCAATAAGACATAGAAGTGAGACAGAGGACAAGACACTCTGTTCACAGGTGGCTTGTGGGGACAGGCTCTAATTCCTACAGGGCCCCTCAGCAGGGTGCTGGGCACAGCCTCGTTGGGAAGTGACTTCTTGGGAGGACAGGAATCGAACTGGGTCTTTAAGGGATTGGAATTGACGCAAAGTAGAGAGGACAAAGCCCTCCTTTTTCAGACAAAGCCATAGAGGCTGGAATGGGCAGATGTACAGGATGCGTATCCTCCCCTGTCTCTGATCTTGGCTCAGATGCCCCCCTCTTGGGCCCCCCGGCCCCACAGCCTCAGTCGAGCTCTGCTCTTTCACAACCAGAAAATTATGTTCCTTTTCTTCAGGGATCTTATCACAGTTTGTAATGATAAATGTTCCATAAATATTCGTTGAGTGATGGAATGAATAAGTGAATGAATAGGTGAACAGTTAAATGAGTGCATTAAAGAAGAAAGCATATAAAGGCAGACCAGCACACCTGAATTAGGTGGTGGTTTGGAGAATGGGGTGGAGGGAAGCTCTCGGCATCCAACACCCACCTGGTGTACGGGCCATGTTGATAGTTTCTCATTCAACCCTCAGAGTAGCCTTTGGAGATAGGCATTTTTGGGATCCATTTTACAAAAAATGAAACTAGCTACCATATCCAAAACTAAGCTTCATAAACTAGTAAGTAGTGGAGGCAACGTCTTCACTTGAGCCTCAGATCATTCCAAGTCCCCGTGTGGAGGACAGGGAGGGAAGATGTGGCAGACAACGGGGACCCAAATGTCAGCGTGCAGAATAAGGTCGCCCAGAATTGTGCTGAAAGCAAAGTGTCCCTCTCACCTCTCATCCTCAACTCTGGCCTTCCCAGGAGCCTTGCAGCAGCGGGGAAGGGTGGGGAAGCAGCAGATACACCCCTTTGACTCCCCAGACAAACAGCTTTTTCTTGTAACTATTGAAAGTGTGGTCAAACTGCCAAAAGTACATGAAGTCAACTATGTAAATTGTGAAATGTAAGTCACAGTTCAGTTCTACAGCCGTGAAAAATGGCCATTTTTTCCCACCAAGATGGAAAAGAAAAGGAGCTCTCAGATCTAACTCACGGGGCGTCGGCTCTTTAATCACACTAATCTTCCAGGCTGGACTCGGTTCCCCCAGTCACGTGAACACATCTGCTCCTGGCAGTACCCGCACGGCCTCCCCTGCTGGTGCACATGTGTACGCAGTTTACACCAAGGGCTCAGGGGGCACTTTCCTTTGGTTCTTTGACATACCATTGTGATTGGTTGTGGTTCCTTTCTTGGTAACTGTGTGTGTGTGTGTGTGTGTGTGTGTGTGTGTGTGTGTGTGTGTGTACACACAGGTGTATGTACAGGTGGATGCATACACACACACACATGCCCACACTTACATACACACCCACACACATATACTTACACACAGGTACACACACATACACACCCATACATATACATGCACTCACATATGCATACACACACAAACACAAAGTCTCTCTTTGTTCTCCCTGAACATCACAACAGTCCTCCCTAGCCCTATTTGTTTGTTTTTAATGCTTGTTGATGAGGTAGAATTCACTCAGGCTGCACAGGTCCCAGTGTACAGTTCAGTGAGCTTGGAGCACGTATACCTGTGGGACCATTCCCCCCAGTCATGATCTAGAACAGTTCCACCTTCCCAGAAATTTCCCTCAGGCCCCTTTCCAGTCAATACTCATCCTCCACAGGGCCCATCTCTTTTCTGATTTGTATCATCATCGATTAGTTTTGCCTATCCTAGAAATTCACTTAAAAATAGAGTATGCACTCTTAATGCCCACTTTCTTCCACTCAGCAAAATATTTTTTGAGATTCATCGGTAGTTCCTTTTATATGAAATTGGCAGTTATGGACTAAATGTTTGTGTCTCCCCAAAATTCATATGTTGAGCCCCTAACCCCTCGCCCACCAGTGTGATGATATTTGAAGGTGGGATCTTTGGGAGGTGAGCAGGGTTAGATGAGGTCATGAGGGTGGGGCCCCCATGATGGGACTAGTGCCCTTGTAAGAAGAAGCCAGAGAGCTCTCTCTCTTCATACACATGCACAAGGAAGGGCCATGGGAGGGAGGACACAGAAGAAGGTGGCTGTCTGCAAGCCAGCAAGAGAGACCTCATCTGAGCCCAACCCCGCCGACACCATGAACTTGGACTTCTAGTCTCCAGCACTGTGGCCATGGAAAATGCAAGGAGGGGAATAAATACCCAGCTTCCTTGACACTGCAGAGGGATAACTCAGAGGTGTGACCCCACCGTGTCTCTTGGGATTTCCCAGCAGAACTGAACCCCAGACCTGCAGTGACATCTTGCTCCTCAGTAGATTTTCTCCTGGCTTCCTCCCCTCCCCTGCCTTCCTTCCCCGTCTCCACTTCCTGCTGGGCCCTACTTGCATCCAGATCCTGGTCTTCAGGGACGCTCTGGAGACATGCAAATAAGAGCCCTGCTTAAACCTTAGACTTTCAGCAAGCACTTCTACTTCAGTTGCCTCATCTTACGGTGGAGATAGTGGCAGGGCCTGAAAACCATGGGACATTGTGCCTGCAGCCACTGAGTCACATCCTTAACACAAATACCTCATTTCATATGAGCCAAATACTCTTGTGATCTCCCTTTTATGGATGAGGAAACTAGTACACACATATACAGACTTGGATGGCCTACCTGGAGTCACTTAGGCAGTAGGTAGTGGAGCCAAGATTAAATTAGATGGTGATGATGGTGATGGTGGTGATGATGGTGATGGTGGTGATGATGGTGATGGTGGTGGGTGATGATGGTGGTGGTGATGGTGATGATGGTGGTGGTAGTGGTGATGGTGATGGTGGTGGTGGTGGTGGTGGTGGTGGGGATGATGGTGATGGTGATGATGGTGATGATGATGGTGGTGATGGTGATGATGGTGATGGTGATGATGGTGATGATGGTGGTGGTGGTGGTGATGGTGATAATGATGGTGATGGTGGTGATGGTGATGATGATGATGGTGGTGATGGTGATGGTGATGATGGGAATGGTGATGATGGTGATGATGATGGTGGTGGTGATGGTGATGGTGGTGAGGGTGATGGTGATGATGGTGATGGTGGTGATGGTGATGGTGGTGATGGTGATCATGGTGATGGTGATGATGGTGATGATGGTGGTGGTGGTGATAATGATGGTGATGGTGGTGATGGTGATGATGATGATGGTGGTGATGGTGATGGTGATGATGGGAATGGTGATGATGGTGATGATGGTGGAGGTGATGGTGATGATGGTGGTGGTGGTGGTGATGGTGATAATGATGGTGATGGTGGTGATGGTGATGATGATGATGGTGGTGAGGGTGATGGTGATGATGGTGATGGTGGTGATGGTGATGATGGTGATGATGATGATGGTGATGATGGTGGTGGTGATGGCAGCAGCTAGCAGTTATTGAGGGCTTTCTTTGTGCCTAATATGTTTAGTTCTTATGTTTGCATGTGTTTAGTTCTTAAAAACAATCCTGAGAGATAGGTACTATTATTATACCCATTTTACAGAGAAAAACATCAAAGCCCTGAGATGTTAAGTCACTTCCCTAAGGTTGGACAGCTGGTCAGTGGAGGAAACAGGGTTTAACTCAGGTATGTCTGATTCCAGAGTCTATTTCTCAACCAAGACGCCATGCAGAGACACTGCCAGCACACCCAGCTGTTTTTAATTTGATTTGATTATCATTATTTCTCAGTGCTATTTCCCTGCCTGGCACTTTAGCTTCTTTACCAACTACCCTGGATTAAGACCTTTTGTCCTCCAGGGGAATTTGATAAAAACTGTGTCTCATTCTCCTCCTCCGTGAAGCTGGTTCTGAAAACACTCATGTTCCCTTGATGCGTCCCAGTTAGAGCTTGCATGGAAATTTGGTGAGTCAGAGAGCCATGTGTCTCTTCTAGATAAAACCATGTCAGCTTGTGATCTGAGAATCACTCCTCCCATTGCTCAAAGGCATCCCACTCACAGCCCACAGCCCACAGCCTGCATGCAGCCTGCAGCCGGGGGCTCGAGCCTGCTACCAGTCTATTACTGCTCCTTAACTCATAAAACTTGAGCATATTTACAGTGATGAGGATAATTTTCAGAACAAAGCCAGTGAAATGTGCATGTTTAAAGGCCTCAGCTTCCCTTTAAAGCCCTCACTGAGGCCAGTGAGCAATTTTCAACAATCATGAGAAATGATGCTTTACGCCGGATGAGGAGAATTAGACAGGGAGACCTGCGTCTTTTGTTCTCTCTTCCTCACCTCGCCCCTGGCCATCAGACACAAGGCACGGTAGAAATGATTGTCCAATTTTTCCAACATGATCAATTTGCTGTAATTTTTTTTAAAGAAAGCAAAGGAGGGGGTACTGTGAAACAGCCACTCTCTTCTCCCCCGCCCCTGCCCTGCCCACCGGGGTCTGTACCCGAGGAAAGCACCTGCCCTGAGCTGAGTAGCCCGCAGCCCCCGGGCTGGACATGAGAAGCTGAGAACGCTTCTCCTGCTGAGAGCCGTGTGTGGGCGGCGAGCTGCGGGCCAGGTTTCAAAGGGAACCTCCATACCTTCCCCCGGTATAGTTGTACCCTGGCTATTTAAGAGAAGTCAAAGGGGGCAGCGTTTGAAGTGACAGCAAAAAGGAAGGGGAGGGAGACAGAGGAGGAGGAGACAGACGGGGAGCTGCTGCTGTCACCTCCGGAGGTGGGATGACATGTCCCCATGTTCTCGCGTCCCCAGCACGACCGCAGTTCTGAAGCAACACGTCAGCTCTTATCCCAGATTCCCTCCCCGTTCTGTGGCTCTTTTCACTCCCTCTCGCCCCGGCTACATTCTCAGAGAGGTCGAAAAGTCTGTATTTTTCTGAGGCTGAGAAAAAGAAAAGGAAGAAACACAGTGTGCCCTGCTTCTCTGTGTTTATCCTTCATGGATGCTTTTGATTACCGTCCTCCGGGCACGTTCTTCAGTTGATTTATTCCACGTAGTTACTCACCAAGTGCCCACCGTGTGCCAGGCTCGGTTTCCGGTGCTGAACACAGCTCAGTGGGCAAAAACGAAACCAGACAAAATCCTGTCATTGGGGTCTGACCTTCTAGTAAGGGGTGGCCGTCAATAAATAAATGAAGATGCTTGTGTGGCCAGATGGAGAGAAGTCCTACAGGGAACAATAAAGCAGAGGAAGGGGCCAGGGGGCGCGGGGTGGTCAGGGAAGACGCTTGCAGAGGTGAGGAAGGAAGCTGCGAGCATTCTGGATGGGGGACACAGCCCGTGCAGAGGGCCCGCCTGTGTTGGAGGAGGCTTCCAGTGTTGGAGGAACCGCATGGAGGCCGGAGTACGGCTGGAGCACGATTTGGAGCCTATTCAGAGCATTTTCGGAGCTCAGAGGAGGGAAGGGAGACTCTTGGGGGAATCAGTTAATGTAGGGCTTTGCCTTTGAAAGGAGTTCAGCTTTTCCTCTGCGTGAGATATTCTCTTAACCCTGTGAAGTGAATGAGAAGTTGTGATAGGAGTCAGGCTTGGTGCGTGAGGTACTTGTTGAAAACCTTCCACATTTCTCGATGGCTGGTAGAATCAAGTAGAAGGCTCCTCACACCACGAAGCCTTCCTCTAGCACCTGCTGGTACCCCACGTAAGCCCTTAGTGCTAGCAAGCTCTCCACTGTCTTCGACTGCGTCTTCCACATCCACTCCCTTAGTGACTCCCCCAGTCCTGGGACTCCGCTGTTATCCATATTCTGACGAACGTATATATCTAGTCCAGAACCTTCTCCTGAATTCCATATACCCAACTTGGTTGTCTGATAGACATCACAAACCCCAAACATCCAAAACTAAGCTCCTGATGTCCCTCCACACTTCAGCCTGCTGTCCCACAGCCTTCCTCCTATCAGAAGATGTTAACCTCACCCTTCTGGCTCTGCAGGATTTGGGATTGTCCTGAACCCCTCTCTCTTCTTTGCATACCCCGTATCCAATCTGTCAGGAAGTTTTGTTGGCTCTGCATCCAAAATACTGAGTCTCCAACCACTTCTCACCACGTCCTCTGCTACTGCCCTGATCTGAGCCACCACGGCTCACCCTTGCCTGGGTCACCACAATAGCCTCCTAACTGATCTCCCTGTCTTTATCCACCTAGACACTGTCTAGACTCAACAGAAGCCAGAACGCCCCTCCTCTGCTTGAAGCTGGCATGGCTGCCCGTCCCACTCAGAGGAAAAGCTGCAAGTCTATAACTGGGCTAGCCACTCACAACTTTCTGGGGTGATAGGAGACAGAACTGTGTCTATAAGGTCCAGTACAGTAGCCACTGGCCACATGTGGCTTTCGAACACTTGAAACAGGATAGTGTGACTGAGGAACTCCCTTTATTTTTTTTGAATGTTTTAAAGATTTTATTTATTTATTTATTTGACAGAGAGAGAGAGCACAAGCAGGGGGAGAAACAGAGGGAGAGGGAGAAGCAGGCTCCTGCTGAGCAGGGAGCCCAACGTGGGGCTCGATCCCAGGGTCCTGGGATCATGACCCGAGCGGGAGGCAGATGCTTAACAAACTGAGCCACCCAGGTGCCCCAGGAACTACACTTTAAAGTTTATTTCATTTTAATTTATCTAAATTTAAATAGTCACGTGTCCCCAGTGGCTACAAGGTTGGGCAGTGCAGACTTCAAGGCCCATTGAGTTTGACCGGTTCTCCTATCCCCGGCCCCCCACACCTGCCCCATTCCAGCTACTTTGACCCCTTATTGTTTGTTCCTCAAAAGCTCCAGGCTCAGTCCTGTTCTCCACTCTGTCCCTTCTGTCTGGAGTGTCCTTCCCCGATATCTGCATGGTACGCACCTACATCCTACTGTCACCCACATCTACTCCCCATCTCCCTCGCCTTACTCTGCTTTCTCATATCCACAGTACTTCTCGCCTGCTGACAGTTTGCATAATTCCCTTATTTATTAGCCCTGTTGTTTTATGTCTGTTCTCTAGAACACCAGCTCCACAGCGATGGAGATCTTTATCTCTCTAGTTCACCACTGGGTCCCCAGCACCTTGAAGAGTTTTGGCACACAGAAGGAGCTCAATACATGTTCATCTCTTCCCTCCGGGATACCATCTGCTGCCTACCCAACCACACTCATCCATCATTCATCAGATAATCAGAGAGCCTGCTTTTTGCCGTGCATGGTGTTAGGTGCTGGGACCACAGCAGTGACCAGGGCAGGCAAGAATCTCTGCCCCCAGGGAGCTGACATTTGCTTCAGGAGACAGACACTGAACAGGCACATGAGAAGAGAGTGTAGTGGGTGCTGGGAAGAGGGGAGTGCCATGATGAAGAACAAGGAAGGTGGTAAGGGCACTGAATCTGGAGACTGAGGACAAAGAAGACCTTTCAGAAGGAGGAGAAGGACCCAGCTACATGGAAGCCAGGGGAGACTATACCACGAAGAGGGAAAAATAAAATGAATGGAAGCAGCAAATGTTGTGACCCCTGTGGGGAGAAGGAGCTAGGCTCCAGGACACGTGGGGATGTGGGATGTGGTGAGCCGGATTCCACAGTGAGGTTGACAGAGCCTGGATCAGGGCAGGGCCTGGCAGACCTAGGGCCAGTTCTAATACTTCTTCTCCAGTCCCTGAAGCTGGCTCCAATCTCCTACTCTGAACCCTTAGAACATTCATTGCCTAAGACGTCTTTTTAAATGCACAAAGCACTCAAGTGAGATCTCATGCAGAAGGTCCCAGGTAACAGCTGTAAGGAGAGCTATATTGGTGGCAGGTTGGAAGCCTGGAGCCCCGCCTTTCCTGCTACATCTTGGGTCCCCTGATGGCCCGTTGGGAACCTTCACAGACCCCAAAGATTCCAGGAGCTTCAGTTTGAAGCATCCTGGCCTGCAGCGCTCATGGTGTTGGGGACTCAGCTCTGCCTCCTTTGGTCTGTGGCTGGGTGTGAGGCTTGTTTCCAAGCACAGACTGTCACCTCCTTTCTGGAGGGGGAATTTCATCTCTGACATCACCTAACAGGGCCTCCTGGAGGGCTGGGTATTTTGGAGAGAGCAATAAGCATCAGTACCCACTTAGTAAAACTTCAGTAGTCTGCTGCCCCACTTGGGTCAAGGCTCCTAGGAACCTTCTCAAACTTCCATGTGTTTAAGAATTACCTGGAGAACAAGTAAAAAATGCAGACCCCAGAGTTGACTGGGGCTTAAGAATCAGCCTTTTTAACAAGCATCCTAGGCGATCCTCGTGCAAATGGTCTATGGACCACTCTTTGCAGGACACCCGTAGCCTGAAGTTCAAGTGAGCTGATTAGAGGTGGGTATTTGTTGACTTACATTCAAACAGCCAGGAACACTGAATATAACTTAAGGGTCAGGACAGGAAGCTGACTTTTCACTTAAAAATAAATCTGTTACAGCATCATGACTATCTGGCTTATCTCACGAGCCTCTGGAAAAAATGCACATTAATGACATTACCTTGACGAAAGCCAAACTTGACATGAGGGTGATGTATTGAGTGAGTGATGATTGGAGACTCCCCCACTCCTCCCGCCGTAAATTACCTGGGCCGGGACTCCAGTCCTCCGCGGCTCTGAGAGGAGAGGCAGAACTTTCTACTGACAGCCTGAGAAGACTCCGGCAGAGAGAGATCCTCTTCCGTGGGCATGAAGCCCTGGGCGTGTTCTGCTTTTTCTTCACCTCCCACACTAGACTGTCAATCCCTATTCATGCATCTGTTTTCTGCTTTTGGTTAATAGCTCCTCCGGCAGGCACCACATCCAACCAAACCCAGACCCTCTGAGGTGTGATTCATGTCAGACACTTAGTAGGTGCTGAAAAGATTTTGTGGAATGACTCGTTTCGTCACTATCACAATGGGCTACAGAATTTTGCAGGGCCCAGGGCGAAGTGAAAATGTAAGGCCCCTGGTTCAGACATTAGTAAGAATTTCAAGATGGGGGCAGCAGAGCATTAAACCAAGCTTGGAGCTCTCCTGCTGGGACTGTGGGTCTACATGGGTTGTGCATCCGTGAATGGGCCCTGTTCACCATTGGTGTTCTGTGAGTTCTTGGGTCTCCTATACCTGTAATTTGGGGGCCCCAGGTCTAGGGCTCTAATAGTATAAAAGCTGTTGCCTTTGAGGCAAAGAGTAGTTCAAACAAGGTTCTTGAGGGCTGGTCTCCACCTTCCTCTTTCTTGTGTTGGCTTGCCAAATTATCCACAGCCCCCCAGTTCCCAGAGCCCTAGCATCCATCTTCCTCAGGCGGAGTAAGTAACCCCTGGGGCTGTAAGAGTCTGTTTGCTTCTCTGTGCCTTTGATAGATTGAGAGATCTTGGAGAACAAGGTTCAGGCCCTTGAATCCCCAGGGACTTGAACAGGACCCTGGAACACTTTCAACGCTTAATTAATGTTTGTTTAAGTGACTGGAGGATAAATTAATAAATTAAATCCAGATGGCAATGTTGGCTTCCTATGGCTTGTGATGGGGTTTTTCAGACTATCTTCTGAATTAACTTTTCATGAGAACACAAATAAATATTTATATTTATATAAACTAAAGCCATGTTGAACTCCTGTTAGCATCTTCTGGAGCCTTACCTCCAATGTGTGGTTCTGGAAGTTACAGCAGAGGCCTCATCTGGGAACTTGGTAGAAATACAAATTTGCAACTTCTCTTAGGCCCTACCCCAAACTTACTGAATCAGGAACTCTGGGGGTGATGCCCGGGTCTGTGTTTGAACAAGTGCTCTGGGTGATTTAGATGCCCCTCATCTGAGAGTACTAGAGTTCTAAGGAATAGTTTAGAAAGCAGTGACTTCATGGAACTTTCTCCCAGATGCATTTGGATTTTAACACAAATTAATTGTTGGCAGCTGCAGCCTTAAAAGTCTCAAAGGATTAAAAATTGTGGTGGAATTTTATATAGTGGCTGGCTCCTGATATGGTATTTATTAGACTCAGCAAGTAGGACATTTGGATGAGGATAGGAGAGGAAAGATGAAATGCTCATATTAAATATTTTTTGACAACAGCAACAAAAAGGACTATTTATTGACACAAAGCGAGAAGTGAATTAGAAGGAGAGATGTATGTGGTAAAGGGAACATTGGGACCGTAGCTAGATCTACAAGACATGTGACCTTGCACAAGGCAGTTAGACTCCTTGAGCCTTAATTTCTTCACCTGAAAAATGGAGATAACACCCAGGGCTGTCATGGATGGTTGGGCATGTTGTGCCCTGCAGAAGAGGATCCGACTGAAGGGCAAGCGAGAGCTGATGTCCAGCTGCTCCAGGCTTTGCCTCCACTCCCAGAGGAGGGCGCATCTTTGTCCCATTCACTCAGAGGCACCCTATAAGCCAGCCGAACTTCTGATAATACCTGCCTCTGCAAGTCGTTGTGAGGGTCAGGAGACGATGAGTAAGAAAGCCATTTCAAAAGACAACCTGTGGTATAAATAAAAGGTAGGACGCTATTTCGATCGTTGATGCAGTGATATGCTTATATTTTGACCATTTCACTCAGCTGGGCTGACCAAACACCTGATATGCCAATTGAACAAAAATCACTATCCGTCCACCAAAGCTCCTGCTGTAACACTTGGGAAACCAGCAAGGCTTGTTAGTCTCAGGAAAGTGTGGAAACTCCTAGGAGGAGCTCACAGCACCCTTGCCACTTTGTGAGCTAACCACAGTCTGTAGGATTCACAGCCAACCCTTCCACCTAGTAGGTCTGGGTACTTTGCAGCAGACCCTCAGAGACTCTGCTCGGTGCAGCTGAGCTGGCCCGCTGGGAGTGATCCACACAGGAAAGAACCAGAAGCACCAGAGAACCCACAGCCTCTTCAATCAGGCAGCAGACCCTTGGAGGTGAGCCAGGCCTGGACTTCTGTTTATTGTGTGCTGGGAGAGGAAAGAAGGCTCTTTCTGTTATTAGCACTGGGAGCCCGGAGTTTCTTGGTAGGACATCATGAAATCCCCCGTTGACTGGATTTCATAAGTATCGGTACCTAAAACTGAACACCAAAAGCACTTTTTTTTTTTTTTTTTAATAAGAGCAAAAGTGGTCTTGCTCATTGCCACCTTGTGGCAGCTCAGCACTATAGCAACAACCAAGGTGAACAGACACCTGCTTTTGGAGCACTTGGGACTTCTGTAGATTTCCCCTCCATTGGGAACACCTTTGTTTTCCTTTCCCCCTGCGTCCCTTTTGAGGGACCAGTGAGCTGTTGAGAGATCTGGGTAGCAGGGTGAACTTGGCCCATCAGCCAAGTCTCTCTCTGGTCTCCTTTCTTTCCTTCTACCAGCACCCCAAACCCTTGAATTATGTAACCTTTCAGATTCCTTGTAACCCTGAAATGTTTTGGTTTTGCCAAAGGTGATCTGGGCTTCCCAGGTCATATGGTAAAAGACAGGTTGTATTGTGCACTGTTTTGTCTTGCAAATCAAAAATACATCTCTAGCCCCTCCCGATTGGGCCTCTGCGCTCCCTGAGGGATTTCTGCACGGTGAGATAGTGGCTAACTGCCAGAGGGCCACAGCAGCTTCAAAAAGCTGCCTAATTAAGTTTCAGCCAGCAGGCTGCCTCTGTGAGCCAGGGGGCTCTCTCCGAAGATAAGACACAAAACACATCCAGAGATAAAGGTTGGAGCTTTGCAAATGAATTAAATAAATCAGTAGCAACCCGTCCCATGTGCAAATGGAAATCATCCTAACGAGCCCCACGGTCCTCTGAAATAGCAAGGCAGAGTTGCCGTTGGACAACGGGAGGCTGTCAGCCTCTTGGCCCACTCTCCAGGGCTCTTGATGAAGTGTGATTATGGTATCAACTGGAATGGGAAGATAAGGCGGGATGTCACTAATGGGGGAGAACTTGTCTTCTCAATTCCAGAAGCTAATCCCCAGTGACTCATTCCTTGTGAGCCTCCCAGGGGGAGGTGAAGACTTTGAAGGTGCATTGTTTATTCCTATGACCTCTGTATTGTTCTGCCCTTGTTAGAATTCTAATTACATTCTGCAGTCTTCCGGTTGTCAAAATGCTGTATTTCTCCGACTAATTTTACAGCACGGTCGCTCTTCTTTCCTGCACTTCAGCTATAAGAGTTCCCAGGCCTTCAGCTGTCCTTCGAGTTTCAAAAAAAATTTTTTTTTAAAAAGTAAGCACAGCCCTCACTCAAGAAATCAAAAGATTTTGCTCAACTTAGGTAAATTGAAAGTTGTAAAATGGAAGGAATCTGGTCACCTTGACTCCTTTGCTAACTGCAAAGCATAATATTTCTTTCTGACTGTACCTTAATCTTAATGGCAGAGGTCCTTGACAGATTTCATGGTGTGTGATACAGGCACAAAGTAACTCTCAAACTGAATTGCAACGGTTTCCGGTGGAAAACTTTTTATAGGATATACACCCCTCGAGGAAAATGATGTCAAAATCCACTGGAACAGTGATCCTTACCTTGTGGTTTCTTTGGGGCCATCTGCCCCCCCTGCCCTCCAGTCTCAAAAAATAAAACTAAATTCATTATTTTAATTAAAATAAGTTACCATTGGTCTTGAGACTTTTGCAACCCTCTTTAAGATAACTGTTGAAGGGAAGTAAAAAATTTTTCTTCCTAAAATCCTCCAGTGTTATAAGGTGGTGAATCTTCTGGTACAGTGTACCATGTGTCTACTTCTCTTTGGTTATGTCTAATAAAATACTTAATTCTTCAAATGTCTGCACTAATCTTCTCGTTCTGAGCTTCGGCATTCAACAGCTTTGCCTCCTCCCAAAACCTCAATGTGAGCCTGACAGAGATACAGATCCAGTCTCTACTCTGCCCTCTGTCTGACCTCAGGGGCCTGTACTTGAGTGAGCTCACCTCTCATTCCCTCTGCAAGGTCAGAGCCTACTGATAGGGAGGCACAGTGAACCTACTCTCCACCAAAAAACTCTCCAGTTTGTGTCTCCCTTAATTTGCTGGGTTAGAACATTAAGCCCATGGCCAACCAGGTCTGTGGGTACCTCTTCAGACACAAAATCAGCTCCATCAAAACAACCAAAAACAGCCATGCCAACACCTCCTCAACACCAAATCCCGAGCCTCAGCAGGTGCCTTGGGAGCACTGGTGGGCAGTTCAACATCTGTTCCCAGAGGTTTTTAAATAGTAAGAGCAGCATATCAATTAAATTAACTCCAAAGCCCTGCTGTGCACTAGGATGGAAATCCATTTCCTATTCTGGTTCCCATCTCAAGTTTGCCAAATTAAAGTTTAAAGGAATTAAAGACTTTGTTCTCAAAGTTCAAAAATCACCTTTCCTGATAGTTTCATTCTGCTCAGTTGGTGCTAGGTGCAATTTACCTGATACCTGGGAGAATCAGGTTCTTTAGTCGGTGCAGCTTGGGTCTTTTCTCCCAGAGTGTATGAGATTCCTACAGGACCTCAAAATTTGAATTTGTTCTACACCAGAGATCTCATATGCCCCACTTTTCACTTTTAAATAAGAGTCCAAAAGCGCACATACACATTTATGTATGTGTGTGTATATGTATACACATAGTAACAGCA
The DNA here is from genome assembly GCF_037043125.1 of Eumetopias jubatus. Taxonomy (NCBI): domain Eukaryota; kingdom Metazoa; phylum Chordata; class Mammalia; order Carnivora; family Otariidae; genus Eumetopias; species Eumetopias jubatus. The sequence goes on along the minus strand of NW_028274810.1, from coordinate 96,758,793 downwards.
CTATATGTATTTTTTACCTATCTCATACCACTATATATTTTACCTACTGTCTCAATTTGGGTTACACGAAAAATAGACCATTTATGGGTAGAATATGAGTTGAGTTGTGTTCCCTAAAAATCATATGTTGAAGTGCTAACCCCCAGTATCTCGGAATGGGAACTGACTTGCTCTGATGTCTTCACAGGGACAATCATGTTAAAATGAGATCATAGTGTGGGCCCTAATCCAATGTGACTGGTGACTTGATAAGAACCGAGAATTGGGAGAGAGACGCACATGCCCACAGTGAGAACCGCACATGAACATCAAAACAGAAATCGAGGTAATGGATCTACAAGCCAAAGAACACCAGAGATGGCCAGCAAACTCCCAGAACTGGGAGAGAGGCCTGGAAGATAGTCTTCCCTCACAGCCCTCAGAAGGAGCCAACCCTCTGTTCACTTAATCTCAGATCTCCTGCCTCCGGAACCATGAGGCAACAAATCCTGTTGTTCAAGGCCCCAGCCTGTGGAGGGGAGCAGACAAATGTGGGCCGTGGTCCCAGGAAGCACAGGCTGGGTGTGGAAATGAGACTGCTATGGCAAGGCAGTCAATGAAGGGAATGTATTGAGTTGGGCTCTGCAGCAAGACCACTGAGGCTCAGTCCCCCTAGGGAGTGCTGACAGGCAGTGTAGACACAGATCTCAGCGTTGTCCCAGCTGAGGAGGAAGGAGGCTGAGGTGTTCATCTGTCCTTAGCTAAGGTTTCTGGAGTTCTTAGCAGCTGCAAGAAAGCTCTTGGACCGAGAATAGTATGTGTTTGCAACAAGAAGTGGTTAATATGTACTGGGACAGAGAGTGCTGATGTAGGCATCAGCTACACACATGCACAATTTGGAAAGCAATCTAGTTCCAGCCCAGATACATTATTCCTGGCCAAGTGATGTTTCCAGAGCCCATCCATAGAAATCCACATTGGGATTTCCATGCCCAAGACCGTGGCCGAGACTCAGTGGTGTCTGAGAGAGAAGAGTGGATGGAAATGCTTTGGTTTTAGCGTCCCCATAATGCTGGTTGGTCCACAATGTAGTCTGGAGCTTACAGTCCGTATGAACTCAAGCTCAGTGGGGAGAAGGCTCCAACACAGAGGTTAATTATGGTGTGTGTGCTCACCATCGAAGGGAAATGGGAGAAAATGGTAAAGCCAACGATGGTGGCTTCATCACCTACCTTGCTTGAGGCATCTTTCTTCCCCATCCAACACATTCAAAACCCCCTAATTCCTTTTTCCTCTTGATTCTTGGGCTGGAGGCCTCCAGACCTTCATCTGGGGGAGGCCTGATCTAGTGATGGCTTCTCTACAGCCTTGTGAAAAGCAAGTCCAAGTTCTGTGCCACAACCAGAGTTATCGGTGAGTTGGCTTGTCCTATGGCACTGCTTGGGTTTAGAGACCCTGCCTCCTGGGAGAGTTGCTCCCTCTCCAACCCCTATGCCTTTCAGCTGGAAAACTACTCTCCACGGGTTCCTATGTGGAAGCGCTTTTGATGCTTCTAAAGCCCATGTCCCTGGGTCCACCTTGTGGGGATCAATAATTCTGCCAAGTCTCTTTCAGGACATGGTGTTTCCACCACATTTCAGCAACCTAGACATTTAGAATAGTTTTCTTTCTGTCAGAACTTTTTCTGCAGCTCTGGAATGTACCCCCTGTGCTGCACTTTCCTTCATTGTCCCTCACTCTTAATTTTTTATCTGCCGTATTTCCAGGCCACGGCCAGTCATTGTAAGGCCCAGATTCTGGCTCTGGAATTCAGCTCACCTCCTCAGCCATATGCAGCTCTCTGATTTCAGGACCGGGCATTGTCCTAAGTACCCGAGATGCCCCTCAGATCTCATAACGCCTCTCCAGGGTGGGGTCAGATCAGCATTTTGCAGCTGGAAAAAAAAGAAGACTAAAATTAAATTACTTTCTTAAGATTGTCCAGCTAGAAAGTAGATCAGGAGAAATTAGAACCCATCTCTTCCACCACCACATTATAACATAAAACATGGAACAGAGGTATAGCTACGTGTAGCTGGGTAACAGGACAATCAAGGACTCGTGATTTGAGTGTGGAAAGGGAGTAAGCACAATACCCACTCAGAAGCTCATCCAGAGGACAAATTGTGACTATATAATTCTCAACAAGCTCTGGTGGCATTGATTAAATAATAGTGATGTGCTGAGATCTCTACTAAGCATGTTGGGCATGGCGCCACCACAAAACAATACCCCATCAACACAGTTGTCCATTTTACAGAAGACAAAACTGGGACCCAAGGAAGTTAGGCCACTAGCTCAAGGTTATACCACTGGTAAGTGGCAGAAGAGGCACATGAACTCAGATCTTTCTAGTCCAAGACCTAGGGTGTAAGACACTAGACTGTGCCTTCCCCACACTTAGGGGATCGGGAGGTGGAAGAGACCAACAGGGAGAGTGGGAAGAAGTGATCACAAGCAATGTGTTCTGATACTTTCTACATCAGTGTTAACCAGGAGACACCTGCAATGCGTCCTCTGTCACCAAGATGAATGTTCAGTGTATCCATGGTCATTCAAGCTATATAGTTCTGGAATCTTCCTTCTTTAAAAATATAGGCAAAGAGAGACCAAAGCAGAAGCTCTGGACAGCACTGTCTTAGCAAATCTACCAAACACACGTTCCAAATTCCAGTCACCTCTCAGCCTCCCAACAACTCTTGACATGACCCCATCCCCAGACAGGAAGTAAGTGATTGCTGGCACAGGAGTGGGCCCTGCACAGAACAGCAGGCAACAAAGGGGTCCAACCTGGGGCTGATAGAGGCAGACGCTCCTGCCACCCGGTGCCCCCCACCTCACCTACATGAGATGCCTGATTTCCTCCCCTTTTCTGCCCTATACACGCGAGGACTTTTGTTTTCCTTTCACCTCCTATTTCGTTCACAAGTAGCTGATGGACAAGGTCACACTTCCGCCCCTCATCACTGAATTTAAGAACTGGAATTGCCTAAGCTGGGTCCCGGTGGCAGAAGCTGGTCTAAATTGGAGGCTTTTTGGCGCCTGACCCGGTCCATCATCTGCTACAATGGTACTGACTACATGAGTTGATAAGTGACAGAAATCTAACAGATGGGCGTAAACCAAAGGAGATTAATTGGCTCCCATAACTGGAAAGTTCAGGGGGTGATGGCTTCAGGAACAGCTCAGTTCAGGATCAGAAGCCGTGCCATGAGGACTTGGTTCCTCCCCATCTTGTCTCTCTTTTCTCCTGGGTTGGCCTCATCCGTTGGCTTTATTAACAAGTTAGCTGCCCCCATTCTGCGTGGAGCACTGGGTGTTATGCACAAACAATGAATCATGGAACACTACATGAAGAACTAATGATGTAATGTATGGTGATTAACATAACAACAAAACATTTTTTAAAAAGAAAAAAAAAAAACAAGTTAGCTGCCCCATGAGTTGCCTAAGTGGCTGCCAAAAGCCCTGGACCCATCACCTTATTCCATCTTCCCCTTCTCTCTAGTTGTTGTATCTTTTCCTAGAGACTGAGGACTTTTACAGATCAGAATATGGATCTATAGGAATTTCTCAGTGTCGGCCTCAGAACACAGATGGTGTGCTTGCCCTCAGAGGTTCCTAACTGGGGTGGAGGTGGGGGCAGTACACGCTTCCCTAGGCTACAGGGTTGGGGATATTGTTCTAAATGGAACTCTATGCAAAATTGGATTTTTTAAGGGGGTAGGGCAGTACGTTCTTCAAGGGGTACAGTACAAACAAAGCTAGAATTTCCTTCAGGGTTATTGGGAGAATTTCATTCGAGATAAGGGCTGAACTTTGAGTTTTGCAGGCTTCAACCAATAGTTCCTAGAAACAGGGGATGTTTGCAAGATCTGGGATCATCTAGTCTGCGGTTTTTTGAACATCGGGCTGCTATTGAGAGGTGATTCCTACCTGCCTTCAACCTTCATGATTTCAAATACGCTCGAAGAATGTATAAGTGAGTTTAATGAGCCCCCTCTGACTCTAAGTTTGAGAAAAATGATGGCATATATTCCCAGTTTCAAGAGAAATGGTGGTGAAAAGAATTTTGCCCAGCTTAACTCCTAATGGCCTCTCTGGGGAGAGGTTTATTGTTTTGTGCCTGGCTCTAACTTGGTACTCCAATTTGCTTTTCCTGGGCAAGTACTCTAATGCAAATATGAGACACATCATGCTCCTGGAGATGCTGGGGAAAGTGGTGCACCCATCCTGCACTGCCCTCTGCCTGCCATCCATCTACACCTGGCCTTGTCTTTCCTGGCCTTGCTCCATCCCTCTTGCTTTGTATTTAATTTCTGTTTTCCCAGTTTCTGATTTGAGGGATGCAATTTCATGATAAACTAGGCACTTGTCTTACACCAAAATGCCATGTGGTAGTACCATTGTGATAAGGGCGGAGAGCAAGGGATGTGACCTCTACCGACACTTTTTAACATCATCCCCACCCCAGGCACCAAGTGTGGAGAAAGGAGGGGTAGACTCTTTGGATTTGCAAAGGACAGCCAGGGAAGAAGGGAGCTGGCCACTTAGAGAACACCCAGTTGTTATCCAAAACATAGTCTCAGCTCCCTCAGAAGCTTAGGCTCTGAAACAGAGTCAGATACCCATTATTCATCACATATGTTGGGTAGAAATTATATTGATATGTCAAAAAGACAATCAGCAAGAATTTATACTTACAATGCTTATCTGAATCCACCCAGGGCTTCGTTTCTGTGGGAGCAAATGGTTACAAACAACCAAACAAACCAAAACAAAGGGGAAGTGTTTGGAATGTCTCAGGGCCCACAGAACTGGTGGGAGGCCAGAGGACCAGGCCTACCTAGAACAAAGCAAGAGCCAAGGCCACAGTGAGGCTCAGCTACCAGAAAGCCCAGCCCTGGACTCATAGCAGGACAGCCTGATGGGCATGATTCCGTGGTAATAAGTGGCCATCGGTTAGGTCTTAGGTTCCCAGAAGAAAGCCCCCAGTTGGCTGAGCTTAGGCCATGTGTTCACCTCTGGCTGTACTGGGGGTGCCTAAAAGGAGGATCTGGCCTCATTACCTTCCCTAATGCATGCCCATTGTCTATAATCACCTTCTCTCCAAGACCATACACAATGGGGAGTTGGCAATTCCCCAAAGGGAAACTGAGCTGCTGCAGGTAGGGCGAATGTTTTCTGGGAAGTCATCACACACACACACACACACACACACACACACACACACACACACAGACACACACACACACACACACATTAAAAATAGAGGACAAAAATAAACCCCCTGCATACAAGGAGCTGAAGAGACAGAGTATCACACACAAGATGATTAAAAAATAAGTACTTTATATTAGAGCCTTTTCTACCTTTATAATAAAGTGCTAAAGTGTACAGAAAGACATTTATAGAATGGGAGCTTCTTCAAAGGCAGAAGTGGTTGGAGAAAGGAGACGCCAAAATGGCTGATGCTTCAGGGAAGTTTCACCAGAAGGCAGAATTGATCTGGGTCTTGGAAGATGAGTGGAGGACAGACAGTGGGGAGTTCACAGATGAGCAAATCCTAGGGGGAGGGAGGAGGCAAATAGTACAGATTCAATACACCACAATTCTAACCATTTCTCCTGAGAAGATGGCACAATAGAGCCAGCCTGTCCTGGGTTCAAATCTTCACCACTATAAGAATGAACAATTCACTTAATGCTTTGGGGTCTTATTTATCTAAAAGAGGGACAAATAATTCCTGCCTCCCAGGGTAGGATAAGGTATGAACAGTGCCTGTTATGGTGCTTGGCCCATATGGTAAAGATTTGGCAGACGTCAGTTCCCTTTTTTGTAATTCTTAATTCTTCCCTCTTTATGTTAAATTACATGGACTGGCGGGTAAGAAAGATTTGAGACTCGGCATTTGAGAAATGAAACCAAGCAGATCCATTTTTAGTAATTACAGAAAGCACTGTATACCTAATATTGGGTCTGCCCCAAGTGAGATGTGGAAACAGTCCATCCTGACTTGTATCACCGACCTGCTGGGCAATCTTGGAAGTGTGTCCTGTGGCATGCACTCTCTGAGCTTCTGTATTCTCTTCTATTTGAACATACTTTTCTGGGGCCTTTGGAAAGCATTGGCATTTCATGATACATCTAGTCACTATAGCATTCATTCCATTAAAAAAAAGAAAGTTTGAGGGGCACCTGGGTGGGTCAGTTGGTTAAGTGTCCCACTCTTGATTTTGGCTCAGGTAATGGTCTCAGGATCATGGGATCGAGCTCCACCTTGGGCTCTGTGCTGATTGTGGAGCCTGCTTGAGATTCTCTCTCTTCCTCTGCCCCTCCCTCTGCTCATGCATGTGCTCTTTCTCTTCCTAAAAAAAAATAATTAATTAATTAAATTTAAAATAAACTTTGGCTTTACATGTGAGAATTCATCAAAGCATGATGGATCTGGCTAACAAGGACAGGCGAAGGGCAAACAGTACCAGGGCTCAGTCATGATAGACCTTCAGGATTTGGATTTATTACTATTCATCAAGGCTTTCCAGGGGCAGTAAGTGGCCAGTGGGCTGAAGCAGGACCTTGAATGGTGGGTGCTGTAGAGCTAGCATGTAGGAAAGCATCAGAAAGCAAGTGAGTGAACCTAGTCAACAGCCCAGCATAGCAGCCTTACCCCTAAGTTTTTCTGTATTCCCATGTGCATTCTAGTAGTTACCCTTGACTACATTTTATGGAGGAAATTATATGCTATGTTGCAGACCAAGCATCAAGGGATTCCTAGGAGTATTGGGGAATGGTCATCAAGAGGTCTGTTGCTGGGATCGAGGACTTAAATGCCTACAAGGACCAGGCATGTGATGGTAATGAGTAAAGCAGGCCAGAAATTATTGTTTTACAATTCCCATTCTTCTTGAAATATGTGCCTTTTTAAGTCTGCATTTTAATTTTCCCATTTTTGATAGAAACATGGGTAGAGGGAAATATTAAATGAAATTTTTTAAGTACTCCTTAGCCATAGTTTAAGGGTAATAATGAGAATATAAATTATGGTTTAATTAAAAGCACAATATCAACAGCCATCATACCATGCAGGCCAAATTTAGTCTTTAAAAAAAGAAGGTACTGGTTTTAAGACATCTGGTCTACCATGGATGTAAAGCCTGCTCTACTATGTGCACCTTATTTCAATAGTCTACCTATCATAAGCCCAAACCAAGAATAGGAATGGAGGCAAAAAGAAACACATAAAACTTCTAATGCAGTTTTTCTATTACTGTATTCAACAAAGACATAAAAGGACCTTGCAAAAAAAGAACTTTTACAGCATGCATTTTTAGGACAGTATTATAGTGAGGTTCTGGTATATTTCACATGCAATGAGCCCTTTCCTTCAACTGGACAATAGGGTGGCATAAGCCAGTACAGGGAATTCTCTATGGAGTGTTATAGAATTGAGAAATTTAGATTAACTTTCTTTATGTGCAGTAGGGAGCTAGGGGATAGAAGTATAACTTTGTCCAGGAATGGAAGTGGAGGTTTTCTTTTGTTGCTGTTGTTTTGTTCCATTCTTTGAAAATTTTTTTTCTCCGTAACTCATTGAAACCTAGGGAACTTAAAATAAAAAATAAGAAACAGACAAATATTTCATACTTATGTAAATTTCACAGCATTTAGTATTTGTCTATTAACAGCCATTCATCTATTCAGTTGTCATAAAAATATCAAGTTCCAACTATGGGCTGAGAGTATCAGCTCTGTTTCTGACTTCTAAGTTGCTTTTTTTTTTAAAGATTTTATTTATTTATTTGACAGAGAGAGAGATAGTGAGAGCAGGAACACAAGCAGGGGGAGTGGGAGAGAGAGAAGCAGGCTTCCCGCCCAGCAGGGAGCCTGATGTGGGGCTCGATCCCAGGACCCTGGGATCACAACCTGAGCCAAAGACAGACGCTTAACAACTGAGCCCCTTGGGCGCCCCTCTGATTTCTAAGTTTTATCTCCCCACTTAGGTTCCAGTAATCTATTTGAGGACAGAGAATACTATGTCTCATTCTGAATTCCCCAGATCCATCTGGCACCTTCTACTCTGTGTTATCATGACATTGGTACTATCTGCCCCTTGAGAGAGAGAGAGAATGTATTTATTCATCTCTGTATTCCAGCCCATAGGCATTGCCTTGCCCATGGTTAGTGGGAGCCCAGTACATGCCTGTTGACTGAAAACATGAAAGAATTCTGCTAACTGTCGGACATGTTCCATTATTGAGGATATCGGTAATGAACACAAAGACATTCAGTGACAAATCAGTCACTGGTTCAGTTGTTACTGTATTTTGAGATTGGAAATGAGAAAGGTGCTGTCTCCTCTGGACTGAGGGGGCATTGGCTCTCCTTAGAGAAGAAAATAAAAGCGATGTATGAGTTATCTACTGCCATATAACAAATGACTCCAAGCTGTAGCAGCTTCAAACAACGAGCATTTATTATGTGGGGATCAGGGAACTGATAGAAGCTTAGCTGGATGCTTCTGGCTCAGGGTCTGTTGTGAGAGTGTGCTCAAGCAGTGGCCGGCCGGGACTGCAGTCATCCAAAGGTTTGACTGGGGCTGGGGCAGGAGATCTCACTTCCTTGCCATGTGGTCTTCTTCACAGATCTGCTCGCTACCTAGTAGGGGGCTTCCTCAGAGAGAGACGTCTAAGAGAAAAAGAGCGAGAGCATTCAAGACAGAAGCTTGTGGGAAACTGTGCGGGAGGACTGCATGAGGGCAGGAACAGCAGGAGGCAGTGATGATTGGGGGCCATCTTGGGGGCTGCATCTGTTCAGTGAGGATTGTCCATGTTCAGTGTTGTGTTCACCGAGGCTTAGGGACTCCTCTCTCTGAAAACTATAAAATTCTCTTTTCTGCTTCTCCCCTATCTGTGGCTCTTCCTCTTCTTTTTGCACTGGCAGGTAAAATTGATTTTTCTACCAAGGGACTGGGATTATTAGCTTATTTCAGTGAATGTGAACACTGAGCTGAAAGAAAAAAAAGAAATTCTGTAAGTTGACCTGGCCTGGGCTGTTCCAGGAATAACACTAGGATGATAACCTTTCCTTTCAGCCTCATGGGGCTAACGTGAGGCTCTTATTTCTCGTAAGTGCTTGTAGGACTGACCCTGCTACACAAACGTGGGGAGTTTATGTCAGAGGACTTTGCTGGACCCAATTCTGCAAGGGCCCAGACTGTGTGTCCTGTTTATACCCTTCGGACTCAGAGGGGGTTTGGCTGTACATGCAACATGGTCCTTTTCTGTAAATTCTCTAAAGGCAGGTTTTGTTGAAAAAGAAAGTCCGTTAGGGTTGGTGTTTAATGAATTACTGCTGAATGAGCAAAAGACCACAAGTCAGATACTATCCCAACAGACCAAACTCCCTGATAGTGTTTTGATCTTTGCTCCTGAAGGCAGAGTTAAAATTGACTGTTACCCTGATTTTAAGGCAAGCCGTGGGTTTGAAGCTGGGGTACTCATGCCAACGTGTATGTACATGTTTAGATAAACTGCGCCCGCAGTGTTCTGCATTTCCTGCGTTTCAGACCTCATCAGAGTTCATGACAATTACACATTTATTTCAGGCTTTCAAGTGCCTGTAGGTTCCCTGAAGGTAGGACTGGGTCTCTTGTTTACGGAGGTATCCCAAGTAACTGGTACAGTACCAGGCTCCTAGTGGGTTTTTAATAAATTCTGTTGAGGGAATGAATGAGGAAGCAATCCTAGAAACGCATCTAACTTAACATTGGACTCACTCTGCAAAAAGAGTCTTATGTTAGCCAACCCTGGAAAAATCCAAACTCCAAGAAGGGGGAACTATGGCAACCCTTGTTGCCTTTTTGTTTTTCCTACTGGGTGGCCCTGTGACTTGCTTCCTGCCTGGCACCTTCAGTGGCTGAACTCCTCCAAGCTTTGGCCCATTTCCTTAGCTTAAATCCAGACAGAAATGAACTACTGAAAGCCCTAGCTCCCTCTCTCCATGGGTAGGCTCTGTCCTATACTTTGCCACGTTCCCTCACCTTCTGCCGCCCTGGGAGTTAAGATTCAGGGGAAAGTGTGTGTGAGGGGGGTAGGCAGGGAGAGAGAACACGTTTGGACTTGGGTCTGTGCACAGCTTCCAAATTTTTTTTTTGCTCCTGCGTCTGCACCACTCTTCATTGAGCCAAAGCTCTCTGATTAATGTGAAGCAAACATCAGGGTCAAGGGAGAGAAAAAAGGCGGTAAGCCTCTGCATTCTATTCCTCATCAGATTAACTTAAGGTAGGGAGGGATTAAATCAAAGATGACACATCATTTTTATCTCTTATACCAAGTCCACAATCAATTGGTATTGGCTGCCTGGACCACTGTGTCGTGAAGGATTCTGAGGCTGGGTTCTAGCTCAGCAGAAAAGCATGACATGATCAATTACTCTCTCCACAGGCACAGGCAGGGTGAGGGGCAACTCACAAGCCGTACATAAGCCACAGCAAGAGATGCTGGTCCAGTATCTTCAGAGCAATGGAAGAGCTAGAATGTTCTGGACTCCAGTGGAAAACAAAGACCCTTGTTTATTGCAATGTAAATATATAAATGAATAGCGTCAGCATAGGGAATAATGGTGCTATATTTGCATAAATATAAGAGGAATGATAGAAAGGTAAGATTTGAGCTGCTGTCAACCATGCTCTAATTTCTGTGGTGTTTTTTTCTTTGCTTCTTTCTTGTGCTCATATGATCCCATGGAAACCAGAGCCACATGAGTAATTAATACTCAACAAGTGGATAAGCATTAGGCAGGTGACATTTACAGAGTAATAGCAAATCAGTTTTCTTTTACCCATGAGTTCCAATCAGTTGGTGGGGGCTGCTTTCATGCTCCTAAATTCCTGAGCCTGGAAGGTGCTTGGATGCCTGAGGCCCGGGGCTGTTAGCTGACACCTTGTGACACCATGATGCAGCACCCCCACCTGACAGGATGCAGGGACACCGGTTACCCCCAAGACAACATCTGGCCAAGCACCCAGGGCCACATAATCCCCCTCTGTCTTTTTTTTTTTTTTAAGATTTTATTTATTTATTAGAGAGAGAGAGAGCATAAACAGGGAGAGCAGCAGAGGAAGAGGGAGAAGTAGGCTACCCACTGAGCAGGAAGCCCGATGCGGGGCTCGATCCCAGGACCCTGGGATCATGACCTGAGCCGAAGGCAGACGTTTCACGACTGAGCCACCCAGGCGCCACCCCTCCCCACCCCCTGGTCTTTTCAAACTAACACAACACTGGATGCAATGCCAAGGCCCAACCAACCCCTCGAAGCTGCCCCCAGACGTGCATTGCCTGGGGCCTCACTGAGTCCTACAGGCCAGTGCACAGAGCCCAGCTGGCCAGCCCCGCACACAGCCTGGCAACAGCCAGAAGGTCAGTGGCAGCGAGGATCCAGCCTTGGACGTGCTCACTCCCCGGGGATATATGCTTCTCTTTTTCTGGCTCTGCTTACCCTTCAGAGGGCAGTGACCCGCACTGGCACCAACTTGTACCCTGAACGGGGCTCCCCAGGCCATGTCCCGTGAGCCTGGGTGTTGGCCTCCACTGACCAGATGGTCCATCAGCTTTTACTGTGGTCCTAGAATGCCCCTCCCCTCATCTCTGACATTCTTTTCCCTAATTTCCTTTAAATCCCTGTCCAGGACACGCCTCCATCCCCCGCCACCAAGCAGAAGTCCCCCCCCCCCAGTGGCTGAGGATGCTGCGTCCCTTCCTCATCAGGACCCTCCAATCAGAAGTCAGAAATAGAGCCTCCTTAGGAAAACAGAGATGCTTCACTTTGATTTGGCATTTTACAGCTCGAGAGCATTTTGGCACATCTGATCTCATCGTTAATTTGATCTCATTAAGGCAGTTTATGGCCATTTCTCAGTCAGGAAGCTGAGTCTCAGAAAAAATAAATTGCCCCAGGCCACGCGACGAGTGAGTGGCGGAGGTAGGACTCGAACATAGCCTGTCCTGGCTCCGCAACTGATCAGGCTGTCTGGCCCAACTTTTCATCTGCAGCCATCCTCCCTGTAAAACTGCTTCCTAGGGCAGGTGAAGTCGTCACTGCTTCTTAGCCCCACTGAAACCGAATTTCTTCATGGGACCTGGAATCCAGCAGCAGAGAAATGACCCTCTCCCAGTCGACACCCCTTTTTCCAGGGTTCAAATACTCCTGGAGGAATAAGACATTTAGATAATGACAATTTAATTAAAATTCATTAATTTGACATCCTCTTCTGAACCGAGGGAACAGGACTTGACTGAAACTCACATGAGCAGAGAAGGATGCTGCGTGGGGGTGGGGGCAGGAATGAAGCCCACCTACTTTAGGACCTCGCCCACCCAGTTATATCCAGAAACCTGTGAGCTGTGCATGTAGCCAGGGAGGAGTACAAAATAAAGCAAATCAAGAAATCAGAAATGGAAAACATTCCTGGGAGGGACCTGCTTGGCTCTTCCACCATCAGCTGGAGATTTTCTCCCAAGCAAAGCAGAGGAGACTTCTGGCTTTGAACACTTCTGTTCTTTAGTACCACCAAATGCTAGACTGCAGTGCTCTTCTTATTTATCTTTGCCAAGAATTAAACTGCATTGGTTTCTCTTTGTTTTTCGCCAGAGTCCTGGTCACCAGGGCAAGAAGTTGAGAGTGGAGAATGCCTGCAATTTAGGTGGGAGGGACCTAGCTTAATTCTGGACCACCCTGGGTCCAGGATGCTTTACTGCGCATGAGGCAGATTTTCTGCATCTGCGTATTTGCCAACTGCTGTTCCACTCGTATATTTCAAAGGTAATGGAGGCCAACATTTTTATCAACCCCGCTGATATAAATCTCACTCTATCAACCCCGCTGATATAAATCTCACTCTATCAGACCAGAACACCGTCTTAGGACATCCATTCTAACCTTGATCCTGACGGTTTTTGTTTTGTTTTGTTTTGGTTTGGTTTGGTTTTAATCCCACCTAAATACTTTATGCTGTACAAAGCTTCTTTGACCAGCCCGGGCTAAAGTGCTTCTGTAACAGTTCCTGGCATATAGTAAGCATTCAGTAAGTTTTCGTGATTATTATTAGCAATATGGCCCTTAGCATCAGCCGCATACATTCCTTTTGAAATTTTGATATAGAATTTGACAATTTCCAGAAGATGTTCCATAATTAGTTACTCTTGTTTCTAACCTGAACAGCAACATGAAATCTGGGCACAGTCCCTTCTAGATAGAAGTCTTTCTATGGTAGAAAGAGCAGGCAGCTCTACAATCTCTAAAATGCTGAAGAAGCTTGAAAATAATGATTCTGCCCCCACCCTGCGAGGTATAGCATTCAGCCTAACCTAGCTCGGGGCGCTCCTTCCATGAAGCCAGCCCTGGAGAAGGGGGCTTGTTGGGGGCAAGAATCCAGTTCCCTTTCTTCCTGGACACACAGCTAGACTACATTTCCCAGCCACCCTTGCTGTGGAGAGGGACCACATGACTGTGCTTTGGCCAGTGAAATGTGAGCAGAACTGATGTACATGGATGTCCAGTCCTAGCCTATCTAAAACAAAAAAAACAAACAAAAACCCTCTCCAGTGTAACCCTTCATGTCTGGGTCTTCCCCATCCATAAGACTAGAAGTGAAGTACTCCAGGCACAAGATGACATCAGAGACATGGGATGGAGGGAACTTGGCCCACAAGTCTCTGTTTGGAGGACAGTGAAGAGCCGTCAAATGCACACCCACACTGAGCTGTTGCATAAGGAAGAGTAATCTTTGTGTTATGTTAAGGTACTTAAAATTTGGGATTCTTAGTTACAGCAGTGAGCCTGCCTTAATTAATACAGAGTCTTCTGTTATTTGGGAGACAAACGAAGCAAATTGTTGAGTGCACCATCCCAACAAGTTCTGATGGAAGACGACATCAATTGACATACTTTTATTTACCATACAAATTCGTGGTGCAAAGCAAATGTCACTGGCAAACAGGAACAAATGAAACATAAAAGTCGCATTGCTCGGAGGGAAACTCTGGTGAAAGGCCAGAAATTTCTCTCTTGCCTCCTCCCATAGTGATATGGGCATTCTCAGGCATTATGAGCTGTGGTTCTTCTAATTCTGGAAAGCTCCATCCTGAGAGCTCTCTGAGGCCTTTAAGTAGTATCGTTTTCATTTCCGTTAAACCTAAGAACCCCAAGAGTGCCACCTGTCTGAGAATTCTCTGTCTTGACCAAGCATACGAGAGCCCCAGACCATGCAGGGAAGACATGGGCCCCAGGCCTTTTTAGAATGTTAACACAGAGTGGAACTTAAGCATGACACATCCCTTGTCTGAACTAACATTTTCTCATCTGTAGCAGAGGGGGTTGAGTCAGATTACAGACTAGTAGCTGGGGAGAAAGTGTGGCCTGCAGGTGTGTGTTACTTGGCTTGCAAGGTAACATTACATGTATTGTAATTAGTTCCCAACAGTTAAAAAATTAGGATTTTTGCATTTAAAAATCTGACAGCTTTTGAAAAGTCTGGCAACACTAGGCTTGTGTTCCCTCAGGGCAACAATTGGCTTTCACCTCCAGACATGACATATACTCTCTGGGTTGCATAAATCCTGCCCCCTCCACCCGAATTATTCATTCATTTACATTACCTGCCTGGATGGCCTATATTGGTACTTGAGTTTGAGAACCTGCATCTAGATGATTTCTAGCGGTCCCTTCTGCCTGGTTCAGGTTAATAAGGTCTGTATCACTTTGTTACATAGTCTCTTGCTGCATAACAAACTGTCCCAACATACAGCGACTTAAAACAGCCATTGTTTAATTATATCTTGTGATTTTGTGGGTCAGGAGTTCAATAGGGCTTTGGTGGATGTGTCTTCTGTTTCATATGATGTTAGCAGAGGTCACTCATTGCTCTTCAACTGGTGGATGAGCTGGTATGGAGAGGCCAGGATGGCTCCACTCACATGCTTGATGCCTTGGCGCAGGGATGGTTGGAAGTTTAGGATTTCCTGGGTCTGTCACCTGGAAAACCTCCATGTGACTTCCCCAGTGCAGCATAGAATCTAGGTAGCTGGGCTCTTATGGTGGCTCAGAGGTCCCAGAGTGAGCATTCCAGGAAACTTAGGCAGAAGCCACAAGGCCTCTTGAAACCTACTCTCAGATAGTCTAGAACAGCACTTCAGCCATATTCTATTAGTCAAGCAAGACACTAGACCAACCTAGTCATGGGAGGAAATTAAACTCAATAGGAAGAATAGGAAATAATTTATAACATCTTTAACCTACAGGTTTATTATTTAAATTTGGTTGCCCTGAGTTAGAAGATACTGATTAGGCTAAATAAATGTGTCTTATAATAATTCACTGTATTTCATAAACATGATGTCTCTGAACCCAGAAACAGAAGATAGGTTTATATAGGAGAAAGCTCATTCTATACTGTGCCCGTTGCCCTTTTAGATGTCCTCCATGGCATGCAATATCACAAAAGACACCTTAGAATACAAATAATTGAACTTCAAGCTTTTATAAGAAAAGAAAAAGTGAAGAAAGTATTGATTGATACCAGTAAAAGTAACTACATAGGTAAATACAGTATAAATGTATTTTTTTGTAATTTTTTTCTTTTATCGGATTTAAAAGACAACTACATAAATAATTATAAAACGGAGCCAGTGCCTTATAATGTATAAAAATGTAATTTGGATGATAAAAATAGCATAGAGGAGAAGGGAAGGGATTGTTCTTTATTTGAAGCAAAATTTCTTTATCCTATTAAGTTAGCATTAATCCAAACCAGATTATTTTGAGGTAAGATGCTAATTGCAGTCCCTAGGGCAATTACTAAGAAAAATAACTTAAAATATATTGTAAAAGAAGGAACACAGAAAATAAAATGGCAAATTGAAAATATCTATTTAATACAAAACAAGTCATTAATGGAGAAATGGAAGAACATAAAAGACATGAGACATACAGAAGACATATAGCAAAATGGAAGATGTAAATTCTACCTTTAAAGAATTACATTAAATGTAAATGAATCAAACATTCCAATCAAAAGGTAGAGAGATTAGCAGAGTGGATTAAAACAGGATCCAATTATATGTTGTCTACAGGGGACACACTTTAGATTCAAAGACACAAATAGGTTGAAAGTAAAAGAGCAAACAGATAAATGTTTGGCTCACATATCCAAAAAGCAAAAGAATAAAACTTGCTTCAACATCAGCTGTATCTGGGAGTTCTAAGGATGTTGTCAGGATTCAGTCTTACTCATTTAAGCATTCCTCTGTGTTAGCTCCACTCTCAAGTATTTGGCCTCCACTGGCGGCATCCCAAAAGCTTCCGGTTTAGCAATTCCAATGCAAAGTAAATTTTTTCTCTACTGTACCACCAAACTTTCTGGTTTGAGTTTCATTAGCCTGCTTGGGTCACGTGTCCATACCTGAGCCAGTTCCAATGACCAGGCATAAGTCGTGTTCCCTACCCTGGATTCAGAGGCAGTTTGGCTTAGCCTCTCCTGAACAATATGCCTGAGAGCAGGTGAAGGGTGCTCCTACAGTGAAGGCCAAGGGGCTATAATTAGAGTAAATGAGAGTGCCATGCTTGGCCAACCACTAAACAACAAGGGCCCACCATACATGCATTGGGTCATCTTGGGTCAGAGGGACATTCTCTATAGAAAAAAGCAAAGCTAACTAAACTATGAAGAGTTGAAACTTATGTCTTTATGTCCATGTTTTAATTGTCCAAAAGACAAATCAATTAATCTTTAAAATATTTTCAGCTCCCTTGATATATAGGTCATACTCCAGTGGAGTTCTGAGAGATTGGGAAAAGGAAGGATGGAATCTCATACTGTGAAACACCTGCTCTGCACCAGTCCTCTTTAAATACCTGATCTTACTCAAGCTATGTTAAGCCCTGTGCACTAGGTGGAATTCTCAGCCTTTTGAAAATGAGGAAACTGAGGCACAAGGAGATCAGTCATTTTGCCAATGTGCCCATTTGCCAAGTGGTAGAGTCAGAATTCCACCCAAGTCAACACAACCCCAGAGCCTAGGGTTCTTTTCTGTACTCCATTGCCTGCATCATATCACATATCATGTCAGAGTTATGTGCCTTCCTACATGTCTCTGTTTGGTTGAGAACTGGGAAGAAGCCACAGACATGCTCAGGGTGGAGTTTGTCTTCACCACAAATATGGGCTTGAATGTTAGGATTAAAGCTAATTCAGGGGTATTAAAGATTGAGCACCAGTAAAGCACAGTCAGAATTTCTTGGCTTACTGGAAAGTTATTTCGCCATCAGCACTGGTTTTGATGGTTTCATAACTCGTATGCTTATATTTTGCCTGCCTAGGCATCTCTGAGGGTAGGCATCATCGGCAGTTTGCAAGATGGTCTCCCCATGGCAATGGCTTATGATTCTTGCTTTTATTTGTCTCTTCGTTCCAGTTGACATACACCGAATTTTCAGTCTTTGGCTTCATTTTGGTATTAGGTATGGGTCGTGAGGAAAACTGGGATTGCCACATTTACTTTGTCTTTCACTTTTCCTTCTCTGCCTCCTCTTTGGCAGAGGTGCATAACCCATGTTGAAATCAGATCGTTCTCTCCATCCAGGTCTGTCTTTGAAGATGTTTCTCTCTTTTTTGTTGGATTAAGGCAGTAGTTCCTACAATATGTTCTGCTGAACACATTTACCAAGAATCTCAGCCATAGAAAAGTGGGGTGCTGCTATCAGATCATGGGGGGATATATGTCAACCAGATTAAAAAAAGCATCTACTACATCTCCTATGAGGTTATAAAGTGTTGCAATAGATCTTTCCTACCAAAATTATTTGGCCATCCAGTCCAAGGACAGAAATAGTCTAAATCTAAAATGTAGCATTTTTATTTATCAGGAATGAAAAACCGGTCCCCACCCACGGCTAGTGAAAACAGAAAAGCAGGAACTTGGCTTTATAAGAGACATGAAACTTCTTTGCTTGCATCCATTCCATCCCATTTTTTTTTATGAAATGAAAGGTTATTTTGCTAGCAGAAAACTGTTATTGTTGCTGAATTTGCTAAGAAAATTGGGCAATTTATCAGTGAAGATAGCAACAACAAATATACAGGGTTGCCAGAGGCATTATTTTGCCATCCTCAGCAGCATTAACAAGTTAAAAAAAATTCTAGGTTTCAGGATGGCAGTAATGAATTTTGGTCTCCTAGGCCGGAAGGTGGATGGTGTATATGTTTCCCACTGAGCATGTCCTGGTGGACAACAGAGGCTTCTAGAAAAGAGACCATGATGTCAGATTCTTATTAGCATTAGTGATGGGTTGCTCGACCAAATCTCTGAACCTTCCACTACAAATCTTCCTGGAGAATTTGGGACTAACAGTCAGGATTAAGTGAGTATTTTCTCTGTCCTTGCCAGGTTAGCTCTTCCTTATTGGCATTCCTTGTAGGTTTTTGGCTTTGAATAATATCTCGTTCTGTAAAAACACCAAGAAATAGTGTAATGATCAGGAGCAAAATGGATGGTGTTGCGTTGTTACGGCAAACACTATTTTGAGAGGATAAGTGAGTCTAGGCAGTGATAATGTTGAACCGCAAAGCTATTGTTATTGACCATTTTACAGGAACGGGTCCTTCTTAAGGCTGTGTGCTTACATATTTTATCAACAATATGCTTGAGAGATGTCCAGCAAGGCACAATGGAGAGAATAAGAATGAATGCTGCATTAAGACGGATAGCCCAGTTTGAAAGTCCTGTTATGAAAAATAGGAAATATAGATATGGGCAGAATATTATGTCAAGTAGACAGATTAAACACAGAGCAGCCTTCTCCAAAGAGGCATGTCCATAGTCCCCTCTGTAAATTGTCGGTGTGTGGGGACAGCAACAAACTGTTGGAAAGGGAGAGAAGGGTGTGGCCATGGAAATATGCCAGAGCACAGGAAGAAGATTGAAAGAAAGGAAACCAGCCATTTTGCCTACACCAAAACACAGAGAGATGGCATGTCACATCCACCATTTGACAAAGCATTTCTGCCAATCTGAGGGAGCAACTTTCTTGGGAGAGAATGTTGGACTGAATGTACGTTTGTTTATTTAGGCAGAAGACCCATAGTAGCCAACAATTTGCAGCTCTATACTGAAAAAGGAGAATTTTTTTTCCCTCGGAAATTCTGCATTTGTGAGCACCTTGCATGTTAACCAGAGTTCCCTTCGTTTGCAGGCAAAGGAAAGTATAGGTGAATTTGGAAAGTATGTGGAGTGATTTTCAGAAGTTCCTTTGTGCTCCTCCAGCATACCGCTACCACCACCTGCTGTAGAAAAATAGTCATTCACTAAGATGGCTCCTACTGACCCCCAGTTCCTATTGTTTATGTCCTGTGTAGTCCTACAGTGAATAGGGATGACTCGTATCACCAATAAAACATTCATAAATAGTAGGGTGTGACTTCTGAGACTAGGTCATACTGGACATTGTGGCTTCCATTCCATTCTTTCTCTTGGATTATTTGGTCTGTGGGAAGCCAGCTGCCATGTTGTGAGGACACCAAAGCAACCCTAAGGAGAGGCCCATGTTGTGAGGTCCTGAGGCTTCCTGCCAACAGCCATGTAAGAAGCACCATCTTGAAAGTGTATCCTCCACAACCAGTCTAGCCTTGCAATCCCAGCCAACATCATGGCTGTACAGGTCAGAGCTACCCAGCTAGGCTACCCCCAAATTCCTGACCCATAGGACCTATGAGATGATATTTTTTGTTTTGTTTTAAGCCACTAAATTTTGGGATATTTTGCTATGCAGTAGTAGTTGACTAATATAGCTGGTTGTCATTCTTAATTTGGGGTTTGCTTCTATAATTATAATATTAAAGTATTTCAAACTTTTATATGAAAAGATAATAGGACAAGTAACATAAATTCAGGTTTAAAGGGATAAAATTACATATCCTAATATGTGTATCCTATGCAACAAAAGCCAGATAAAGCAATATCCCTTTCACCCGAAAGTCTAAAGCTATATCCACACAAGGCCTAATAAGAAGACCTTGTATAGACTTGGGCTTTTGCTCTGAGTGAGATGAAAAAGCCATCAGAGAATTTTGAGCAGGTGAGTGACATGACCTAACTGATGGGTCCAGAGGAGTTTATGTGCCCAGACTACTGTACACCCAGGTATGTGCTGGGATCTTTGGGGATAGGGTTCAGGGTGCTTCCAGGCTCATTTATATTTAACTCCACCAGGAAAAGTTTCAGGCCTCCCATCCCTTGAGTTGTATCTTAGAGTTTATTCTAGAATAAGAAGACAAGCTAAGGGGAGAATCAGAGCATTCTCCTTATGCACAAATGTTCAGAAAAGTTACAACAGTTCTGTTGCTTGGTTCTGAGACTGCCTAACTTAGGTCTAAAGACCCATTAGAAATGTTACAGTGTTACAGACTCTCAGAAGCTCTAGGATTCCATCAGTCAGTTTTGTTGTGGTAACAAGCAACCCTCAAAGCTCGGTGCTAAAACAGCGAAGTTTCATTCTTGCTCATGCTACATGTCCAGTGCAGAATGGAGGAGTCTCTGCTCATCAGGACCATTCTGGGGCCCAGGCCGATGAGGTTCTATCTCTTATGACACCAACATGCTGCAGCAGAGAAGAGAGGGCTGGAGTTAAATGCTTCGCTCATGAGTACCACAAGGCATTTCTCTGTTTCATTGACCAAAACTAGTCATGAGGCAACACCATCTTCTTGGTGGGGAGGAAGCATTATCATACACATACCTGGAGGTAGAAGAGAACTGAATATTGACAAGCATCAGTTATGCCTACAACAAGGAAGCTTCTCTTTTTCTTCTTCATAATCTAGTGGGAAGAGTAAGAAAAGTTCAGGGATCACAACTTGAGTGCCTGAGATCTGTGTCTCTCCATGAGATAGGAATAGAGCAAGGAAAATCCTAAACTGGCTTTCCTTCTTCTTAATGAATGAACACTTATTTACTAAGGACCCGTGTATGTGCAAGGTACTGTGCTGAGTGCTGTTGAAGAGATACAAAGTCAATTAGATATGGTCCCTCCCTTAAGGGAAGCGTATGGCCTCTCAGTTTTAAGATAATTATGAGAGTAAATCGCCTGGAATAATCATTATTTAATATGTTCCAGAAATAAATGCACTTTTCAATTACCTCATGTCTTTTTTTTTCCCAAGTAGATGGGAATGAGTGATAATTCAACTAATTTCCTGTTCCAATTTCTTTGAATTCTCCATGATCAGGAGATGGTCCAGGATTCTGGGACATTGTCACACATTGATCAGATTTGGGATGTTGTCTTCAAACAGAGTTGCTAGATAAAATACAGGATGTCCAGTTAAATGAGAATTTCAGATTAGCAACAAATACTTTTTAGTATAAGCATCTGCCATGCAATATTTGGGACATGCCTCTATTAAAAAGTTATCTCTTTTGTCTGAAATTTGATGTGTAGCATTCAAATTTAACTGGGCATCATGAATTTTTATTTGCCAAATCTGGAAAACCTATCGAAAGAACCCCTCATTATGGAAGCCCCAGTCACCTCTAGTTTCATTCTGTACACCTCCCCATGGTCACCACCACACTACTATCATGCCATACCAGCCATACTGGTTTCATTTCTGTTCTTTTAATACACTTGGTCTGAGTCTATCTCAGTGCCTTTGCATATGTTATTCCCTCTGCATGGAACACTCTGGTTCCTTGAGAGACTGACTTCTCTTCTTTCTCCATCTTAGCTCAAATGCCACCACCTCTGATCGGGTGATCTAAAGCCACATCCTCTTGCCCTGTCTCCATCGCTCTATTATATCACTGTGTTTATTTACAACAGTGGCCACACTCTGCGATTATACTAGTTTCATTGCATGTTTCTCTTTGCTATAATGTAGCCTCTCTGAGAGCACGTCTGCCTTGTTCTTCACCATAGCCCAGCATGGACAACAGGGCCAAGAATGCAGTAGGAAAGCAATAAGCATTTATGAATTGAGTTATGCTTAATTTGCACAAGGCTCCTGCCCTCCAGTATGTATGTATATCTGGGGAAGTTAGAGAAAGGGGGATTAGACCACCAAATGGTATAATTTATTATAGGAATATGTGTGATGAAAGAAAAAGAATGTACAGCAATATATTGAAGACCAATTGGGGATGCCAAATAGGGTGGGTTCTTTTTTCATTGAATTGGTTAGGAAAAGCATCTCTGAGGAGGTAATGGGAGCCAAGTTAGATACAATGAGAAGAAAGGAGTCACTTAAGGGAAGAACATTCAGGGCATAGCAGCAATTGGCAAGTTCTTAAGGCGGGAACAACCTTGGCTTGTTTGAGGAATAGACAGTTGAGCAGCATGTCTGGAATAGCATGAGCCAGAAAGCAGCCAATGAGAGAGGTGTCAGAGGTTCAGCCAGAGCAGGCTGATAATGCAGTGGTAATACATTGGAGGACTTTAATCAGGGGAGTAATATGCCCCTTGAGAAGACGACTTTGATAGCTGTGATGAAAATGAACTATAGAGAAGAAAGTGTGGAAACATGGAGATCAGATAGGAGGCCACTGCATTTGTCCAAGCAAGAGAAGATTATGGGTTTGTCTAGGTTTTAGCTTTGGCAATGGAGAGAAAATAGGATGGATTTAAGATAGAACTGTGAGGCATCACCAACATAAATTGCTTAATTAATAATAAGTGGAAGGAATGAAAGAATGCATGGGTGAGTGGAAGGATGGATAAATGGATTCATTGGTGGATAGGTAGTGGATTGATACTGGATAGATGGATGAGGGATGGACAGATAAATGATAGATGGTAAGTGAATGGTAGATGATGGCTGGATGGATGGATGGATGGACAGATGGATGGGTGGATGGATGGTTGGGGATAGATGGATGGATGGATGGATGGATGGATGGATGGATGGATGAGTGGGTAGATGGATGGATGGGTGGACGGGTGGTTGGAGGGATGAGTGGGTGGGTGGATGGATGGATGGATGGATGGATGGATGGACAGATGGATGGGTGGATGGATGGTTGGGGATAGATGGATGGATGGATGGATGGATGGATGGATGGATGGATGAGTGGGTAGATGGATGGATGGGTGGACGGGTGGTTGGAGGGATGAGTGGGTGGGTGGATGGATGGATGGATGGATGGATGGATGGATGGATGAGTGGTTGGTTGGATGGGTGGATGGATGGATGGATGGATGAGTGGATGGATGAGTGGGTGGATGGATAGTTGGATGGATGGATGATGGATAGATGGATGGATGGATGGATGGATGGATGGATGGTAGATGGATGAGGAAGTAGAACATACTGATTAAAATCCCAGACTCTGGACCTGAATCAATCTCCTTTTGAATCTCATAGCTAGCTGATACCCTTACAAGCAGAACAACCTTGAAGAAGTAGCTCAACTTTAAGCCTCACTTTCTTTATCTAAAAAATGGGACAGTAATATGTACATTATCAAAATGACATGAGGAATAAAGGAGATAATGTCTACTGACTCATTATACCAGTGCCAGAACACAGTAGTTACCGTTCTTTACCTCTAGTATCTTTTGGATCAGTTTGTAACATTCAAGTGTCTTTTCATCACCCTTATTAACACTTAGTTTCAAACTGTTCAGGCTCTCAGGCTGCACCAAAACTTAGCACAAACAAAAACATTTGTATCAGGTGTTTAAAGTTTTTTTTTTTAATGAAATGGAGAAATGATGCAGTGTGGGAAGTGTTATAAACTATTCAGTATTTCAATTTTTTTATTCACAATCCTGAATTCCCTTTGATGGTTTTTTAATATTGGGAGGGATCTTGTGAATATGTGTGAATAATTAAACTTTTTTGAGTTTGAACAAAACTTGGAAGAAGCTCATTTCACTGTCAATGATGTGAGTGAGGCAAAAGAAAACCCAATAGGCATCTTTTTTTTTACACTAAATAATTTTGTGGGATTTTATTATTATTATTCCTCTCTTCGCAGATAGCCTGAGAAAGTAGGCTTTACAAGGTTCCTCACTGCACTCTCCCTATCTTTTGTGTTGCCTTGATAAACCTTGATTGAAGGAGGAAGAGGAGGAGGGCAGGGGTGGTGATGCTGCTGCCGCTCTTTAAGCATTAAACAAACATTCACACACATAGAGAGCTTCATATTCACTCTCTCGTGTAGCACTCCCAGCACCCCAGGATGCTGGTGTATGTCTCGTCCCATTGTGCAGAGGAGTCAATTGAGGCTTTCACAGGATACCGGACATGCCCAAATAGAGCAGAGATTCACCCTCAGACTGGTCTGATTCCAGCACTGGATCTCTCAGCCAAGCTTGAGACTTCTCCTTGATTGGCTGCTTGGCACCAAGTCATTTCTCAGCATTATTTACTGTTTATTCATTCCCCTCCCTCCTCGTTGCCTGACAGCTATTGATTTTTGTGCATGATGGTGCCCTTGGCCTCAACTAGTTTTGCAATTTCTTCCTCAATTTCCAAGTGAACTTTATCATCCGTTGCTTAGTGAAGCTCGTCTTTGTTCTTTGGGCAATAATGGATGATTCAGTAAATGGCACGTCACAGAACAGGAGAGATGCGAGGGCAACCTTTATTAGATTAAATATGTTTTCCCCACCCAGTGCTCTGTAGCATCATGGAATCACTATCAGAAAGCAAACAATAGGGAATGAACAGTCCACAGCCAAGGGCTTCCCAAAATTGTTAGTAATAACTTTTCTTGATATAGTTATAATTTTTGATAATAACAATTTCCTATAAAGTGTAACAGTTACTGTATCAATGCAATTCTGACATTATGTATTCAGTTTGCTTAAAAGCTCTTCAAGATTATAGCTTTGCTCTTGAATGCCACCATCCCCACCCAACTTTCAAACCTGGTCCCTGTCTAAATCACTCCCCTTTTGGATGGAAGACTGATAGGAATGTGTGGGTATATGATGATGACACTGACAATGGGGTTTCGAATTCTTTGCTACACTCTCCATGACCCAGCTACTGCCTACTTCCTTCCACTCTCCCTTGTTTGCTTTTCTGTAGCTCTGGTGGCATTCTTTTTGTTCTTCAACTGTACCAACCTTCTTTGTACTTCAAGGCCGTTACACCTCCTGATCCCTCTGCCTGGAGTGTTCTTTCTAAAGACTGGCATCTGGCCATCTCCTCTTCATCGTTCATGTTTCAGTGCAAATGCCACCAGCCTGAAAAGCTGACTAAGATATCTCACCCAGACAGGTAATCTTTTTTTCTCTCTGTCTCTCTTGAAGTACTTTTCATCAGGGCAAAGTCTTGTCTTATTTCTGCTTTCCCCTACATTGGACAAAATCTTTTGCATCTCCTCTGATTCCCTGGGAGCTGCCAGGGACTTGGTTCACACAGCCTCGACCATGCCCCTACTAAGCCCACTTGAGCCCACTTGGGTCTGCTTCTGCATCAGACAGACAAGTCACATGCCCAGAGTTTCTGCTACTTCTCAGTGTGAAAGAGCGCACAGTGCAGGGAGTGTGGGATCTGGTTTCCTGAGCAACCATCAGAGGGGTAGTCCAGCTAAAGGGCTGGACATCCAGTGGAGCTGACTCTCCATGGGGCAAACTCCGGCCAATGGGAAAGAGGAAATGAATGGGGCAGGGGGAGTCTTCAGATAGGTCACCTCTCCTTTCTTGCTCCCAGAAACTACTCCGAGGCATGGTTTCTTGCATGCCATTCAGAGAAGTCCATATGCC
This sequence comes from Eumetopias jubatus, assembly GCF_037043125.1. NCBI lineage: Eukaryota > Metazoa > Chordata > Mammalia > Carnivora > Otariidae > Eumetopias > Eumetopias jubatus. Next base: position 96,733,011 of record NW_028274810.1, on the reverse strand, counting down.
AAGGGGATGAATCTGCTGAGGAACTAGCCTTTTCTCTCTCCACGACTCTTCATTAAGTGAAAGTTAGCACAATAACACATCACTCACATTCTTACTCACCTCCCTTCTTTTCTGTCATTCTTGCTACTCTGAGTTTGCACCTCCCAAATGAAACATAAGCATTTTAATCTTTGCTTCAAGCTTTGTTTTCTAGAGAATCTGGGCCAAGGCAATCTCCAGTACTGGGAACATTTCCTGGTACATACAAAGCACCCAATATACAGAGGTTGGATGGATGGATGGATGGATGGATGGGCGGACAGATGGATAGACAGATGGCAATTTCAGGTACTCAAGGGCCAGTGGGATAAACGAAAAATAAAAAAAGTTGCTCTTTTTGTCTTTCCCCATTGGACAACCTGTTCCTACACATGCCTCAAACCCAACATGTCCAAAACTATAATAATCATTCTCTTCCTTAACATTTTACTTCCTTCTTACTCTTCCTTCCCAGGCCATTAATTCTTCCTCACCCATCACCTAATCTTTCCCGTTTTACTTCCCATGGGTCACTAGCCTCCATGCTTACCTTATGCCTTACAGCTACTGCTCTAACTGAGGCCTTTGTAATGTCTCACAGGACTGGTACCCCAGCCACCCACCTGGCTTCCCTGCCAATTTCAGCCATATCCTGGCTCAGCCATGGTTGGACTGTGTCCCAGTTTTGGTTCTTCTGAAAGCAGAGCCTGGGGCAAGGGCTTAGATGCAGGTGGTTTATTGGGAAGACATCCTAGAAAACAGGAGTGAATAAGAAGGGAAATGAATCAAGCAAGAAGGAAAAGCCAATCAATATAAAGGTTATTATCAAGGTTGCAGCTATGGGCAACAGCGGCTTGACATCACCGAGACTTCCTGGGAAGCATCTAGAATGCCTCCAACAATTGTCTTCCTGAAGGATGGGAAGCTGGAGGATTGATCCACCAACTTCCACCCCATCAGTTCAAGATTGCCCCTGGTGGCATTAACTGCTTCACACTTCCAGGCTATGCGTCTGTGCAGGCCAGCTGGGCCCCTGTGGTGGTGGAGAAAGCTCTGGGACAGAAAGTGAAAAGGACACACAGACCAGAGGTGGGTCTGAGCTTCTGTGGAACTGTCCACCACAGCTGCAGGTAAAATCAGAAGCCAACTGAGGAACGTGACACAGGGCTCTAGAGGCTTCTGCTACAGCATGATCTCTAAAATGCACACACAGCTCTGGCTCCCAGTGGCTAGACTCCCTGTTGGCTTCCCTGAGCCTGGGACAGGATGTCCTGCTTTCTGAATCGAGCTCCTAAGACCATCTGTAAAGCAACTCTACCTCTGTTGCAATCTCATTTATGATAACTCCCTACTCCTAGTTTGCTCTTTGCATCATCCATGGCTCTCATCTCCAGGACTCCTCTGCCTGAAATTCCTTCCCCATTTGCATTCCTTTTCTAGACTCACGGGCCCTTCAAGATTACTTTTCTAACGATTCCAGGCAGAGTTAGCACCCTGTCCGTATTTCTGTCATCGCCCCTACCATTTTTTTAAAATAATTATTGCCAGTTCAGGGGCTCCCCCTCCACTAGTACTTAGACAGTGAGCTCACTGGGCGTAGTGGTGCACACGGTCCACTCCCTCTTGTCTTCCCCAATTCCAGAGAGAATACAGGAGGCATTGCTGAATGGCTGGCTTGTTGGATGTGTACACAAATGCTTCAGTGTAGACTTACTGATCTTGGCAACTTAAAAGGACCAAGTCTTCAAGGAGAAGTAGAGCCCACATTATGCAAGGCATGTTGATTCTCTGTCTCACTAGATCCCAATCCAAATAGTCTGGACCATCTGTTCACAATTGTTTAAGGACGCAGAAACCATTTTTCCAGGTGTCCATCAAGAAGGTGACAGCTCTGATAGTAAATTCAATTGAACAAACATTTGTTGGACAGCCACAAAGAGCTGAGTCACTGCTTTCAACACAACATAAGAAGATGAGATTAAAAAAAAAAAATACCTGACATGCCTCAGGGCATCTGTGTGCCCAGTGCTGGGTAGTCACACACAAGGACAGAGACAAGTGAATCAAGATAAGACTATCAATACCAGTCCTCAAGTGTCACCGAGGGTGCCACCCTATCTTCCTCTGTGCTTACAGACAGGTATCCACCCCAGGGCAAGGGCAGCCAAGGGAGACATTCACCTGTAATCTGGAAAGGAGACCATTTCCTGTACCATGTACAGGTAGCCACAGCCCATAGCAAACATTTAGTGAGCCTCTGGCTCAAAGGGGAGCCATCTCTGCCCTCAGTTCATGTACACTCTAGCAAGGGAGGTAGGCACAGAGGAACACAAGAGCAGAATGGTATCATGAAAATAATGTAAAGCATAGTATGCATAGAGGTTGCATGTGTGTACAAGGGAAGATGGGAGCCCTGGAGGGTGTTTGCTCTGATGAACTATTGCAGGATAAATGAATGTACGCTCAGTCATTGCCTTTCCATCGTGTATTTCCTGTCTTGTATTCCCTACACATAGCCTTTTTTTTCTTTCTTTTTTAACTCGGTTGAGTAAGCGCGTAACGAGTAGATCAATCTCAAATGTTTAAGAGGGAGGGCTGCAGTGTCCAACCTCTGAAGTTCAAATCCTGCCTCTGTCTCTTACGTGCTCTATCATTTTGGGTGATGTACCTGCCCACAGAGTTTCCACATCAGCAAAGTGGGGATGATAATAGCACCCTCTTCATTAAATTCTGTGACAGTGAAATGCATAAGTAGATGAAAGTACTTTTAAAGCACATACTAAGGGGCACGTGGGTGGCTCAGTCAGTTGAGCATCTGCCTGCAGCTCGGGTCATGATCCCAGGGTCCTGGAATTGAGCCCTGCATCAGGCTCCCTACTCAGTGGGGAGTCTGCTTCTTCCTCTCCCTCTGCCCCTCCCCTCTGCTTGTGCTCTCTCTCTCTCTCTCACTCACTCTCGCTCTATCTCAAAATAAAAAACAAATCTAAAAAAAAAATCTTAAAAAAAATAAATAATAAAGCACATATTAAGCCCTCAATAAGGCTAGCTATTATTATTAGTGGTTTTGGTGCTGTTGTTAAGATTATATACACTGTGGCACAGTGCTAGTGCCAATTTTCTGGAAAATTCTAAGAAATATGAGAACTTAGTCTAATTAAGTAAGAGGGCAGGTTCTAAGTTCTATCCTGAACCTCAGAGGGCAGCAGGAACAGTCATATTTGACCCCTAAAGAATGTATTTTTGATCCCAAGTTTTCAGATGGCAAAGAGTAAGACTAGCAAATTAATTTTGCCCAGTACCTCAGGTAGCAGGGCACTGCATTTTTTGAAGTTAATAATTTACTGAGCATCTATTGTGGTTCTTGATTATTTTAGGGGAAAAAAAATACAACCACCTTGGGAAAATGGAGAATATATGCATAGGACAACTAGAAACTATGATGAGAGAGAATGTTAAGTAACGGGTATGCTTAAAAATGTGATGAAGGAGGGAGGGTGCTGGAGGATGCCTGTGAAGGGGCTCTGGGCCCTGCTTCTATGGGAATGTTCTGGAACTTGCATCCCCAGGTAGAGGACTTGAGTTCTGCAGGTCAGTCAAGAGCTCCACAGGCCCAGTGGTGCAGGACCAAAGTATGTATCTGCATGGAGTGTCCAGACAGATGGGCCCAAGACATCCTCATGGCTTTCTCCAGCCCAGAATGACCAGGGGCAGTGTAACACTTCCCCCAAAATCTGCACTAATGCAGCCCTGAGAGCCAGCAGGCCTGATGCAATGCTTGCTGGCTCAGGGAGGATGCAACAGTGACCAGCATGGATGGATGGCCAAACACCAGGTAGGATGGAGACCAAGATGAAATTTCTACCACCTCAGGGGAACCAAGACCCAAAGTAGGTTCAGGTATAGAAATGCAAAGCTGTATTTCTTGTAGACACCCAGAACAAAAACAAAGTCAGAAATCCCTGTGTGGAGACAGTAGATGGAACTCTTGGTTAAGAATGTGGATGTTTAGGGAGCACCTAGGTGGCTCAGTCAGTTAAGCAGCTGACTCTTGATTTCGGCTCAGGTCATGATCTCAGGGTCCTGAGATCGAGCCCTGTGTCGGGCTTCACACCAGGCATGGAGACTGCTTAAGATTCTCTCTCTCCCTCACCCTCTGCGCTTCCCTCCCCTAAAAAAAGTGTGAGTGTTTAGAGTCCTGAAAGATTGGTCACTGCTCTACCTCTTGTGAACTCACCAGGTCCTTACTTTTTCACTACTCTGTTTGCTCATCTGTAAAATGGACATAGTACTAATACCTACTCAGAGATTGTATGTGTTAAATAGAAACTTGAGGGCTTGTTTCATGCTAGGCATTCAATAAATGTAGGTTAATATCATCATTAGAAGGGAAGGAGTTAGGGAGGGGTCTTGGGGCAAGGGTGGTTGGAGGGGTCTGCATGGAGTTGCTGTTAGTTCTGGTGGTAAAGATTCAGGAGAATCTCTCTTAGCCAGCACATGGTGGAACCTCGCTGGCCTGCTGCGTGGGCAGAAGAGTGGGTTTATATATGCATTAGGCAGGGGTCCCCATGGGCTCCAAGCTGGTCAGAGCCAATACAGTTTTGTGGTCAAGATCATGGGCTCTGGCATCCTATAACCTGGATTTATCTTACTTACTAACTGGGCAAGTATCCTTGGGCTAGTCTCACCTATAAAATGGGGATAACACTAGTTCTTGTTTGAAAAAAGTTATCCAGAGACTTAAATGAATGAACATAAGCAAAGAGTTTCTCTAAGCCTTCCTTTCTGGCATGCTGAAGCACACTACAAACATTAATTATTATTATTCTGATTTTGTTTCCATCCAAGTTTACACTTCAGCTGCTAGAATCCCTCAGGATCTCAAATATGATATCTCTTCCAACAATAAAACCCATCCAAACTCCAGGCCATTTTCCATCAAAGTAAGAATATTAAAACCACCAATATTCACGTGAAGCTGGAGGGGGGGCTCCTTTTGTCATGCAGCCGGGCAGATACCTCACTTGCACTTCAGAAAGAAGCAAAAACATCAGTAAGGCTGCTCACAACCCAAAGTCAGGGGCTCACAGCAGCAGGGAGTGCTCACTGGCATAAGACATCAACCTGTCCAAGAAGGAATGAAAGAACAACTTGTCTGTGGGAGATACTCTGTGCTTGTATTTCTTCCTTGCACCAAAATATGAGGGAAAAGTAACTTACAACTTGTATCAGTAATTATCATTCCAATAATGCTGTATAACAAACAACCACAAAGCCTCAGTGGCATATGGTAAACATTTGCTTTGGTTCATGGGTCTGTGGGCTGGCTGCCTGGCCCTGCTGATCTGAGGCTGGGCTCAGCAGGACTCATTCCCGCGTCCATGATCAGCTGCAGGGAAGCCAGTTTTGCCATCTTAGCAGGGCTCTCTCACATGTCTGGGGCCTCTGTTGGGTTGTCTCGATTTTGCTCCATGGATCTTATCCCCCAGCAAGCTAGCCCGGGCATGCTTCCACAACAAAAGCAAAAGAGTGAGTGGGAATGCAGAAATGCATCAAGTTTCTGCTTGTCTCACATTTGCTACCATTCCCTTGGCCAAAACAAATGTCATGACTTAGCTCAAAGTCAAGAGACGGGACAGAATACCCACCCACCCACCCACCCACCCACCCACCTACGCCCCCCCCTGACACACACACACACATACAGTGAGGAGGTAGTGCAAAGTTACATAGCAAAAGGTTTTAGTCCTGGAAGGGATAGGCTTGTCCATCTACTGTACATCTGCCCAGTTTCTCACATGGTCAAAATAATTTGCCAACACTGATTGCAGGAAAGGAGAGAGAAAAATGATGAGAGACCAAATCTACTGAAAGGAAAGCCAGAATCACCGACAAAACAAGCACCTTGGAGGCTACTACATGACATTTCCCTTGGCGGACCTCTTGCTTTCAAAGAAACACCAAGTCTCACAGCTCACTCTTTACGATCTTAAAATCTCTGTCAACATTTCTAGGCCCACCTACTTTGAATGAATCCAGATATGCCTTCGAGGACAGTTTTCCAGCCATCCTGCTCCAAAACCTTACTATGCCTGGAATTATATACCCATGTAAAAATAAATGAAAAATAACTTTAAAGAAATTGAGATTTCTCCCCATTTCAGATAGGTTTGACTCCAATTAAGGGACAAAAGTTTGAGAACCAACCCCCCTTCCGTCCAACCAGTTCTCAGTTAAGACCCACTGGGTAGGTCATAGATGAAATTATGTTGAACATGATACATGCTGTGGAACTCTCCGTCCCCGCTTACCATGGCTTGTGGTCGAAATCCTGGTGCTGACTATAGATTCCAGGAAAATAAATTGAAGATGGAAAGTAAAATTCCATGACGAAAATTGAGAATTGTAGCTGACTGTTCCACCGCCGCCTGTGTCATGTAGAAGCGATCTGGGAAACATCCTTCCTTTTCCTCTGTGTTGTTTTATAAGAGGAGCTGGCCACTTTAATAGCTTGTGCATTTAAGATCCATAAAAGATAATGTGCAGTGAAGATGGTTAAGTCAGATAGACTCGGCAGATACACATTTTGATAATCAATTTTTAACCAGGTAATAAGAGTTGACACCATGCCTCTAATACCTTCTGGTTTGGGAAGAGAATTCTGTCCTTTGTATTTTGTGGTGAAGTTCACAGAACTGCCTGGCTGAAATCCAAAAGTACTGACCACTGGGAAGCACCAGGCGTAATATTACACTTGATGGACCATCAGTTTGACCTCTATCCTAAATCCATGGGTAGCTTCCTATAAATTATGGGTTCTGTCATTTTATCTGAGGCAATTATTCACATTCAGTGTGGTTTTGCTTGTGGCCAAGTTGAAATGGAAGGATCCATCTGCATGTGTATTCAGGGAGACCAATTTTTTTTTTTTTTTTGGTGGGGCTAAAAATGAGATTCCATAAATCAGCGCTAACAGCTACAGTAGTGAATTTTCTTATGGCAATTTAGGATGCTGGGGCTAAATCAACAGGGTTACTATTGGCCACTACACTTTGTTGAAAGCTCTGGATCCAACATTAATATGAGTGCTGAGGCCACCACCTTGTTTCCTGTTTCGTTTGACCTGAGAAAGAGAAGGCAAATATCATTACAATTAAGTTTTCCATATGACGAAAAGACAATCATTCTCTAAGTAATGGCCCATATGGAAACATATTTTATTAATTTCATTTTCTGATATTACAAAATTAACTTGTGTGCACAACAACCAGTGAAACAAGTCATAAATATAAGAGATAGTTATAAATTTTTTCTTGTAATGAGGACTTCTAAGATCTACTCTCTTAGCAACTTTCAAATATACCATACAGTATTATTATCTAGAGTTACCATGCGGTACAGTACATCCCTAGGACTTATTTATTTTATAACCAGAATGCTGTACCTTTTGATAACCTTTAAAAAAAAATGTGACAATGTGTGGCAATGGATGTTAACTAGACTTATTGATGGTGATCATTTTGGCAATGTATATAAATATTGAATCATTATGTGGGACACCTGAAACTAATATGAGGTTATATGTCAATTATATCAGTATCTATATCTGAAGAAATCTGCCTCCAGCCACCTCCAGCCTCACACCTCCCAAGGTGACCAATGTTAACAGCCTGGAATGGAGATGTCCATGTATTTCTCTGTCTTCATACTCAATAGGTGGTGGGGAGAATAGTGAGAGACGAGGGAATAAGCTAAATGGGGGCCGGAGCCAAAGACTTTTATTTTGCCTTTGTCCAAATGTAAAGGAAAAATCTGGGCTGTTTAAGGAGAGGGAGTGATAAGGTCTCTCTGTGTGGCACTGAATGAATGCAGAAGTGCTATCAGGAAGCTATTCTGATTGCCCAAGAGAGACGTAGTGGTGGCTGGGACTGGACTGGTGGCAGGGCAGGTAGAAAGCAATAGATATTTTGGAGGTTAGACTCCAAAGATTTGGGGATGGATCGGATGCTGTAGGGAAGATAGTTCTAGCTTGTGCATCTGGGTAGCTACATCGCCCGGAAAGAGATCTCTGAAGGAATAGGAGGGTTGTCACAGAGCTCATGATTCTGTTTGGGATGTGTTGAGGATGACACATCCCCATGACTCCTCCAGTATAGAGCTCATGTGGGCCGTCAGCTCAGAGGACAGGTGCAGACCGGAAGATTCCACCCAAGGAGACGTGAGTGCATCCCCAGCACCTAGCACGCTGTTCTAACGTATTAGCTGCTCAGGAAGTGCTTATCAAATTAACTGATAACGGGGATTATAGAAGAGCCTTCATGAAGGAAACTTCTCTCCCCTCCAGGCTCTCCAGAAGCCTAGATCTAAGACTCTTCAGTGTCATGTAGAAACTAACAACGTGGCACATCTTCAACACAATATTCTTTAAATAGATGCTCATTAGTCACTTGTTGAGAGGAGAGGCTCGAAGCTGCTTAAGGTGGGGGAGAGGGAAGGGGGATAGCGGGATACTGAGAAAGAGAAGGGTGACATTCCTGCCCCCTCTGGTCCTGAACAATTCAGCTCCGGGCCACATGTGCATGCTGTTCTCTGCAGAGAAAATAAGGCACTCTCCAGCTCACTGCCTGTCCTGCAGTGTGAGAGGTGAGAGCCTTCTTCTGCCTCTCTAGTTCTGTCCTTGGATTTCTCGTTTTCTCTGCCCAGTTGGCCAGGTTTTATGGCCTTGCAAGTTGGAGTCCATCTTCTTCACTTGACACTTCTGTACTTGGGACAGGATCTGTGTCTGCTGGGTCCTGCTTCGCTGCCCTCAGCCTTGCGCCTTATACACAGTAAGGCTTGCGGTAAATATTTATTGCAGCGATCTTAATTGCATTTTTCCGAATCGAGCTGAAAGAGAGAGAGAAACAGACATATCACTAGAGTTAACTTCTGTCCCGTGCTCACCTTGGGAGCCAAATTTTTTGGCAATTGTTGGTTCTGATATGTTTTCTTTTTTCTTTTTTTTAAACTAACAAGGACATTTGCTTATTACTGAGGTAATTTCTATTCGTTGTAGAAAATTTGGCAAAGTAAAAAACAAATAGCAGAATATAACGAAAATAATAATTACCCATAATCCCATTAGGGATAAGCACTGGTGGTATTTTGGGATTCCATGGAGCATTATCTGTTCTGTTTGTCTATTCTCTGTGTATGTATTCTGCACACCCTATATATGTTGTATGTACCTATACAAATTGGGATCAAATGGAATAAACTGTTTTGAAATCCCTTTCTTAAATTAACATTATTTCAGAAGAACTTTCTCATAATTAAAATTTTATCCAAAATGTGATTTTAATATTAATCTCTCCCAGGAATAAATGTCTCTGTGTATAAATCTTTGCCCACATATCTATTTTCTCCAGGACAGACTTCGGGGGAAGGGAATTTCTTTGTCAAAGGATGTGAACTCATTTTAAATCCTTGGTATCTATTGTCAAATTGCTTCTGAGAAAGAATCTAGCACTTTAAGCCACCAGCGGCCACAGAGGAGGGAGACATAGATATTCTCAGCCTCTCCATCCTTCCATCTTTTTAACTTCGACAGTTTGATTGGCATAAAAAGGCAGTGACTTGGATTTGTTAATTTCTTTGATTACCACTCCTTTGTGAACTGTCTGTTCATATCTTCTGCCCTTTTGTTCTACTAATGGGCGAAAGCCCTTTTTTTGATCTTTGAGAGCTCTTTATATAAGGAAAAACTTTATCCTTTTCCTGCATTAGTTACAATTTTCTCCCTTAACAGTTTGCCTTTTAAATGATTGAGAAGATACTAAGTTTATACATTTATTTGAAGAAAATTGACATTGTCACAAACTTCGTATATTTTTTTCTTCTAGACAAATATGCGCATTTCTCATGTCTTATTTTTTGTGTATCTCAAAAAGATATTCCTAGTTTTCATCATACAGAATAAAAGAGGATCTTACTCATTTCTTATCCTATTTTTTCTAGGGTATCTTGGGTTCGCTAATGCAATTAAGAAAGTGGGTTTTTCCCTCCTTAGATATTCTAACTGGTTATTGCAGAAATAAGTAAAGCTATTGCTGTTTCTCTATTTCATACTTAATCCACCCACTTTATCAAACACTGATTAACTCTTAAGAGATTAAAAACTGGATCTCTTGATATCACCAGGGATACTTGGCTTTCCCCTGATTCTAATGAAAATACCTTCTGTGTTCACTGTTAAATATGGTGGTAGCTGCTGGTTTGAGCTAGACAGTATTTATCACACTTATTAAGTGGACTTACATTCCTAGCTCCCAAATAGGTTTTCTCCCCCTTTTAATTAGGAGTGGTGTCGAATGTTATCCGATACATCGTCAGTGCTTGGCTATTTATAAATGCTGTGATTATGCCTTTTATCTGTGTAAACGTCCCTCTTTGTTCTGTTTACTAATGCTCTTCCCCTCTTGAATTCTACTTTGTCTGAAATGGATATCACCAACCTGGCTTTTCTAAAAAAAAATCTTTTTGCTTGTATTTGTTTACTCTTGCCTATCTCTCCACTTTAAATCTTTCTGTACCATTGATTTTCAGCATCTCGGTTCCGTTAGACATTTCATAAACTCTCCTCAAACAGGCCAGGCATGCTTCTTCCTCACTGGCTCTTCCCTCTGCCGAATGCTCTTCCCCCAGATGTCTGCTTAGTTCACCACGCATCTATTTCAGGTCTGTTTGAATGTCGCTTCATCATCGATGTGGCCTTCCCTGACCACCCTCTCCATGTCATGACACAGGACCCCTCTTTCCCACTCAGTCACCCCCCCCCCCCCCGCGTCTTGCTTTGTTCTGCCTCTTAGCTCTTAGCACAAGCCTGACCCTTTTATGTGTGTATTTATCTGTGTCTTTGTTTATTGTTTATCTTGCTACCTAGTGGTGAGCTCCTTGAGGGCAAGAACTTTCTCTACAGAATAAACACAGGGAACAGAGATCAGCACAAAGCAGATACTCAGTGAGTATTTGCTGAACGAATGGATGAGGAAAGTAGTATATGGGACAGGGGTGAAGGTGCTGGAGAATGATTTGGATGGCGGGGAGGGTAAACTCTGCAGGTAGGCAGGTCCCAAAGACAGGGGGAGGGTGAAAGGGCCAAGCTACTCAGGGCTCCTTTGTCTCCTAGCTCACTCCTCAGTTAACTTGCTTCACAGCCTTGGGGAGGGGTGCAGGGTGGGAGAAGAAGAATGGGGGGTAGCCCTCCTTCCCCGCAATGCATTTTGTCTCTCTTGTTTCAGACTCCCACTTGTATAATTTTCACCTTTATCCTTATAATAGTAAGTTTTTCCACAACTTACTTTGTCTGGAAATGCTACAGTTTTCATTAATTTTGCCTGAAACATAATACAAGATTTTCATCTGTTCCCTAAGTTTCCAGGAACTTCTCCAGTTCCAGGAAGGTGCCTTCTATATTATATTTTGTACGTTCTTTCTTTATAGACTTTTATCTTGTTCTGCGTTCTGGGAGAGCTTCTCAAGTTCACACTGAGGTCATTGATTTGGTTTTGTGCAGTGTCAAATCCGTCCTTTTTCCCCCCTCAAGGGTGAACATTCATTCTACTAGTGCAACACTGTTTCAAGACTTCCTTGTCTCCCCAGTGCTGTCTCCAGGTCACATTTGTGCCTGAGACATTCTTCATCCTCCACTCCTTCCCTCCCACAGGTCATGTCTTCTTAACCTCTCTAAATGTTTCTTCTGATTCCTAGAGTAAATCATTTTCAGAAGCATACATTTCCTCTGAACATTATGGATATTTCATTCATTCATTCAACAATGAAATGTATTGACTGTCTCTCCAGTACCGAGTACTGAACTAGGCCTCAGGAGGCAATCCATGGCCAGCAAGTCTCTGTCCCCACAGATGGTAGAGTTGAATGGGGAAACTAAACAATTATACAAGAAATTTTAATTAATATGAAAAGTGCATGGATAGGACACATGTGGGGTGATATCAGAGGACACAATGGTGTCTACAGCAGAGATGGAAGGAGGGTTAGATGCTACCTTCTTCTTCTTTTTTTTTTTTTTTTCCGATGTATTGTTTTTTCTTACAGCCTGTGTCATTGAGTTTGGGTTTTTACCCCCTTAATTTGTTTGGTCTTTCCCAATGGGACATGACTGATACAGGCTTCTTGTGTAGTAACAGATGGAACATTGAATTCCTTTTAGTTCTTCTCATTGTCCATTCAGGTGTCATTCATATCTCCTCTCAGACAAACGAGGCAGATGACAGGTTGATATCCACAATGTCTGGTCCAATCTCTAGTGTGGAGAGGCAGATATTCTTACTGTGCCTCTCTACTGACATTGGATAAGATCCTCTGCCCCCTTGCTCTCTGACATCCTGAACCAATCTGTATTCTCCACGCAAAGCCAAAAATCTCTAGCAGCCCTTGTTTCTAGGACTCTTCAGGAGTAAATAAATCCCGAGTGGACAATTTCTTCCCAATGGTGACCCCTTCAAGTAGCTACTAAAATGTATTTGGTACAGTGTTAAAGGAAACTGCAGAAAGTATGTTGCATTTCTGGTGCCCTCTGGTCATTGGTTGAGACAGCCCTGGGTGATGTAGAAAGGCAGGCAGGTCAAGGAACTGCCCGTCCCAGCAGACCCACTAGAATTCGGGGCTCAGTGAGCACCAGTGAATCTGATTCTAAGGAAGAGAAAACAAAAATTCTTTCCTGTGAGAAGGAAAGAAGAAATGAAATGTATGCCAGTGGAATAGGAGGACACAACAAAGTTTCAAGGAGTTCAGATAAATATTTAAACTGGGAAGGAATTAGGAGTCTCCCCAAAATGGTATGCATCACTAATCCCAGGCAGCCAAGTTAACCACAGGCTGGTAGTGAGCTGCTCTCTTGCATTATTTTTTAATGGCATTCCCAAGTTAAAGTAGTTTTTATTTAAGGTCAATCAATAGGCAATTTTATCCAGGCTCGGTGATAAAAAGAAAACCATAAAGAAATCTTGTGACAGTAATCATTTTGGTTCAATCAGAGCTTCCTTTAGACCTGGAAAGGAGCAGATGAAGGCTACACACAGATCAGGGCAGGGGCTCCAGGCCCTATTTTCCATCAAACTTCTCACCTCGGTGCCTATTGACTCCCCCCTTGAGCTGGATGGTTTAGCCCACACCCCCAGGCAAAGATTAGAAACTCATGTTCCTTTCTTTTCTGGTAGATGGGGCACATTGGAATAATTTAAATTAACAATGTAGATCCAGCTTATTTCTTGAATTCCCAGTGATCGGTCACAGTGAATTAGTATGAGTCAGAATTTTAGTTTGACAGAAGTGATTATATTCGGTGCCTTGTGAGTCTCTGGGTCTCTCTATCTCTCTTCCTTATTAGAGGTAGCCTCGGGAAATCAGGAGGAAATGAGATGCCCAAGAACACATAGCTCAGAGATCCACCATTGACTTAGTTAGGAAATTAGGGTTGAAGAGGGTTTCTAGAAAATAAAATTGCCTTCAGGTCTTGCAGACTGATTCACGTGCTTGCAAAATGCATCTGGGAATTATAACATTTGAAGGAAAGGGGTTTTCCTTTCTCCATCATTTGTCTTCATGGAGTCAATGGAAGCAACATTTTTTTCTATGAATTGTGGGATCTTAGGAGTGAAATATTATATCTTTCTTTTCTTAATAGTCCAGGACTTTTTCTAAAAGTATGTTTTACCTGATCCAGCATTTTGAGTTTCTTAGACAGGATTTTCCCAAGACTTGCTATTTATTTTCACAGACTCACTTTTCACCGAGTCAAGAGAATGAAGGAGGGAAATCCTTGTTGCCGTATGTGTGTGTGTGTGTGTGTGTGTGTGTGTGTATTTAATAAATTAGGCTTTAAAGGAGCTGCTTTCACACACAAACTCTGCTGTAGTTTATATATATATATATATATATATATATAAATCCCTGCTGTGAATCTAATGAGGAAAAAGGCTCTGAATCTTGCCTCCTTGCTTATCAGGAAACAAGGAATGTTTGAAACTATACAGAAAGTGCACTAAGGAATGTGAAAATTCTATGGGGGAAGGAAATTAATCATGTATTGTTGAGGGGTGCTTAAGCATGCGAATACATGCTTCAGACTGATATTCATAAACTAGTAAATGAGGTGTTAGGAGGCAAGGGATTTTATATAATCCTTGATATTTTTATTTTTGTAAAGGCCAGAGAAAAGTAAGTGTTTCCTTTGGAGACAGGAGAAGCTTCTTGAAAGACTTTAATTATTATTGCCCTTTAAAGGTCTGTGATCACTTTTGAATACATTTGTTAAAAATGATAGATGAGGAACAGTGACAAAGAAAAGAGACACCTAATTTCCTAGTCCCTTGAAATTTTCAGATCTAAAACAGCTTGGCAATGACTCTAAATCATGCTGAAGCATCTTTTCGGCAATGAGACATATGTGAAAATGAGCATGTGCCTGAGTGCAAAGCATGGCATTCACATGCATGCTATTCCTAGCAGAACATGTAGAATCAGCATTTTAAAGGCTTAGCTAAAGGGCTGGAATTCCAATCCAGGAACGAGGAGGAAGCTGCAGAAACAACTTTGTGTGGATCCATACAGTTGCTGGCCCTGTTTCCTTGCATTGATCTTGGGACTTGACAACTGAGAAATACATCTTTATCATTCTTTTTGCTTAGACTCAAGTATTACATATACTTGAATGCAACATTGTGTTTTATTTTCCAACTCTGCCAAGATTCAATCTACTGGTATTGAATATCCACCAAAAGAACGCTGGGCAATTACAGAGCACGCACAAAGGAGGTACAGAAAACCCCATAAGCCTCATTCTCTCTCCAAGTCTGATAGCAATAAAACAGCAACTCCACCCTTTTTCGCTCTGGGATTTTGACTAATAAGCAGAGACAGAGGAGAAAGGGAAATTGAATCTCAATTATGAGAGATAGAAGGGAATGGGTGTTTTATTGCACTTATAGTTTGTTCCTTTTTCATGTTTTACCTAATTCTGTTAGGAAAGAAAAAAATCTTTTAAAAAATTAGCTGTAAAAACCTAAAGAGATGTGGATAGTAGCAAACCATAATAAGTCATTTTCAAAGGGAAACATTTCACAAAAGTAAATCAGTTACTTCACTACCTGAGAACTTGAATTTCTGTTACTTTTGGGAGGTTTTCAACTTCGGAATGAATATAGTCACCAGAACAATAATTTATGTGAGTTTAGAGTGGACCATATGAACGAGTAGAGAATTTAGAACAGAGTAAAATAGGTAGGGAATTTAATGCTGCCTGTCGTGGGCTGCTTATCCCATTCGGCCTGTGAAGATGTATTATTTGGATAGCTGGATTGCCAAGGGGAACTGAGAATCTGGAACCCTTAGAGGGTTCAGGTTTGGGTTCCCGTAGAGCCTCCGGACGAATGGACGGGCTGTTGAGTGATCACTTGGGAGCTTCAGGGTGGCTGACCCAATGTGTGAGGGAACATAGTAGCCCCTGAGTGGAAGAAAAGGCAGAGGGACCAAAACCCACCATTAGAAGGGAGTCTTGTCAGTCCCTTGCCTGTGGACCTTCTGGTTAAAGCTTAAACTTTGCAGCCTGGCACCTGTTTCTTCCGATTGGTTCTTAGTCTCCCGTGTCTGCGCTCTTAGAAGCTCCTTCTCCTTCACCTAATGATATTCATTGCTCAGGACTCAGTTCGAGTTTCTTTCTGTGGAAACTTTCCTGCTTTCTCTCACAGACCCCTTCTTTGGTTTTCTTCTTCCACATTCCCATGGCATCTGGAACTGATGAGGCTAATTCTCAGTGTACTTTCCTTTCCCCTGACTCTATCACAAGTCTTGGCCCAAAGGACTGGCTTCTGCATCTCCATAACTATTGCGCAGTTCTGGGTATCGTCCATGTGCCAAGGCAGACATAGTCTCCACGTTCTCCTCCCTGCTCTGGGCTCTGGGGTGGAGCATCATGCAGCCTCATTGCTCTGGCTTTCTAGTTGGGTTAGGCTCATGATCTGTTGAACGTGTTCTGTAAAACGAAAAATGCCAAATTGGTCACTGCCCTCTGACTTCCAGATGGGAAAGTACAGATGAAAAATGAGGGTGGAGGGTGGGAAGAAAGAAGGGTCAGGTGGTCCCCTGGCTCCCTCCGTCTGAGCCATGGGCTGGCAGAGGTTATAAGCCTCTGTGTAAGACCCCAGCTCCAGTGGGGCAGCCCCTCCCCTACAGCTCCAGCTCACTGGATTCTAGGAGCCTCTCCCTCCGCTCGCCCCTCCAGGCCTGGGGATGGTAACGTGGTAATAGCTTCTGCTTCTCCCCCAACTTTTCCTAACTCTAAAAGGAACTTAGATGCAGAGACCTCCAAGGCCCTTGCTATAATCCCCACCACTACCAAGTGTATCTCTCTTGCACACTCCGTTTTTGGTATGGGTGCTCATCTTCCTCCCCCCCCACCACCACCCATTCACCCAGTCTCAGGTAGGAGGAAGTCTGCCTTGAGGCTCTGGCATGAGATCGATTGCTCCTGAGCTAGAAGATATTGATCCCATGACAATTGCTGTCCTGCCTTTCTTTGTGTGAGGAGCTGACTATAGGCTTTGGGATCCTGCACAAGGGTGGTATTTCTGAATAACAATGGCCCATTGTCTCCTTATTGATTGTTCTGCCGTCTATCTGGGTTAGAACTGGTACACAGTCTGTGCTCCCGTTCTGCTCCCTCCCTCCCAAAGCAAACCAATGCCTTTAAGGAGAGAGGGGGAGATAGAAACAGGTTATTTTATTTCATATGAAGATGCTCTTGAAGCTCCTGACCAAATACATTTTTATCTCTTTTTGAATGCTTTTTGAAAATGGTTCAGAGCTCCAATCCTGGCAATAATCGTGGCTTGGTCCAAGGGGCTTGGGCCTCAGACAATTGTATTTCAGCCCTTGTTCTTGCCAGCCCATCCAGAAACCCCATCTGACCTGTGTGGGCCCCTCACTTCTCCTGGGGGTGCTATGCACCTAAATGACTTCTGCAGTAAGCTCACAGTGCTCTGAAAGGCACACGAAATTGTTTTATGTTTAATTTCATTTAAACTCAGAAGAAAAAGTGAATATAATAATGATGACTATGTAATAATAAATCCAGCCTGGATTATACTTGCTTTATGTCAATGTGGTTGTAAAATTTAATTTTTAATATTTTCCACGAAGGAAATGACTGACAAAGGCAAATGTACCTAGGGCCCCCAGAACTCATAATGCTGCCCTGCTCTGCAGAACGCTGGTCCTTGGGCAAACTTCTTGGGCAAATAAAATCTGGGAAACCCAAGGCTACACTTCCCTTGGGAGAGTCCCATCACAGTCTAAAAGATCAAAGGTCCAGAGCCCTCTTGCAGTGAAGGAATCTACTCCACTTTGTTTAAACCAGCTAGTTTCAAACTTATTTGACCACAGATTACTTGGAGAAACACCAATCTAAACTTTGTTTTATTTCTCTTTTTGAGCCCAGACGACTTCTCAGAACTTAAGTAGTACAATCTTGTATTTTTTTTTTAAATGCCCCTTGGGAAATTTAGAGCTATAAATGCCTGTATTTTCAAAGAAGCAAGATTTCAAATCAATAACCTAAACTTTCACCTTAAGAAAATTAGGAAGAGTAAACGAAACCCAAAGCAAGTGGAAAGAGGGAAATAATAGAGATTAAAGCAGAAATAAATGAAAGGTAGAATAGAAAATCAATTGAGAAAATCAACAAAACGCAAGTTTTGAAAAGATTAAAAAAAGATCTTTGAGAAGACCAGCAAAATTGACAAACCTTCTAATAGATGACCAAGAAAGAAAGAGAGAAGACTCAAATAACTAAAACTAGGAATGAAAGAGTAGATAATACTACCCACCTCACAAAAATAAAATGGGTTATAACTAAAATGAATTATAAGTGGATACTAGAAATAATTGCACATCAACAAGTGATAGAGCCTAGAGGAGATGAACACGTTCCTGGAAGACTCACACCCTGGAAATGGACTCAAGCAGAAATACCTGAACAGACCTATAGAACAAGGAAAGAGGTGGAATTACTAATCAATTATTGATTCACAAACTCCTCCAAAAATTAGATGAAAGAACATTTCCCAACTCATTCTGTGAGGCCAGTATTACCCTACCCTGATACCCAAACCAGATAAAAACATCACAGGCAAACTACAGACCAATATCCCTTGTGAATTTCAACATAGATATCCTCAACAAAACACTAGCAAACTGAATCCAATGATATATCAAAAGACTATGCATTATGACTAAATGGGATTTAACCCAAGAATGCAAGTTTGGTTCAACATACAAATATCAATCAATCTAATCCACTATATTAATAGAATGAATGGTCAAAGCCACAGAATCATCTCAATAGATGCCAAAAAAAAAGCATTTGAGAAAAATCCAGCACCCTATCATGATTGAAACACTCAACAAATCAGAAATGGAAGGTGACATCTACAATCTACCAGAAACTCAGTCAACATTGTACTTCATGGTGAAAGGCTGAACGTTTTCCCTCCAAGATCAGCAACAAGACAAGGATGTTGGCTCTCACCACTTCTATTCAGCATTGTACTAGAGGTTCTAGCCAGGGCGATTAGGCAGGAAGAAAACATAAAAGTCTTATGGATTGGAAAGATAAATCTATTTCAAATGTCATGATCTTAGATACAGAAAATTCTAAAAATACGCACACCTGTTAGAATTAATAAGTGAGCTCAGAACCATTGCAGGTTACAAAATCAATATATGAAAATCAATCACATTTCTACTCTATACCTAGTAATGAACAATCCAGAAATGAAGTTAAGAAAACAATTTATTTTATGATAGAATCAAAAAGAATAAAATACTTAGGAATAAATTTAGCAAAAGACATGCAAGACTTCTACACAAAACATTACAAAACATGTTGAAAGAAATTAAAGAAGATGGATAAACATAAATGTTCTCTCTTGATTACAGGTCGGGAGACGCCATAATGTTAAGATGACAGTACTCCCCAAACTGATCTACAAATTGAACACAACCTCTTCCAAAATCCCAACTATAATCAGTCCATGCAATGGAATACCATTTGACCATAAAGCGGAATGAACACTGACACCTGTTGCAATATGGATGAAACTTGACAACATGATGCTAAGTGAAAGAAGCCAGACACAATGGCCTAGGATATATAGTAGGATTCCATAAACATGAAAGGTCCAGAATAGGTAAACCATAGCAATAGAAAGTAGATGCATGGTTGCCAGGAGCTGGGACAAGGGAGACAGGAAAGTGACTACTCATGGGTACAGTGTTTCTTTTGGGGTGATGAAAAAGTACTGAAATGATATACTAGTGATGCTTGCACAACTCTGTGAATATACTAAAAGCCACCAAATGGTATACTTTTAAAGGAGTGAGTTTGATGGTAAATAACAATGAAGTGGTTATATTTTAAAACATCCCCTGGCATGCACCACTAGGAATGCCCCTCATGAGTCTGTTCCTGTACTGGATGAAATTTGTGCCCATCTCTCCCTCCACTTTGTGACTTTTCTCTGCTAACGATACATCTTTTTGGAATGAGGAATCTTGGCATGCTCATTCATTCATTTACCACATATTAACTTAATGCCAACTCAGTATCACGCTCTGTGCTAGACACTACAGATACAGACATCAACAGGGCAGACCTGGTCCCCTGCCCTCAGAGAACTTACCATTTAGTTCATACCCCCTGGAAACTTAAGTCTGAATTTCAGTGTTTTTTTTTTTCCTTTTGTTTTTGTTTTAGGCCATCCTCTTATAGGGTGAGGGTGGGAGTGGTGATAGAGAAACAATTAGCTTGTTTTTCTTTAGATCCCTCAGTTCAGGTATCTGGTAGACCTCCCCCCGCCCCCACCAGGTGCCTATCAAAATGTCACCTGTTGGAAAAAGGTCAGCTTACAATGTTTACCTTTCGGGTGCTTCCTGAATTTTAGTTGGGGACACTTGAAAGGTGAAGAGAAGACCTAGAATACCGGTTGGGCCCCCATTATGCTCCAGGCACAGTGCCATGATCACACCCTCCAGCCAGAGCAAAACTAAATGGCCAGTGTCTACAGAATGTTGACTGTGTGCCAGATACTGCACAGGGCTTTTATAAGCATCATCTCATTCCCTCCTCCCAGTAACTTTATGGTTCCTATTTTATAGACACCTTTCAGAGAGTGTTGCCCAATGACACAGTTAATGAGTTGAGGGGCCAGAATTTTCACCTCAGCTCTGCCTGGCTCCAGAGCCCATGAGCATTCTCTTCTGCACGATCTTCTGGGTTCTGCCTTCAGAATACCCAAAAGACTTACAGATCCAAAGGAGTGAGTTTCTAGTGCAGCCTCATGGGTCCAGGGGCAGGTAGACAGAACACTGCTGGTTCAGAGTTCTGGCTCCTGCACCTACCAGTTCAGTGCCCTTGCCTCCATTCCCTCCTCCGGGAAATGCATCAATAGCAATTCCAGTCTAGAGGGGGTATCGTTATAGTTAAATGAACCGATGTATATAAAGTGCTTAGTGCAGGGTTTGGCTATGCTAGATGATCAATAAATAATAGTTGTGATCCCTCATCAAACCACACAGACCTAATAGTAGTTACAGTGGATCTATCTGATTGCCTTACCAAATGTATGACGCGATGCTGGACATGTTCCAGCCCCCACATCCAACCCACCTATCTTCCATGCAAGCAGAGTTTTTCTTCCCACTTTACAGATGAGAAATCCAAGGATTGCACACGCTAAGGTGCAGACCAGATTGGGTGAGTTGGTTCCATTTGCTTCCTCATAGGGCCAGCACCCACTGCATTCCTCAGGACTTGGAATAGCTTCCTTCTCAAGAAAACTTCTCATCCCTAAGGCCTGGTCACAGGGTGCCATCTGAATAACCTCAGGGGATAGTGAAGAAGTGTCAGCTGAGCCAGAGTGAGGGTGAGACATGTGAGCTACATAGGACACAAAATTTAAGGAGGCGCTGACTCTCAGGGTCATGCAAGGGCAAGACTGGTACCTCAGATTGAGTGCCTCCTTGAATCTGTGCCCCATCTCCCCCTCCACAGCTGCCTTGCTTATCTCTCCTTAATCCCAGCCCTGACTATACTTTGACTCAGGAAGCCCCAGGACCTTGTCACAGTGAGGACAAAGTATCATGGCTTGTGTTTATAGCTGACAAAATGACAGTGTCTCTCAATTACAACATGAAAAGAGCCCTGGGGGGTGATAGGGAAGTAAGAGTCAGCATCAAGTCCGGTATGATTCAGGGGACAGCACTGGCCAAATTCACCATCAGTTTAAAGCTGGAAGAGAGAGAAGTTTGAAGAAAGCCAGGGGCCTCAAGCTAAAATGCTACAGAATGTTAGAAAAGATAGGGGATTTATGGAAAGAAGTGAAACCAGCATGGTGAGGATTAATGCCAAGCGTTTGGCTAGTGGAGAAAGAAGCCACTGAGTAAGCATTTCCAACAAGTGAGTCCTAGTTGGAAAACTGAATTCGGGAAGGGAAGTTGGAAGAAGGTGTAACAGGGAATGAAAGCAGCTGATATGAGGGGATGGTGACCCGAGGAGACATGAAGGTTACCTGAGAAGTGTCTGTAGGACGAGCAGTAAATGGCGGTGGAGGGAAGATGCTAGCAACAAGCCATCTTCCTGCCAAAGCTTTGAGCTAATGTAAGTACTTGTCCCGGAGCATCTTTTCAAAGATCCCAGAGTTCTTTGCAAATACTCATCAAGAATTTTGCCCCCACATAAAGAGCTGTAAACTGAGCTTCTTCTTTCTCCCTAATGGCTCAGGTGGAGGTCAGTGGAGCAGGGGTTTTATATTCTTCCTGTGATAACTGGAACTCTTTTGGCTGCAAGTGACAGAATATGACTTGAGGTAGCACAAGCGGGTAGGAGATCTGATTGGAAGGTTACAGGGTGTCCTTTTGATCCCAAATGCAGCAAGAAGCTTAGCTTCAGGAAGGAAATATCAGCAAAAACCACAGCTCTGTAAAGAATCCTCATGCCTTCCCCTCATTCCTTTCCTGCCGCTCGCTCTATAAAATGACTTCTCTGCTTCGCTGTCTACCTGATGGGCAATGGCCACCTCAAGTAGCTGCCCAGTTGAAGTCTCCCCTGTTTCCAAGAATAGCCATACTGATGGGAATCTTTTGGTGCCAATTCCAAATTCCCAGAGAAGAGGCTGGGGGTCCAGCTTAGATCAGAGGCCATCCTGATGCAATCCATTCTGGCCACGAACGTAGGTCTGAATGTGGCTCCTCCCTTGCAAGCAAAGGGATGAAAGGAGGAAGGGGGCAAATCCTGGGTGGACAAGCCAGTAGATGTCCATACTCCTCCTTCTGTGACATGTGACTTCATCCACAACTGTAGGGCAATATTGACTAAAGCCACAAAAACATGAAACTGCATGCTCAAAAGTTAACTAGAGTTGAAGACATTATTCTGAGTCAAGTGAGCCAGACACGAAAAGACGAATAGTGTATGATTCCAGCTAGAGTAGTCACACTCATGAGACAGAAAGTAGAATAGTGGTGGGGGGTGGGAGGGGGAAGTGGGGAGTCACTGTTTAATAGCTACAGAATCTCAGTTTGGGATGATGAGAAAGTTCTGGAAAGGGATGGTGGCCATCACTGGACAACAACATGAACGTACTTAATGCCACTGAACTATACACTTAAGAATGGTTACAGTGGTAAATTTTATGGTTTTATATATATATATATATATATTTCC
This sequence comes from Eumetopias jubatus, assembly GCF_037043125.1. Lineage (NCBI taxonomy): Eukaryota > Metazoa > Chordata > Mammalia > Carnivora > Otariidae > Eumetopias > Eumetopias jubatus. Next base: position 96,710,216 of record NW_028274810.1, on the reverse strand, counting down.
CAAAATAATAAAATAAAAGTTTAACTAGAGAACCAATGAAGGGAAGACCACAAAGATGTATAGCTTCTATGCATTCACATCACTCATGGTTCCCTTTGCTCAGTATGCATATTTTTTCTTCTTTACTTGGGGAACTCTTAGTCATTCTTCAAGACCCAGATGATATCTTAAGCCTTGCTCCATTCCCCCAGGCAGACTTAATCACATCCTTTCTATGTTTCTATGGCAGCATATAATGGCATATAATGCTATTACTGTAAATCAGGTACCATCATTGTTTTTATACATTTGTGCCTCCCAGAGTAGGGCAATGAGAACAGTGTAGTGTCGTAGGTTACAATGCAGGCCCGGAGCCCCGGAGCCCCAAACCCCCAGCTCTGCCACTCACCCATTGTGTGACCTCGGGCAAATTACTTTGTTCCCTTCATCTCTTCAGCTGCAGAAATGGGGACCATTATCATATTTACCTATAGGGTTGTCGTGAGAAATAAATGGGAAAACGCACAAAAACCATTGTACGTGTTGCTGGTACGTCACAAGTGCTCAATAAATGTTCACTTTCACTGTTATCACTCACTGTCAAACACAGCATCAGAGATTCGGTGGGAACTCAGTGTTTGTTGCATAGATGAACAAAATAAGGAACAAATAAAACTGTGTGTATGTGCATATAAACTGTCAGTCGTGACAAAACAAATGGAAACAAGATTAAGTAAGAAAAGGTACATTGGCTACCTGTTAAACTTGTCAGTGGCCTCAGCTTTGTAAAGGAGGCTGTGAATATATTGCTTCTGGAGGCAGTTCAGGAAACAGTAGACAGAGCTTTAGTGAGGACATTGGGGAAAGTTAAATAGCCATCCCACAGTGGTACATCTGCATAAAATGAGGTGCTCAGAATGTCCCTTTCCGAACAGAGATTCCCATTTCACTTAGCTGCTATATCCTTTGGCTGCGACGAGCAGATTGGCACTTAAATATGCACATTGCGTTTAGATTTCCCCAGGGAAGGAGATCGATAGAGCCCCTGTTTATTTGCCGAATGAGGCTTTAATTGTGGACTGGGTCCATCATCCTCAGCGCTGGATCACTTGCCTCCTAGACCACACTGCTGCTGAAGTTCCCTCCCTGAACCCCTTTATTTTCATTTGGAGCCACCCTGACTTTTGAGCCCATAATGATGTTGAACAAAATGCTCATTTCAGTAGAATGGGGGCTTTGTTCCCTATCACTAACGTCCATCTTGGCGAAATGACTTACAACAGCTGCTCTGAGAAGTAAAATCTGATAGAAACAGAGTCTGCATAGATATAAACATAAACATTAGTTTCTATGGAAACAAAAGTTGCAGAGCGATGACTAGAAGCTCCAAGAGCCTGTATTCCAGGAATCAAATGCTAAATATATAGTGAACGCGTCCACCAGGGATCGTACCAATAAAGCTGAATTCTTTTGGGGAGTAGAACAGAACACATAGACAATTTTGGCTAAAATGGACACCACCTAGCAGAATTAATATGAGGGAGGGTGGTCTTTTCTGTCCCAGACTGAAAAACCACATTTCTTGTCTTAATTGAAAGCCTCAGGGCAGTGAATCGTGCTTTGATGGAATTCAGTCAACAATTATACCCATGGGTACTTCATTCTGGTGTCCAATAAAGGCCCTGAAGGCCTAATAAAGGTTTGAAGTCCCACACTCGGAGCAAAATGTTCCCAAGGTCCTTAATCCAATGAACCCAATTCCTGTGGCCCCAAGTACCACGCGTCCCACAGTGCTGCCTGCCTCCCTGTCTTCTCTGCTATCATTCTTGGAGAACCGAAGGACCTTGGCTTAAATGATACTGGAAATACAGTCCCAGGAGAGCCAAAGGGTGTTAACGCAAAGCCATCAGGTTGCACCAGGAGAAGCAAAGTCATGGGTTTCACATTGGACAGGTGGAATTTCAGTTGCCCCTAAGACAACTAATGAGAGCCAGTCGATCTGTTCCAGATACTATTTCTGAGTAACAAATTATCCCCAAGCTTAGTGGCTTAAAGGGATCTTTTTATTAGGTTCACAGGTTCTGTGGATCAGGAATCAGGGCAAGGCACAGTGGAAACAGCTTGTCTCTGCTTCGTGCTGTCTGGGGCCTTAGGTGAGAAGATGTAACATCTGGGGGTGACACATGGCTGGGTGATTCAGTGACTGGGGGTTGGAGACATCTTGGGGTGCCACATGTCGGATGGCTAATGCTGGCTGTCAGCTGGGACCTCAGCTGTGGCTGTCAACCGAAACACCTACCTGTGATCTCTCCAAGTGGCTCCCTCACAGCATGGTGGCCTCAGGGTAGTTAGACTGACATGACAATCAGGACTCCCGAAACAGGTGCAAGTAAGGCCTCTTATGATGCAGCCTGGTAATCCACCACAGTCACTTCCACTCTATCCTGCTGGTTTCAAGTAGGTTACCAAACTCACCTGATCCCAGATTGAGGAAAAGGAGAGTAAGAATTTCTGGGCATGTTTTGAAATTGCCATGCCAAAGTTAATATGATAATCAACTACAGACGTACTTTAAGACTTTAATAAAACAATTTCAAACTTTGAAAGAAAACTCCCTAATACATGGATAGTAGTTTCTGACCACAGCCTAACAGTACATCACATACGGTACGCAGGGGACATTCACGGTACCCTAGCAAATCACCCACTTAGGGGAAGTTCTCTCCACTAGCCAGCAAATCCCTATGATGTCAGTGCTTACCATAAGAAGAGGGTTTAAGGGACCCAAGTGTCCAGGTATGCATCATCCAGCACTTACGGGGAGCACTTAGAGCCCAGTATAAGAGTAATTACATTTGCTCTTTGGACCTCTGCTGTTCTTCCTTCGTAGTCGGAGAAAAATCTCGGCCATAATAGTTACCATGGCAACAGCAACATCTGTAGCAGATCCAGCCTGGAGGATATTGAAGGAGCAGACAGGAGTGGGTACCAACCTGGGTGCATGCAGGAAACTAGAAAGGGTCTTTCTGGGATCAACGCCTGCCTGTTATGTCCTCTAAGAAACCCGACAACACAGAGCGGTACAAACAGAGCTAATGGCTTATCGGAGCCAGTGGAAATTTGCTGCAAGGATTAACAGGGCAGTGAGAAAGGAGAGGTGTAGAGTGCTAGCAGGAGATTCTGTGATATGTATAGAGGGTTTTAACGGCCTCTGAAGCACAACGTGCCACCCAAGGTATTCGAGAGAGACCTTCACGATGGATAAATTCAGCAAGTACTTACTAAAGGCCAGTTGTGCACCAGGCCCTGGACTGGTGGCTTACACATATCAGTGCATTTAATTTTTTTACTCTATTCCTACAAATAAGGTCTGGCTGCCCCTGTAATGTAGATAAGGAAATCGCAACTCAAAGAAGTGACCTAGCCAACGTCAAAGCTGGGATTCAAAAGCAGATCTTTCTACCACCCAAGCTCACAGTCTTTCCACCAACCAATGTGGCATGTTTATGGTGGATGTTAGATATGACCCAGCTCACCAAATGGAAGGAAACCACCATGGACTTTACACAACCTAGGCTTCCTTAAAAAAGGCTCCATCTGAGTTGACATTCAAAAGAAAGGCATGGAGCCTTGTAGGCATGGGAAAGACTGGATTTTATTCTAAGATCAAAAGCTCATTTGTTCATTTTTCAATTATTCCCTGAGCTTCCACCATGCACCAGGCCTGTGCCAGACTCTGGAAGTGAGACTGACAAAGCCAGACTTGCCCTTTTGCTAGAAGAGGCAGGCAAACAGCAAGCAAGCAGATGAAAAATAAATAGATAGTCACCTTATGAAGAAAATGAAACAAGATGCTATGATAAAGAGCTCTAAGGGATGGGAAAAGGGTCCTTTTTGGATAGGGTGATCAAAAACGGCTTTTTTTTTTTTTTTTGAGGAGGGGATACTTGAGCTGAGAATGAAAAGAAGCAAGGCACACAAAGAGCTGAAGGAAGGACACTGCAGACAGAGGGAGTCATTAGTGCCAAGACCAGAAGTTGGAAAAGGCTTGGAATATTGGAGGCCACAGTTGCTGGGCTGAGAGTGAGGAGGTGTGAAATGAAGCTAGAAAAGGAGCAAGCAAGTCTTGTAAGTAGGGTTGCCGAATGAAAGCCAGGATATCCAATTACACTGAGTATCAGAAAAGCAACACTTTTTTGGTCTAAGTATGTCCCAAGTATTATGGTGTATGGTTGTTGTCAGTGTGCATTGTTTCTCTGAAATTCAAATGTAACTAGGCATTCTGCATCTCTATTTGCTAAATCGAGCAACCCTATGTAGTGAGCACTCAATTCTAAGAACAATGGGAGGTCATCGAAGTGCTTGAAGCAAGGAGTGATGTGAACTGATTGACACTTTTAAAAACTTACTCTGGCTGCAGTGTGGAATATGAATTGTGGGAGAACAAGAGAAGCAGCAAGAGAGAGTTTCTGTAGACATTTGGGCAAAAGGTGGGTGGTGCTTTGCCTTAGGGGTAGCTGCGAGCTTGGAGAGAAGTAAACTGATTTGGGACATGCATCCGGAGGTGATGGATGGGGAGGTTTGGAGGGAGAGGAATTATAGATCAAGGATGAGTAAGCTACTGGAGCAGACCATCATCTGCTTTTTTATGCCCAAGGAAGCATCTTAGATGTACAAATTGACATAACTAGCCCAAGAAGCCTCTTTGGTGGTGAGGACACGTGGTGATTTTGGTGCTCTTTGGTGATCCCCCTTCATTCTCTAGCCTTGGCCAACACTCTGAGTTGACCATTGATATTTTTAATCAAACCTCATGTAGCTTAGAGTTCTTTGGGGGAATCCCAGTTTCTATACTGCGTGTGATATTCATTCCCATTCACTCTGGTAGAAGCCAGAAATAGCAGACATCTGGGGCTCTGGATATTTCCATTTGTTAAGCCAGTTTTGAAAGATGAGGTTACTTTAAAACCTGAGCTACCATGACCTTTACCCAGGAGAGACACCACAGTTCATTAAGTTCTTGTGGGCTTAACTAAGAGAGCCCCATACTGGAGCCAAGAAGAACTTATTAGCTGAACACAGCCTTCCATTGCCAGCACCAATCACTTCAGGGAGCAGAAACTAGTAAAAGAGAGTTTGGGGAAAGAATTTAGGGAACAAATTCTAAATATGGCAGAACCAAACAAAGAAGCACTGTGTTCCTCTAGTCTCTGTACCGATTCCAAGACACTATCCCTACTGTATGCTTTCACAAAGACTGAAGAAATAATCACAACACATTTATCATTCACCGGGCGGAATTATTTTGGCAAGAAATCTATGCTCCAGAATACATTATTCTAACTGACAACCTATTCTGAAAAATGTAGATTTTCAAAGCTAGTAGGTGCTTACACAGCCATGTCGGGCTAAGGGACTGAGTGATTATGTCATTATATGTGTATCAAATATTTTGGATAAAAAATGATCCACAGAGTCAGGTCTTGTTCATGCAGGGAGTGGAAACCAGCAGCTTTGACAATCACGTATTAAAAGCCAGACTGGGGGAGGCTGATTTCACTCGGGCCTCCTGAAGAAGAATTCATAATGTTCTGGGTGGAAGGCTACATTCAGCATAAATAAATGCATTAGTTTAAACATTAGAATTCTGAAGACTGAAACAAAGCTGCTTATCCTCTCTGCATAACGCAGGCAGCTGGAGGAGACCACAGAATTTTTCTGGGGGTGGCCAGGGAGGTCAAGATGGAGTTCTCCTCCTGGAGAAAATGTGGAGGGCATGTTGCTTTTTTCCCCCTCTGGTGCAAATGCACGTTGACATCAACTTCCGTCTCAGATGCTACCAGATTCACTGGGTGTCCCCCTCCCTAGGAACTCACACAGAGGAAGCACTTAGGACGACTTGCCGTGTGTTCAGGGGGCACGAGGAGGAAGTTTATCTAAGACAGCTCTGGCCGCATGTTGACTTGGAGGGACAATGTGAGTTTGTGTCTAATTGATGGTTTAAGGCAGAGTTTCTCAGCCTCCACACTATCGACATTTGGGGCCAGATAATTCTTTGTTGTCAGGGCACTGTCCTGCGTGTTGTCGGATGCTTAGCAGCATCCCTGGCCTCTACCTATGGGATGCCAGGAGCATTCTCCACCCAGCGTGACAGCTCAAAAATGCCTTCAGACATTGCCAGATGTCTCCTGGGTGGATTGAGAACTCCATTCAAGAACCACTGAATTAGGCCGCATAGGAAGATTCAGGACATCAGACTATCAGCATGTTATGAATCGTTGACTCAAGAAAGGCATACTGAGTCAGCCCCAAATCCCTAATTTCTCAGGCAACAAAAGAGCCCCAGAGAAGTGCAGGGTCATACCCAAGGTCACATAGGAGCTATTTGCTGCCCAGATTCCACCTCACTGGGTTTATGAGGGAAATTAAAATGGAGATAAAGTCAAACAGCAGATCGCCTTACTTGCAAAGAGGAACAAGTTTATTTGCCTCTGACAACTGAGACTACCCTCTTCTGAGGACACGTTACACAGGTAATCAGGCGCAGTCTTCTCCCCCACTGAGAAAAACAACAGAACTCTCTTTCTTGAGATTGAGATTAAAAAGCAGGCAGGTTTGGCACACAGTCCCCTCCCTGGGTTGTCTTCCTAATCAGCCCAGGGTGCAAAATCTCTAAAATATCACATATGATTGAGTTTCGTTAGAAAAGATCTCTTTATACTTTGATTGCCCCATCTCGTTGTGCACAGCGATGAGAACACCAGCCTGCTTGGGGATGTCTCCAGGCACACTCCTTTGCCCCTTTCCCTTGGAAACAAGTCTGATTTCTTCTGCCTTTAGGAAAAGGAGTTTCGGTGTGTTCTGGCTTCTCCTTTGGGCATTGTCTATCTTACTGGCTTATACCTCTGTGTTAGCATCCCCCCTCCTGTCTTTGTCTGGGAGGTTTCTCTGACTCCCACAGTCGAAAGCAGCACTGGGGAGAAATTTCTCCAGTTACCCATAAATCCCCATTCTTTTGTTGATATGATATGCTTCTGTTTAAACCTGGGCCCAGACTCACTGGGTGGCGGGGGAATAGAAGTCACTTTCATAATCCCCAATCATAAAACTCCACAAGCTTGTGTTGTACGCTCAAGCATTCTCAACTAATGAGTCAGCACGCTAAAGAATGGGCAACCTCTAGGTCTGGTTTTTTCCTCTTTCTAACATGTAGCGGAGGGCAGAAAGAGAATCAGATTTATGAAATAAGGGATCGCAAACCTATTTATTGAGCCCTGGTTAACAAAAGAGAAAACTTGATTATCATTGCTGGATATTTTATATAAACCATATATTGAAAACATATAATAGTAAGCATTTTAAAATAGCGACATTATTTCAACTTTACATTCTAAAATGATGCTGTTATACAGGGTAATTACATAATAAATTTGTTAGGGGAATATAAAGCAATAAAAATGGTGGTAATGGTTTGTCATTTAATAGCTGAATTGTAAATGAGTTTTTCAGCATTAATGTAGCAGGTTGCTACAATTAGGAGACCATTCTTAGGGGTGTCTTTAATTTCTAAGGAAAAAAAACACTTTCTGAGGTTCAGTATCATTAATTTCCTCATTTGAAGATGCTACACATTTAATCACTTGAAGTCAGAGGACGGCAGGGTTTTTGCATAGTAAGAACGATCGGAGCCCCCTCCCCTCAAAATTGCAAAAGGATAGCAAAGATCTGTGGCTGTACTAATAATTCCAGCAAGGCGGTCAGGGTAATAGTGGCAAAAATGCGGGGTCAACCCCTTACTGGTTGTATGGTCTCAACTAGTGACTTCATCTTCCTATGCCTCCTTCCTGAACCTCATTCATAAAATAAGAGGAATAAATCAAACCCCTCCGGAAAAGGTTGGTGTTGGATTAGGGTCATTGTTTCATGTTGATGGATTGTATCAGATGACATATGCAAAAGACTTAGCCTGGCCTGTGGCTCACAGTGTGAGCTAAAAATATGATAATTACTGCTTTTGCTGTTGCTATCATTTGTGTGGTATCCATACCACTTCTTACCCTTTCATTCTACACTCTACCATAGTTCCAAACCCTGGTCCCCGTGTGTCCAGTCTTCTAGAATGAACAAAAATTAGAAAGACTTTTTTTTATTTTCAAGTTTTTTATTTTTTATATTTTATTGCACATACAGTGCAATCCTGGTTTCAGGAATAGAATTCAGTGGTTCATCACTTACATATAATACCCAGGGCTCATCATAACAAGTGCCCTCCTTAATACCCATCATCCTTTTAGCCCATTCCCAACCCACCTCCCTCCATCAACCCTCACTTTGTTCTCTATCATTGTGAATCTCCTATGGTTTGTGTAGAAAGATGGATTTTTCCCCCAAATCCATCTGACCCCGGGCCATAATCTCCTCCCTTACCAACGAAATCAGGAAGAAAAACTAACATTTAATGAATGGATTTGCACTATGATCATTCTCCTGCATGAGCTTGCTTAGTCTTTAAAATACCCTAAGAGACCTAGGTTATCTTACTTTCAGAGAGGCCCAATGAATTTAAATGATGGGTCCAATGTTCCTCAGCTACAAGGTGGCAGAACTGGGATTCCAAACCAGTTGTTTCTACTGGACCATAGTGGAGAATATGGTCAGTGAGAATACTTACTGAATGTCTGACCTTCGCAAGGCACTGTGAATGTGGTAGGAAAGGTGGGTGGGGGCAGAGCGTGGCCATGTAGGAATCAGACCTGGAGCTGGCTCTCATCCCCACTGCATGGCAAAAGAAGACATGCCCATCAATAAAGCACTTGGGCAGTTCAGAAGAGTGAGAACCCTCAGTACAGGATCTGGCTCCTGCCTCCCCCATCCTTCTGTTCTCCTGCCCCTCTCATGCACCATGCTCTAGTCCACCAACCCTCTTTCTGACCCTCAGCCATACCAAGTCTTTTCCTGCCACAGGGACTTTGCCTGGAGCCCTCATCCCCATGGGATCTTCATGGTTCTTTGTTCTTTGGTCTCAGCCATTTCCTTCTCTTGATGTCTTACTATCTATCCAAAGGGGTCTCTCTCCCACCTCCAGTCCTCTGTTACACATGTTCTGCTTTATTTTCTTCCAGGTAGTTGTCACATATATATGAACTGCCTCTGCTTATGAACTGGGGTCACTTAATTTGTTTTCTATCTCCCAACTAGAGTGTAAGCTCCGTAAACAGGAATCTTGTCTGCTTTCATCTGTCTGTCTTCACCTGGTATCTCCAGGGCCTAAATAGCACCTGGGCACAGGGTCGACTCTCAATGCACATTTGCTGAATAAAGGACTAATGAGAGCGGGACTGATGTCAAAGTGATTTTGTTGTATCAGGGTGTTTTGTCTTCCATGTTTGCGGCTCTGACTCTGTTCCCAACTATAAGTTCCTTGAGGGTGGGCACAATTTGAGCTTGCTTGTATATTTCCATGGTGGGGGGTAAGCCCAAGGAATCAATTCTGACCTCTCAGTTCCTTTCCTTCCCCCACCCTCAATCCTATTTTTCTAACTGGCACCAGGCTTTCTCTTTACCTCCTTGTTCTATCTCCTTGAATTTCCACACATGGATTTTCTTGATAAGAAAAAGAAGTCAGCAAAATATTTCCTTGAATTATCTGCATTCTCTTAAACGTAAGGAATCTAGCTGTAGTGGCCATCTATTGTTTTGCCCGCCAAGCATCCATTTTCTACCCTAGATCCAGCTATACCTGAAGCTGAGTCTACTTCCAGACTTTTCAATTAGTGAGGCAATAAAAATCCCTTTTTGTTACTTGCTTGGTTTGAGTCATTTGCAACTGAAAGGGTAGTGCAGGAACCAAAGGTGATGCTAAGTCTGGAACACATGCCTTAGCACCGTCCACAGCTCACAGTTTGAGCTTAAGCTCTTCCACTTCTGCATAAACAACATGTTGGGCTCCAGCCATGAGCAAAACCTTAAAGTGAAAACTGGAAATATTTGGGTAGAAAAGAGCATTTGTTTATCTTCCAGCTCATACCCAGTGGATGTGCAATTCTAATCTCTTTTTAAAGGGCAGTTCTTTGGAACTGGTTGCTGCTTAAATACCAGGCCTAGACAGCTGCCAAGGGGAATATCATCCAGTTATTATTTCTCAGCAGCAGCGAAGTGGATGGATGGCTTCACATTTTTTTCATTGCCATAAAACAACACAGATGAATGTAGATTGCTTTAGCTGTAAGTGTCTGTTCAGGTCTTGGAAACAATGGTGAGGGAAAAAGAGGCAAAAGGAAATGAAGCTAACTCTCCCAAACACCTACTGTGTGTTCCGGAACTAGGGACAGGTGTTTTACATCCTTTAGCTCACTGTGTTTGGGACCAGAGTCTTGGATTCAAGTGCACAATCTGCCACTGACTGGCTGCAAGAACCTTGAACAAGCCATTTAGCTGCTCCTGCCTTTAGCTCCTTCATCTGTCAAATGGGGTCGTAAATATCTATCATTATCAGAAAGCCATGCTCTGTTTAGCTGCAGTCGAATCGAAGGCATTTTTATTTTATTTCTATTTTTTTAATATTTTATTTGAGAAGAAATTATTCTTTTTTAATTTTTTTATTATTATCAGTTAGCCAGTATTTAATACATCATTAGTTTTTGATGTAGTGTTCAACAATTCATTAGTTGCGTGTAACACCCAGTGCTCATCCCAGCACACGTGCTCTGTTTAGCTGAAGTCTATCTGAAGGCATTTTGAAAGGAAAATAGGAATGTGTTAGCAATGTAAGCTTATTAGTGCCCCAGGTAATGAATTTGGCAAGCAAGAGATGATCTCCTCTCCATTCTTGGTCTAACGATGTTTGGGCTGATCGATACAGTCTTGCCATTGCTGTTGTGTGATGTTCCTGGGAAGAGCTCCAAACCTGAAGCCACACAGGCCAGGTCTTGAGTCCCAGCTCCAGCATGTGCATGTTGCCTGTCCTTGGGCAAGATTCAGTTTCCTCATCCGTAAAATGGTGAAGACATGGGGGCATTAGGAGGTCAACAGAGGTAGTCTATTTTGAGAGCTGTCCACGGTACCAAGCTGATAGCAGGTGTTCCATAAATGCTAATAATTAAAATTTTTGAAAGCCCAAGCCATCACTGTTATTAAAATATGCCGTAACTGGGGGTGGAGCAAGATGGCGGAGGAGTAGGAGACCTGGATTTCATCTGGTCTCAGGAATTCAGCTCAATAGGGATCAAACCATTCTCAACACCTACGAACTCAACAGGAGACTGAAGAAGAGAGTAGCAACAACTCTCTGAACAGAGAAGCGACCACTTACTGGAAGGTAGGACGTACGGAGAACTGAATCCGAGGCGATAATCGGGAGGGTAGACGGCGGGGGAGGGGGCCTCCGTCGGCCACTTCTGGCAAGTGATAGAGCCGCGGAGCACAAAATCGGAACTTTTAGAAGTCGGCTCCGCTGAGGGATGTCGCTCCAGTGGCTAAGCCGGGGGTGGAACCCTCGTGGGACAGTGTGGTCTCAGGACCCTTGGGGTCACAGAAAGACCGGGGGAGCCTGAGTGCGGCAGAGCTCCCAGGTATCAGAGCGGGGAAGCCGGCTGCAGAGACAGAGCCGAGGCGCGGGCTCTCAGCTCGGGGTTGCCATAAACTGTGATCCGCGGCCCAGTCGGGCCACTGCTCCTCCAGCAGGGACCCAACAAGCGGCAGAGCCGGGGAGACTCCCTTCCTCCCCTGGGAGGAGCGGCGCGGGAGCGCACCGCAGGGATCTGCTGGGTTTGGAGACTCCACATGGGTCGGGTGCCAGAGATAGAAATGCTCGGTCACAGGCCGGGTGAGCACGGAGTGCGGCCAGAGACCGGGGACACGGGAGTGACTGCTTTTCTCTGGGGGCGCACTGAGGAGCGGGGCCCCGAATTCTCAGCTCCTCCAGGCAGAGATTGGGAGGCCACCATATTCACTCTGGTCCTCCAAAGCTGTACCGAGAGCTTGCAGGGAACAAAAGCTCCTGAGAGCAAACCCGAGCAGACTGCTTAGCCCGGACCGACAAGGGCGGGGTAATTCCGCCTCCGGCAAAGACATTTGGGACCCAAATGTTCCCAACAGGCCCCTCCCCCAGAAGAACAGCACGAACAGCCAGCCAAGACCAAGTTTTCCGATCAAGGACAACGGGAGAACTCCAGCGCTAGGGGAATACTGCACATAGAATTCATAGCTTTTTTAACATGATTCATTAGTTTTTCAAAGTTAATTTTTTAACTGTTTTTTTTTTTGAATTTTTCTTTTTCCCTTTTTCAACCAACATCTTATCAATCCCTTTTTTAAAAAAAAAACATTTTTTATTTTTCTTTTTTGGAGTCATATTTTATCCCTTCATAGTAGTTACCCTTATTTATGGCATATATAGATAAGTTGTTCTCCCTTTAAAATTTTGAGATACAGTTTCTTCTAACAGATCAAAATATACCCTAAATCACTGGGGTATGGCTTTGTTTTAGTCTCCTGCCTGATCACATTCTCTCCCTTTTTTTTTAATCTTCTTTCTTTTCTCAAACAACTTCTTATCTTATCAATTCCTTTTATAAAATCTTTTATAATTTTCATCTTTACAGTCATCTTCCATCCCTTCATTGTATCAACCCTTATTTTGTACATATATGTCTTTCTTCCTTTAAAATTTTAGGAGGCACCTTCTTCTAACCGACCAAAATACGCCCAAAATCCAGTGTGTGGCACTGATCTATGCACTAGCCTGATCATATTTGATCAAATTCTGTTTTTTTTTTGTTTTGTTCTGTTTTTGTTTGTTTTTATCTTTTTCTTTTTCTTTTTTTTTTCTCCTCTTTCTTTTTTCTTTCTTTCCCTTTCTTTTCCCCTGGTTTCAGGTCTTTTCTGATTTGTATACAGTATATTTGCTGGGGACGTTGTTAACCTGTTAGCATTTTGTTCTCTCATTCATCTATTCTCCCCTGGACAAAATGACAAGACGAAAAAAATCACCTCAACAAAAAGAACAAGAGGTAGTACCGTCTGCCAGGGACCTACTCAGTACGGATATTAGTACGATGTTGGACCTAGAGTTCAGAATCATGACTTTAAAGATACTAGCTGGGCCTGAAAAAAGCGTGGAAGTTATTAGAGAAACCCTTTCTGGAGAAATAAAAGAACTAAAATCTAACCAAGTCAAAATCAAAAAGGCTATTGATGAAGTGCAATCAAAATTGGGGGCACTAACTGCTAGGATAAATGAGGCAGAAGAGAGAATCAGTGATCTAGAAGACCAAATGATGGAAAATAAAGAGGCTGAGAAAAAGAGAGAGAAACAACTACAGGATCACAAGGGCAGAATTCGAGAGATAAGCGATACGATAAGACAAAACAACATTAGAATTATTGGGATCCCAGAAGAAGAAGAAAGAGAGAGAGGGGCAGAAGGTATATTGGAGCAAATTAAAGCAGAGAACTTCCTTAATGTGGGGAAGGAAACAGGCATCAAAATCCAGGAGGCACAGAGAACCCCTCTCAAAATCAATAAAAATAGGTCAACACCCCGACATCTAATAGTAAAACTTATGAGTCTCAGAGACAAAAAGAAAATCCTGAAAGCAGCTCGGGAGAAGAGATTTGTAACCTACAATGGTAGAAACATTAGATTGGCAACAGACCTATCCACAGAGACCTGGCAGGCCAGAAAGGACTGGCATGATATCTTCAGAGCACTAAACGAGAAAAATATGCAGCCAAGAATACTATATCCAGCTAGGCTGTCATTGAAAATAGAAGGAGAGATAAAAGTCTTCCAGGACAAACAAAAACTAAAGGAATTTGCAAACACGAAACCAGCCCTCCAAGAAATATTGAAAGGGGTCCTCTAAGCAAAGAGAGAGCCTAAAAGCAGCGTAGATCAGAAAGGAACACAGACAATATACAGTAACAGTCACCTTACAGGCAATACAGTGGCACTAAATTCATACCGTTCAATAGTTACCCTGAATGTAAATGGGCTAAATGCCCCAATCAAAAAATACAGGCTATCAGATTGGATTCAAAAACCAGACCCATCAATATGCTGTCTACAAGAGACTCGTTTTAGACCCAAAGACACCCCCAGATTGAAAGTGAGGGGGTGGAAAACTATTTACCATGCTAATGGACACCAAAAGAAAGCTGGGGTGGCAATCCTTATGTCAGACAAATTAGATTTTAAAACAAAGACTGTAATAAGAGATGAGGAAGGACACTATATCCTACTTAAAGGGTCTATCCAACAAGAAGATCTAACAATTGTAAATATCTATGCCCCTCACATGGGAGCAGCCAATTATATAAGGCAATTAATAACAAAAGCGAAGAAACACATTGACAACAATACAATAATAGTGGGGGACTTTAACACCCCCCTCACTGAAATGGACAGATCATCAAAGCAAAAGATCAACAAGGAAATAAAGACTTTAAATGAAACACTGGACCAAATGGACTTCACAGACATATTCAGAACATTCCATCCCAAAGCAACGGAATACACATTCTTCTCTAGTGCCCATGGAACATTCTCCAGAATAGATCACATCCTAAGTCACAAATCAGGTCTCAACTGGTAGCAAAAGATTGGGATCATTCCCTGCGTACTTTCAGACCACAGTGCTTTGAAACTAGAACTCAATCACAAGAGGAAAGTCGGAAAGAACTCAAATACATGGAGGCTAAAGAGCACCCTACTAAAGAATGAATGGGTCAACCAGGAAATTAAAGAAGAATTAAAAGAATTCATGGAAACCAATGAAAATGAAAACACAACTGTTCAAAATCTTTGGGATACAGCAAAGGCAGTCCTGAGAGGAAAGTATATAGCAATACAAGCCTTTCTCATGAAACAAGAAAGGTCTCAAATACACAACCTAACCCTACACCTAAAGGAGCTAGAGAAAAAACAGCAAATAAAGCCTAAACCCAGCAGGAGAAGAGAAATTATAAAGATCAGAGCAGAAATCAATGAAATAGAAACCAAAAGAACAGTAGAACAGATCCACGAAACTAAGAGCTGGTTCTTTGAAAGAATTAACAAGATTGATAAACCCCTGGCCAGACTTATCAAAAAGAAAAGAGAAATGACCCAAATCAACAAAATCATGAATGAAAGAGGAGAGATCACAACCAACACCAAAGAAATACAAACAATTATAGGAATATATTATGAGCAACTCTATGCCAGCAAATTAGATAACCTGGAAGAAATGGATGCATTCCTAGAAATGTATCAAATACCAAAATTGAACCAGGAAGAAATAGAAAACCTGAACAGACCTATAACCACTAAGGAAATTGAAGCAGTCATCAAAAATCTCCCAAGAAACAAAAGCCTGGGGCCAGATGGCTTCCCAGGGGAATTCTACCAAACATTTAAAGAAGAATTAATACCTATTCTCCTGAAACTGTTCCAAAAAATAGAAATGGAAGGAAAACTTCCAAACTCATTTTATGAGGCCACCATTACCTGGATCCCAAAACCAGACAAAGACCCCATCAAAAAGGAGAATTACAGACCAATATCCTTGATGAACATGGATGCAAAAATTCTCACCAAAATCCTAGCCAATAGGATCCAACAGTACATTATAAGGATTATTCACCATGACAAGTGGGATTTATCCCTGGGCTGCAAGGTTGGCTCAACATCCACAAATCAATCAACGTGATACAATACATTAACAAAAGAAAGAACAAGAATCATATGATCCTCTCAATAGATGCAGAAAAAGCATTTGACAAAGTACAGCATCCTTTCTTGATCAAAACTCTTCAGAGTATAGGGATAGAGGGTACATACCTCAATATCATAAAAGCCATCTATGAAAACCCTACAGCGAATATCATTCTCAATGGGGAAAAGCTGAGAGCTTTTCCCCTAAGGTCGGGAACGCGGCAGGGATGTCCACTCTCACCACTGCTATTCAACATAGTATTAGAAGTCCTAGCCACAGCAATCAGACAACAAAAAGAAATCAAAGGCATCCAAATCGGCAAAGAGGAAGTCAAACTCTCACTCTTCGCAGATGATATGATACTGTATGTGGAAAACCCAAAAGACTCCACCCCAAAACTGCTAGAACTCATCCAGGAATTCAGTCAAGTAGCAGGGTATAAAATCAGTGCACAGAAATCAGTGGCATTCCTGTACACCAACAACAGGACAGAAGAGAGACAAATCAAGGAGTCGATCCCATTTACAATTGCACCCAAAACCATAAGATACCTAGGAATAAATCTAACCAAAGAGGCAAAGGATCTGTACTCAGAAAACTATAAAATACTCATGAAAGAAATTGAAGAAGACACAAAGAAATGGAAAAACGTTCCATGCTCATGGATTGGAAGAACAAACATTGTGAAGATGTCAATGCTACCTAGAGCAATCTACACATTCAGTGCAATCCCCATCAAAATACCATCCCCTTTTTTTCAAAGAAATGGAACAAATAATCCTAAAATTTGTATGGAACCAGAAGAGACCCCGAATAGCCAGAGGAATATTGAAAAGAAAAGCAAAGCCAGTGGCATCACAATTCCGGACTTCCAGCTCTATTACAAAGCTGTCATCATCAAGACAGTATGGTACTGGCACAAAAACAGACACATAGATCAATGGAACAGAATCGAGAGCCCAGAAATGGACCCTCAACTCTATGGTCAACTCATCTTTGACAAAGCAGGAAAGAATGTCCAATGGCAAAAAGACAGTCTCTTCAACAAATGATGTTGGGAAAATTGGACAGCCACATGCAGAAGAATGAAACTGGACCATTTCCTTACACCACACACAAAAATAGACTCCAAATGGTTGAAAGACCTAAATGTGAGACAGGAGTCCATCAAAATCCTAAAGGAGAACACAGGCAGCAACCTCTTCCACCTCAGCCGCAGAAACTTCTTCCTAGAAACATCGCCAAAGGCAAGGGAAGCCAGGGCAGAAATGAACTACTGGGATTTCATCAAGATAAAAAGCTTTTGCACAGCAAAAGAAACAGTCCACAA
This sequence comes from Eumetopias jubatus, assembly GCF_037043125.1. Lineage (NCBI taxonomy): Eukaryota > Metazoa > Chordata > Mammalia > Carnivora > Otariidae > Eumetopias > Eumetopias jubatus. The sequence continues at coordinate 96,693,212 of NW_028274810.1, read as the reverse complement.
AACCAAAAGACAACCGACAGAATGGGAGAAAATATTTGCAAATGACATATCAGATAAAGGGCTAGTATCCAAAATCTATAAAGAACTTATCAAACTCAACACCCAAAGAACAAAGAATCCAATCAAGCAATGGGCAGAAGACATGAACAGACATTTTTCCAAAGAAGACATCCAAATGGCCAACAGACACATGAAAATGTGCTCAACATCGCTCGGCATCAGGGAAATCCAAATCAAAACCTCAATGAGATACCACCTCACACCAGTCAGAATGGCTAAAATTAACAAGTCAGGAAACGACAGATGTTGGTGGAGATGCGGAGAAAGGGGAACCCTCCTACACTGTTGGTGGGGATGCAAGCTGGTGTAACCACTCTGGAAAACAGTATGGAGGTTCCTCAAACAGTTGAAAATAGAGCTACCATCCGATCCAGCAATTGCACTACTGGGTATTTACCACAAAGATACAAATGTAGGGATCTGAAGGGGTACGTGCACCCCAATGTTTATAGCAGCAATGTCCACAATAGCCGAACTGTGGAAAGAGTCAAGATGTCCATCGACAGATGAACGGATAAAGAAGAAGTGGTATATATACACAATGGAATATCATGCAGCCATCAAAAGGAATGAGATCTTGCCATTTGCAACGACGTGGATGGAACTGGAGGGTGTTATGCTGAGTGAAATAAGTCAATCAGAGAAAGACATGTATCATATGACCTCACTGATATGAGGAATTCTTAATCTCAGGAAACAAACTGAGGGTTGCTAGAGTGGTGGGGCATGGGAGGGATGGGGTGGCTGGGTGATAGACATTGGGGAGGGTATGTGCTACGGTGAGCGCTGTGAATTGTGCAAGACTGTTGAATCACAGATCTGTACCTCTGAAACAAATAATGCAATATATGTTAAGAAAAAAAAAAGAAGAAGAAGATAGCAGGAGGGGAAGAATGAAGGGGAGTACGTCGAGGGGGAGACGAACCATGAGAGACGATGGACTCTGAAAAACAAGCTGAGGGTTCTAGAGGGGAGGGGGGTGGGGGATGGGTTAGCCTGGTGATGGGTATTAAAGAGGGCACGTTCTGCGTGGAGCACTGGGTGTTATGCACAAATAATGAATCATGGAACACTACATGAAAAGCTAATGATGTAATGTATGGTGATTAACATAACAATAAAAAATTTTAAAAATGCTGTAACTAAAATTGTTGGAAGAAGGGATGGGAGGAAACCGTCCTCTATGTAGAGACCCACGCTCTGTGGTCTTCTTGTCCTCTCTGGGCAGCATCTTCTTAGCTGTAACATGGAAGGGAGGAGATAAGGCAGGTGGAGATAAGAAATAAGGGGAGTCTCTGAGTCCCACACAGCTCTGACTTGCTACAGTTCTAAATAATTGAGAATTTTAAACATTTCTAAATAATAAAAACAAAAAGTTTCTCGAGTCAAGGAAACAGTCCCTGGCTGTACAGGTCAACATGAACTGCTTGAAGAAAGAGAGGAGGGCCCATGCATAAGATTGAGGATGGTTTTGAAGTTTGGGAAGAAAGGAGGTCTCCTCTGCTTTGCTTTAAGTGGTCTTAAAGGCCAGTTCTTCAGGCAGAAATGTGGGAAGGATGACATAGCTGCAAAAGAAAAGAAGCAAAGAAAATGAAGCCAAGGGGGTGTTGAGAAAACCAGCTGAGAGGGCTGGTCGGGGGCCAGGCAAGAGCCTCATGCAGCGCTGTCATCAGCCAAGGCTCTTCCCTTTCCCGGGTGCTCCTGTCCCTGTAACACTCATTGCTCCTGCGGAAAACTGACCTGGGCCAAATCGAAGTCCATATTTGACCTTGAATTTCAAAAGGTTAGGCCAGGGCACAAGTCTGAAGATATGGAAGCCAAATAGGGAGCATCCTCCCATCTGGAGGGAAGAAAGAGTAAGAAGGAAAGCAGAGAAAATGTGGGTACCAATGGGCCCTAATCTGGGGCCCTAACCTTTGCATGACTCCAGGAGGCTCAGAGAGTTTGGGGCATACCAGCCCACAGATGGGCCTCCGAGAAGTAGGAAGAGCCGGGGTCCTCTGCGTCTGGTGGGACCCAACATCAGCAGAAATGTCTGGGGCGGAGGGTGCGGGAGGGGTGGGGGGGTTGGGCCTGGGACAGCCTCATAGGATTCCCTGTGCCAAGCATGAGGCGAGTCACTGAGTGCTCCAGGCACCCCCAGGGCCACAGGGAGGCATGGAAGCTGTGGGTGCTTCCCACGGGCCCTGGTATCCGACACAGGTATATCCCACGCCATGCCACAGGTGGTAAAGGAAAACAGCTTGTAGTTGGTGCAAGGGAGGACATAGCGACAGGTACATCCTGATGACAGTAGATGACAATACCAAGGTGGCACGCTGATGACGCAGGTTCCGGTGGCATCCAGGCCTGGCGTCTGTTCATCCCACAGACATTTACCGGACAGCCATGTGACTGACTGGGTATGGCCAGGGCAGAAACACTGGGACAGAGATGACCATGACTTCCCACCAGTGGCCATAGCCTGATGGAGGAGACAGGCATTCCAAGACTGATAGGAATGAATGAACTGCCAGACAGAAGTAGCAAGCAGGAGCGGGAGGAAGACAGTGTGAACGAGAGAGGAGCGGGCCCCAAATCTGCAGGAGCCCCGGGGACAGTTGTATGTAGGATGCCAGGCACCCAGGAGGGGCGGGGAGCAGGGGAGCAGAAGGAAATGCACACTGGTCCTGTGCACATGGCCGTTAAAGCAGCAGCTTATGGGACAACCATGTATGCACCCAAAGCCAGAGTTCTGCTTCCCAGTCAAGAACATAACCAAGGTGGCGGGAGGAGCTGAAGAGCCCGGAGAAGAATCAAGTTTGGCTGAAGTTTGCCTCCCTCTGGAGGCAGTCACCCCCCAGGATTCCCCAGGGCAGAGATTGCAACTGAACTGAGCCATTAACACATGCAATTCCCCCTCCAGAGCTCCCCCCAGACCTCGATTCTTTGGCACTAAACTAAAGGTGGTGGTTTTGTTTTAACACCTGTTGAACCTGTCTCCACCAGAAATGAACAGTATTCTGAAAGGAAACGAGCTGAACCAAACCGGAGGGACAGAGGGATCCCAGTGCCCGAAGCAAACTGTTCATTCATCCAGCTCTGTTCTCTCTGACATCGTTCTGTCAGGAAGAAGGGCTGTGTGAGAGGCTGGAGCTGAGATACGGGGCACTGGCCACTTGGGGGGGTGGGGGGGGCGGCGCGGCGGGGGAGGAGGGACAGGAAAAAGCACCAGCCTCCCATGAACTCCCCACGCCTGCAAATAGCCAACAGGCAAAACTCAGATGAGCTCATGTGGGTCCAGCCACAAGGTCGTGTGGACCCATCAATGCCAACGGACAAGGCATAGCCCACAGAAGCAGGTGTTTTCTCGATGCATCATTAGGAGAAATGGAAAGAGAACAGACCCATGGGGCAGGGTTCTGAGGATGCCCCCAGGAGGCAGGTCAGCCTGGATTCTGCCATTTTCAGAGGCGCCCATGACTGCATTAGCCAATTCTCTTTTTATTCCGTGTGCCCAGTGTGATATTTAAACAGAAATGTCACTCCCCATGGCATTTATGTCCCCGAACCCTTCCGAATCATGTCTGTTGTCAGATTGGTTCATTTGTGATCTCTTTCCAGAGGCAAAGTGAAAAATGTGAAACAGAAAAAGGCAAATGTGGACATCAGGAACTCAGGATTAAATCAGGCTGGGTCTTTTAGTGAAATGTGAGCACTGTAATGGTGAGAAATTAAAATAGTTCCTTCCATTTAAATTCTTAAATTAAAAAAAAAAAACTCTTTCCTCTTCAAAGCACTGCACTGTCTTTCCTTGAGCCTGAGATGGTGCAACATCATGGTGCGTGGAACTCAAGAAAGACCCCGGCCAAGCACCTGGCTTTGAAGTGAGAACTGAGGACCACCTACCCTCAGTCAGAGGCTGGCCGGACACATGGAGCTGGCTTCATCCTGTTTTTGAATCATTGCTTTTCTTTAAAGTTAGGGAAAGAGAGGACATGTGGTAACAGAGTGTTTGCCTTAAATCACCCTTTAGTTGGGGGTCAAGTGACCTCATCACAGTTTGGGTTATCAGAATTGATTTCTTTGGCAAATGTGCACTAAGAACTGTGTTTTTTAAGTGGATAAAAGTACGCCGTAAAAAGAAATTCATATTTGTAGACATCAGCACATTTCGGTGAGTGTTGCAGCTAAATTTGAAAGAATGTGCACTTCTGAGATTTCGCATGTAGATGCAAATTTGTGTTAAGGATTGTACATTGAGCTGTTATTCGAAATCTTTCACACAGACCTTCTCCACCAAGAGTTTCAATGACGGGAAAAAAAAAAAAAAAGACCAACTCACACCCTGCTTGCATGGAAATCCCAATCCCCTTGCCAGCGAGTTTTTCTTGCTCCCACATCAACTTCATTTATTAAGCAAGAAACAATTTTCTGGAATAGTCACAGTCTATCACAAAGCACAGTCACTGTCTCTGCTTTGTTCTCCCTGGGGAGATGCCTGTAACCGAGCTACCTTAAAGAAAAGTAAGTTTTGCATCCCATCTGCAGAGGAGCAAGCCATCTGAGACCTATTTACCTCCAAAGTGCCCCTGTTGGTCATAAAGTTTTGCTCTTTGCGGTGGAAGGTGGTGTGGGTTTTGGAAGATCAGAGTGGATCCAGTGTTTTGCTGCTGTTACCTTAACTTTTTTAACTTGACCATGATCCTAACAATTAAAGGTATCAGGAGCAGACTTTTCAAAAGGCTTGCCTACAAATCTAAACCTTAGACAGTGTACAATTTGGTGTCTTGGACTAGCAGTAATTCTTGCTGGTGTTTTAAAACCTGGTTTTAATAAATGGCAAAAAAAAAAAAGAGAGAGAGAGAAGAAATGCAAATGCATATTACGATAGATTGCCCATCCTTTGGCATGAGCCACAGCATACAAACAGTACCTACAGCAAAACGGTAGCTCATGCCGCCAGAATTACCTGCACACTCAGTATGCACTGGACAACTCATGAAGAAAATATAGATCTTTGTTTTTCAGATGTAGAAGGAATGAATGAATCACAGGCCACAGACTCAGGTGTGGAATGCGCATCAAATCCCTTTATTTTTTCTGAACAGCTTAGTGTCAATGGTGACTATTCTGTGCCATGATGTAGGCAAGAAATTCAACCTCACTGATTCTCGGAGCCCCCCCCATCCCCATCTCAGAAGGTCTCTTCCTAGCACCGAGGTGCTGGGAGGGCCCCCCATCCCCCCATCCTTCCCCCAACTCCCCAGCATGTACTAACTGTGAGTCACCAGACTACACTGGTTGCCATGGAGACACACATTGTCCCAGTCTACTGGTCCCTTCACGTCTGGGCTGCAGCTCCCACTGCACACATGGAGGCTGGGAGACCGTGGCGAGGCTGGGAAGCACCCCACCCTGCCCCTTGGCATGCTTGCCACTCCTCTGGGGCTGTACCCTGCTGGGGAGCAGTGTGCTGGTTCCCCAGAATGTCAGGATGCTCTTCTGCTCTTGGTCCAAGGAAATAGATTTTTATTCAAAGACTAGCCCTCCCTCTCTCTCTTCATGTTTCTCTTCAAGGTACTCCCTCTCTCCCCCAAACTATCCACCTCTGTGATTTTAAGCTTTGGCAAACCAAAGCCAAAAAGAGAAATGTCCAGCAGGCAACTCCCAACTCCTCACATTACCCTGAGCCTCCCAGCCCAGAGCTTGTGACCTATTTCAGAAATAGAAAGAGGAAAATAGAGAAGCAGTGGCCAAATACATATACAGGTTTCCCCACTCTCTGACAATAGAGTGTTCTAGGAAAACTTCTGTAAATCAAAATGGCATAAAGCGAAGAAGCAATTACCAATAATTTACATGGAAAAATTTCGGAGGGTTCCCAGACTCAAAAGAATCACCTCTCTTAGGCTTTTCTGATGCCTTAGGACACATCTTGCTAATGGATGCACAGAATAAAAGGAGATAAAGCCCAGATGCTCACAGACACATTTCAAAGCTATGTGGGCTTGATGCTGACACCCTGAGTGTAGATCCCAGGGAAGGAGCCTGGTAGGGCCACTTTCACTGCTCCTTGGGATGTGCGCTGCCCCTCAGAGGGCTCGTGGCCAAGTGAATGCTGAATGTCGATTTTGCTTTCTCACCCTTTTTCCGTACAAGCAAAAATCCTCTTCGGATTTCTTTTGGTTAGCAAAAACAGGTACTCACGTAGGTCTTTCGTAAAAGTGAAGTAGTATAAGTTGAACTTTCGAAAAGCAGGGGATACCTGTATACGTATACATATAGAGACATGTACATGCTTAAATACATATATACACATAGATAGAGACAGATACGGAGAAGGAGATGGGCATGTACATATCCTTATTTCAGACCCACAGATGTTACAAGGTTATACATCACCGCAAGGAGGGAAACACTCAGCGGTTCTTCTCCTCCAATATAACAACAGCCTTCACGTGCATTCTGGAACTTTCTTAGCCTAGTCTCATAGCTCCACTCCTTTGCTAAATATTTCATTGCACATTCCGTCTGCCTTCTCAAACCCTTACTTTCTCTTCAGTGCCCCCACTTTTCTGACAGCAAGGAGAAGCATAGACTGGTAGGTAGGCCTTGGGGCATGCAAATGTAATGGCCAGGAGCAGCAGGCATGGTCCTGAGGCTGTGCAGAACACACTGGCTATGCATGTCAGACAAATTGAACAGTGAAGGGGAAGCATTGTTTTATTTTGAGAGTGTATATCCTAATGGCTCCTTAGATGTTATGTCTGTGCATCAGTGTGTTACCCAGGAAGCATGGAGGCAGGATGAGAGGCATGGGCTCTGAGCCAGGAACCAGCATTCTAGCTTTTCCACAAAGGAGCCTATGCCCTTGAGGAAGCCCGTTCTCCAATATGACCTAGATTTGCTCATCTTTATTTTTTTTTAAAGATTTTATTCATTCATTCATGAGAGAAAGAGGGGGAGAGAGGGAGAGAGAGAAGCAGAGGGAGAGGCAGACTCCCAAGGAGCAGGGAGCCCGATGCGGGACTCAATCCCAGGACCCCGGGACCATGACCTGAGCCGAAGGCAGACGCTTAACCATCTGAGCCACCCAGGCGCCCGTAGGTTTGCTCATCTTTAAAAGGAACAGATTGGAGCAGCTGATCACCAAGTCCTCTTTGACTTTGATGGTTTTTGGCGCTGGTTTATTCAAAGAGCCAATATCGTTCAATGCCTTTTTATGGTGATTAGGGCACCTGCTCATTATATAACTGCAAACCTGGCTGAGCTTCACCCCCAGGCATGTCAGCTTGCCACAGCTGTACCTTCACCATTCGACTCTATAAAACCCAGCAAACTTTGTACGTATTAAAGTTTAATAGCAGCCCACGAGTGAGAAGGCGAAAGAAATATGAGCCATACCTAAGGGGTGTTTTATTCATGTTGATTCTCATATGTATGATAAATAGTTCCTGTGCCTGACTTCTGATGAGAACAGGTTCTTAAAAACTCCAGCAAAGGGAACCCGTAAGGAAAACGGAAATCTTCTACTATAAACAAAGTACTAAAATATTCATATATTTCTTGGGAGACCCAGCAGGGTATGGACAGAGCCAACTATTTTCAACTCGGCCAGACACATTTACCTCCGATGCTCTCCTACAAACTCCATTCTGGCTGGATGCTGAGTAATATCACTTGGTCTTTGAATAGCAGGTTAGGCAGGAGGGGCACCCAGAGCCCCCTTGGGGTCCGGGCAGATGATATGTGGATACGCTGGGTTGTCCCACACGTAGGTGTATTGACATGTGTTTAATATGTGTATACATGTACGTGTGTGTCTGTGTAGAAATACGTAAATACATATACAGGAGGGTGGAATTGCCAACTATGAAAGCTGTGTTCTAATGTATTGCTTGAAAGCGAGTTTCTTTTTTTTATCATGAAGAACAGAGATTGGCAAGTAGAGGATAAAGGTAGTAAATGTTTTTGGCTTATAGACCATCAGCCGTCTGTTGCAGCTATTCAACTTTTGCAGGGCACCAGACAGCCATAGACAACCTATGAACAAATGAGCGTGATTGTCTTCCAAGAAAATTTGATTTATGGGCACTGAAAGTAGAATTTCATATCATTTTCAGGTGTCACGGAATATTAGGCTTCTTTTGATTTTTGTTCAACCACTTAAAAATGCAAACACTATTCTTAGTTTTCAGGTTATCCACGAACAGCCGACAGGCTGGGTTTGGCCGTAGATTGCCAATATGTAATTTAGCATGCCATTTCCCATAGGGAAAAAAGATGACTATAGATATTTTTGGGTTATCAGATCAATCCACGAAGGTTGATTTAATCCGTGAAGAACCCAAAGTATGTCATATATAGTAACTAACATTATTGAATATGTATGTTTGGCATTGCACTAAGTTCTTTATATTCATTACTTCCCTTGATACTTAGTACAATCTTATGGGGAACCAGGTTGAGAGAGTTTAAGTGGTTTGCCCATCTCAGGTAAGAAACCGCAGAGCTGGGATTTGAACCAAGGTCTTAGGATCTCAGATCTGTGATATTCACAGAAAAGCTACACACATGATAAGAAAGCAGGGGGACCTGGTTGCTAGTGAGCCCTCAGCACATGTCAGCTATCATCACTAGTAATTCTACTACTTCAACACCACTAAACTGACACTTAGGGTACCATTTTTTTCAATCAGAGTTCCAACATGGAATGCCCCAAACATTTTTCCTTCCCTGGCTTTCAATACCCTAGCAATGCCATTTTGCAAGAAAGGATGGAAATTCTTGGGAGTAGGAAGGATTGACTCTGTTTGTCCACTCTTTGGCTTCTGCCTAAGAGCAGGTGAGCCAATCATTTCCCAGTTGCTCCAAGTGAGGAACAAGGAGTAAAAGAGAGCTCCCTTTGCAGCAGTCTGGGGGAACCATGTTCGGAACCCCTGGGAGTCCATTCCTACCACATGTGCCGTTGGCAGGTCATCTATCAAGGAATCGAGGCCTTATGTGTAGACGTGTTACAGCCACACACCAAGTCCACTGGACATTTAAAATGAAACATTTCATCATCACCGTCATCAGTAGTATTTTAGAATCTGTGCAAGCTACAAAGTTTGCTGAGAACAAAGAACCCTCATGGTCAGCTGCAGATAAAATTGATGAACTGAAATAGACAAAGATGTGAGTGAATATTTTTTGTCCCTCTTTCCATTTTTATCTCTCTGCTCTTGGCTTCAGTCTTTTCCCAGTTTCCTAGTGGGCCTTCCTTTTAAAGATATCCCTCACTCCCTCTGTCATTCTGGGGACCAAAAACCTCATTCTGCTGGGGCCATTTTCAGACATCAGGAAACCACGTCATGGCGAGGTAAGGGAGAGCTTATTCAACTGAAGGTGTTCTCCTCCCCCCACCAAATCGTATCAATCTTAAAAGAGATCACCTCTCAACCAGAAATGATTCACTCTAGGTGTAATTTGGGGCGAGTGGCAGGCTTCCAGGGAAGATGTTGTAGGGCTGACTTCTTGCTAATATATTTCTGTTAGCTTCATCTAACTCACCTATAACTAAGTCTAATCCTCCTTCTATATGTAGTTGATAGAATTATGAACTCTAATCCTTGTGGGCCAGGACCTATGATTGCTTGAGAAACCATCCCCAAATTTAATGGTTTAAAACAACTTATTCTTTTTTTTTTTTTTTAAGATTTTATTTATTTATTTGACAGACAGAGACACAGCGAGAGAAGGAACACAAGCAGGGGGAGTGGGAGAGGGAGAAGCAGGCTTCCCACCGAGCAGGGAGCCTGATGCGGGGCTCCATCCCAAGACCCTGGGATCATGACCTGAGCCAAAGGCAGACGCTTAACCAACTGAGCCACCCAGATGCCCCAAAACAACTTATTCTTATGTCTCATAATTCTCTGGGTTGACTGAGCTCGGTGGGATGGTCCTTACTTGGGGGTCTTCCATGAAGTTGCAGTAAAATGGCAGCTGGGGCTAGAGTCATCTAAAGACTTTTTTCCTCTCTTCTCTGGTGCCTGAGCTGGGATGGCTGCAACTGTGGTGTCTGGACCTGGGTCTCTGTCTCTCTCCATGAAGTCTCTCCACGTGGTTAGCTTGGGCTTCCTCACAGCATGGCAACTTTTGACTAGACAGACTTCTTACCAGGCAGCTTTGAGCTCCAAGAGCAAATGAGGTGGAAGCTGCCAGTCTCTACTGGCATGGGCCTGGGAACTGGTACAGCATCATTTCCACCATATTCTATTATTCTAGCAGGCTAGCCCCCACCCCCAGACTCAAGAGGGAGGGACATTGACCCCACCTCTTGACGGAAGGAATGTCAAAGACATGATTCTCCTTAGTCTACCACAGATTGGATGAGAACTCAAAGAGTCATCTTATCCAACCTCTTTATAAATGTGATCTAATCTGTTTTGGCAGCTGGAAGAGTCCAACCCATTCCTGAAACATCTATGGTAAATGGGGACCCATTGGTTTTCTGGAGTAGCCCGTTCCAATTCGGGGTGTCTCAGTCTCTTAGAAGATTCTTTTTCACAGTCAGGGAAGATCTGCCTCATTCTAACACCTGTCCATATGTTTTAGTTCTGGTCTTTGGAGCCACAAAGAACACTCTTCCTACCTTTCCACATGGTACGCCATATATTTGAAGACAGCTCTCCTTGCGTTGCGGAGTCTCCTTTGCTCTAAGCTCCACATCCCCAGTTTCTCATCATTCATGTCTCGGATGCCATATTATCATTTTTCCCCCAAAGTCACTCCTGTCCTCTGAACAAGCTCCATTTCCCCACAGCCCTCTCATAGTCCGGTGCCAAGTACAAAACAGGAAACTGATCGGTCAGAGGAAGACAGACCTCTTCCCTCCCATCCATGGTACCACTCATCTGTTAATGCACTTGTAACAGGATAATATTTTTTGAAACATATTAATCTGCTTTCCTTTCCCATGCTTCCTCGAATTTTACCATTCAGTAGAAGCATCCAACACCTCCAGGGGGAGATTAGGATTGTTATAACAGGAATGCATGGAGAAAAAATAAAGAGGTACCGTTCAGCTTTTGACTTCCAGTTTTGAATTTTTTAGTTCACAGATGTATTAGGAGAAACACAGTTCTTCCCTACTGTGTATCTCCTTTTCTACTCACGCAGAACATTTCATTTCTCGCACTTCTGGTCACCCAATGTGGGTGGAGGGAGAGATTGGGGGTTCCCACTCCAAAATATGACGCCAGCTGCGTGTCCTACAATTTAACTCAAATCTGACATGATCTACCTGGAGATCCCACAGGTTAAAGGCTCAGTTCCACAAGACGTCCCCCCCCCCCCACTTCAGATGCCAATGACAAAGTAGTAGGTCCCCAGGTTACCTACAACTTCTGTCCAACTTGGCTACAAATCAGAGGTTCCCATGACCTCCTTCCCCCTGGATTTTATTATTTGCTAGAATAGCTCACAGAACTCAGGGAAACACTTACCTACATTTACCAGTTTATTAAAGGATATGACAAAGGATACAGATAAACAGCCAGATGCAGAGATGCATAGGGTAAGGTCTGGGAGGGTCCCAAGCACAAGAGCTTCTGTCCCTGTAGAGCTGGGTGCATCATGCTCCCTGTGTGGTTGTGTCCACCAGTCTGGAAGCTCTCCAAACCATCACACTATGGGGACTTCATGGAGGCTTCATAATGTAGATGTGATCTATTATTAAGTCCATTTTCAGCCCTTCTCCCCTCTTGAGGAGAAATGCAGGGGGTGGGGGAATGAAATTTCTAAGCTTCTAAAGATAGCTTGGTTATTCTGATGACGGGTCCCTATCTAGGACCCCACCCAGAGTCCGTGCGATAGAACAAAAGATGTTCCTGGTACTCTTACCACTTAGGAATTTACAAACGTTTTAGGAGCCCTGTGGCAGGGACTGAGGATGAAGACCAAATATATATTTATTTTTTTTAAATATTTTATTTATTTGAGAGAGAGAGAGAGTGAGCAAGCGAGAGAGAGAGAGAGAGAGAGAGAGAGAAAGCACCAGCCTGGGGAGGGGCAGAGAAGCAAACTCCTCGCTGAACAGGGAGCCCAACGTGGGACTCAGTCCCAGGACTCTGGGATCATGACCTGAGCCGAAGGCAGACACTTAACTGACTGAGCCACCCAGGCGCCCCAAATATATATTTCTCACTATAAATCACAACATCACAACATTATTTCAAGATAATGGTATCAAAACCTAGGCTTTGTGAGAGAGAAGCATGTCTTCTAAACTCCCCAAATCCAAGCATGTTGGATTTTGAGTATGAGGTGTACTCAGTGCCACTGTAGGGAGGACAACAGAGAGGAGGGAGGAGGGGTTGTCTGTAGACAGGATAAGGAAGCCTGCCCATGATGGAGAAGGACAGGGAAAAGGAGAAGCAGCAGACACACATCCTGGTGCTGGAAACAACTAGATGAGGGGGGAGGCACCCTGGGCTCACTGCGCATCCTTTGCTGCTCAGGCACAGACAGGGCCACCTCAGGCCTGTTAGAGACACTCCATGTCCTACCTAGAGCTACTTGGGCAGAAGGTTAAAAATGATGAAAGAAGGTATCCACGTGAGTGGACCAGGGACTGCCCTACAGAGTCATATGCTTTTGTCACAAAAAACCCAGGCCATCCGGGAGAACTCATGGTATCAGAATAGAGCATAGAGAAGTTAGGACCTCATGGACAAACCCCAGGACACTGACTGCAGACCTCAGCAGCAGGTGACAGCACAGCACCCAAAAAACCCACATGACACCAGCTGTCTGTGCAGTTCCCAAAACTGGAATCCCAGGGGCCAGGTGAAGCCAATTGTCCTGAGTGGAAATGAACAAAGGCGTGGAAAATAGCAGGCAGACCATCTTCCCTAATGCCAGGAGACAGGTGGGCTCGCCTCTTCCCAAATATATCCGAGGAACAAGAAGCAGGGGTGGAGGCATAATGAAAAATGAAACACTTACCCAAAGCAGATTGAGTTCACCCCAAAGGAAGGGAAGGGTCTGCTCTTGTAGAGACAGAGCCACCTCCAGCAGATACAATGCAGGTTTCTCCCTCACGGCCATCATGGAGTGCTGTCCTCCTGGGCAAGATATAGACATTTAAAGAAAGCTCTTTTTTTTTTTTTTTGGCACATCTGAGTGTAAATTCTCCACCTCTGCAGAGCCCAAGACCCATTTTTGGCAGCCAACTGTCCAACACGTCATTTATGGAAACTCCCTATAAGCCGATCCAAATGAATCTATCTTGAGCTGAGCTTCTCCCAGGCCATCAGAGATAGAAATGGTTGTAGAATTTCCCCTCCCAGATATTGGGGATCCCATGAGATCACCCAGTCAAACCAATATAAAGCACTAAATGGGTGTTCTCACCTGAATACAAGTTGCCACCCTGTTCTCAGACCCCACTGTCATCCCTCTGACCAGATGACGACACCAGAGGTGCTAGGCTATGGAGGTTCGGGCATCATCTGGGATCAGATCACACTTGTGGGGCCAGCATTTTAATTCAAGAGATATTTTCCAAGGCCCCTCTGGGTAGAGTGGGGGGCGAGAGGGAGAAGGGGGAAGGAAAATGAAGGGGCTGGGAGGTGGGGTACAATGGAAGGTTGTGGTTTACAGACAGGATTTGTACCCAATTGGTAACTGTAAAACTTTGGTTAATTTTCTCTATCTTCCCACGCCTCCTGGTTTTCCTTATCTGCAAGAGATTTTATCACCGTCATTTCCATTCAGATGACCTGATATGTTCAACTGAACAACCAGAGAAGCTTTAAAACTAATAATAATGAGAAGATTTCAAGGGGGTGGCAACTTTTTATCACATACATCTTCTTAAAGCATTTTAGGCAGTGATACCCAAACTGTGTTCCCTGGATCCGCAAGGGTCCCTGGAGCCTCCCCTTGGGAGAGGGGAGTGAGGTGCAAGAGGTACTGGGTCTCCCACCTTCCATCATGATTTCAACCAGAGCAGTGGCACGACTTCTATTGGTTTTATGTGCCCTCCCTCCATAGACTGGAGTCCCTGACTAAAAAAAAAAAAAAAAAAGTTGGAAATTCACTGATTTCAGGAAAGTGGTATGAAGAAGGATGGTGCCAAGCTATGGACATGGCAGCCTCCCATCTCTCTTAGAACAGCTTGCCACCTTCTTTGCTCCTACTTTGTACCCTGCCAGTTCCCTCCCTGACTCACTGCTCAGCTGCCAGAAACTGCATCCCGCCCCACGCCACCCCTGCACCACCCTGGGCCCAGGGTCCTCAACCCAACTCGCCAAAACCACAGACCGACCCTCACTCCCAGTGCCTAAGCCCTGGCATGGCTCCGACAGGCATTGGAGAGAAGATTAAATTCACAGTCCAGGGACATTCTGGAGACTCATGCCTTATTTCCAAAAGGCAGTGACTGTCATTATGCTTAAATGAACTGCTTTCCTGGTTGAAAACATGTATTTTTAAAAGCTTAATTCTTCTCCTTTCTCCAAAATGAGAATCAAGTTATAACTGTGGCGTGGCACCTTGAGAGCATTTCCTTTTTTATACTTCATAGAATCCTTAATAATACAAAAATTGCCCAGAGCATTTCACACTGAGTTATGAAGTCATTAACATTTTTGGGATAAACACAATACCCCAGGACAAGTTATTAGCCATATAGTAGTGGGGAAAAAATTAGATACATTGAAAAAGCCTCATGTCTAGCAACTGCAGGCAGAGAATTTCACCTGCTCTAGTTAAAGGCGGCTGAGGCGGACCCCCCACATCCCATGTGCCGACTGGGTGGCCTTTTCTCAGCCAACCCACTCGCATATTGGATATTGGTAAAATCTGAAAGAATCAGCATCTTGATGTCCCAAGGCCAGCGATCTTTCCAAACTCACGGCTCTGAATCCTGCCTCAAGGCCCCTGGTATTTATGATCATGTCGGCAACAGAATGGCTGTCCCCCCCCCACACCAGCGTCTCTTCAGACCCATAACAAATTTTATCTTGCTGTGCTGTTTGCTTTCAGATTAGCAGGGGAATCCATCATACATGCTCTCCTCTTCCCACTCCGTGTCCCCTCTTTCCACCTGGTTTTCATGTTTTTCACGATTATCTTCAAGTGTCACTGCCTTCGTGGAGATTTCTAAAAGGCCAGGACCCCGGGGTCCTCTCCTTTTAATCGACGAATTTGGGTATATTTTGCCAGGAATTTTCTTTTGGGGACTTCAGCATACTGTACTTTGATTATTCTTTAATTCTGCTCACACACAAGAACTATGGTTATGAAAGAAACCCAGGGGGATTAGTCATTCAGACTTGCAATGAAGCATCCTTGCCTCTGGCTGAATCCTGAGCCAACCAAGATAAACATTCACAAAGTTTATAGATGGTCTCAAATGTTCTGTTTCTTTATGGGTTTCCCTCAGCTGGGGTGGAGGTGTCCTTCCCTGGATCCTTCCCTTTACTACTCCATGGAGCCCTCGCCGGAAGGACAAGGCAAGAGGGGTAGTGTGTCCCAAGCAAGAAGCATAAATAACACACACACACACACACACACACACACACACACACACACACACAGCAAAAGAGTAAGACCACTGCCGCAGCCGGCATCTACTGCAAATACCACTAACTTACATGGTGCCCTTTCCCTCTGAGCCTAGATTCAGCTTCAGAAGCCTTTCCACGAAGTATTTCCAATTGCCATTGATATATGATTAAAAACACATATTCCATCTCCAGTGCAGTCCCTGGGAAGCAACCCAGCTCCAAGTGTCTGTGACTCTTGAAAAGTCAATTAAAACTGTAGCACTGTCTAAAGACTCAGGTTTCTACCTCTAGCCACTTACAACACCCCCAGATCCCATGCCCTCTTTCCTAGGATGAGTGTGCCAATAAAAAGGGCTCTAGCCCATGGGATCTTCCGCAAGTGCCTCCACAATTCAATATCCCTGATTCTCTGAGTGTTTTCACCACTACATTTGACACTCGCTTATGGAAGAGACTGTGTCCCACATTCCCCTTTGAGCCAGCACTGAATTCATCTTCCTCAACCTCACTGACGTCCACCGCCTTTTTCACACTGGCCACATTCTGCATCCATCATCCTCACGTGACCCTACTCCTCAAACTAGATCCTGAGTCTGGGCTCCCCTCTCCTGATGTCAGCGCCTTCTCTTTCCTTCAGTGAACAGAAGAGTCTCTATCTTCCCCAGGACCTCTCATTGTTTGATGGGTCACCTAGTCTGTCACTCCTGTTCAGAGTCCACGAATTTGCCAGGCTGCCTGAACTCCAGAGCCACCCTCTTGGGTATTTCCCTCACCAGCATCCCAGGTTCAGTCCTACCGGCCCCGTGGCCATTTACTGTGACAGTCTTCAATGCTGAATCACCCCTACGGCCCCATCTTGTCTCTGCGGAATTGACGACGTTACCAATGGGCTGGCATCCTGTGTTGACTTCATACACGGGGACACCATGGCGTCAAATTCATCGTGTTCTTGTAGTGAAAGAAATATCCCAGACTGCTGCTTGCATGCTGTGGAGAACCCTCTGGTGCTCTCTCTTCTCTGTTTCCCATTTCCAAGACCCTTCAGCCTGAACGTTCTTACTCCTGAATTTGCGTATTACAAAGATCCAGAGTGATCACCTTCGTCTTACATGGAACTTAGCCCCCAGTGAAAACCAGGGTAACCTGCTTTCCCCTAGGGGGACCAAACCAGGAACCCAGTTCTCTGAGGCAAATTGAAGGAAACCAAATGGCCTATCAATATTTGTCAAATGGGAAAACCAAAAGCTCTCTGGGCCAGTCAAAGCAATCTCTTCATTAACTGGAACTGGAAATCCCGAATTACGGGGGCAGGCTAGAGGGGTTGGTTGTGCAGGGTGTCTCCAGTTGGTTCGCATGGCATGCAGGTTAGAGCATGATCCTCAACCCCATCTCCACATGGGCCACAAATAATTTGTTTTTAACAATGACCAAAGTTCCAACACGGAGTAATGATATTTTTCTCTTCCTGTTTTAAACCACTGGGAGTCGATTTGAGGTTATCCATGTATAATGCCTTCCTGTTCTTTCTCATTTACCTGTACCTTTGTGATTTGGAAAGAACGGGTACACCTGTGCCCATATCATCATGTTCCACCTGTGCGGGAGGGTTGCTCGTGTGAATGTCCTTCATCCCATGTGTCTGGAGACAGAGGCTCTGGTACTAGTTTGGGGTTTTTTTTAGAGGTTGTGTTGATCTACCCTTTGGGGAAGAGACAAAAGCTACCAGATGTATGTCTTAGAGCTAGGCTCCACAGGAGACACGGATGATCACTCTTGACATCGACAGGCAGGTTGGGATGTGTGAAAGCCCAGGTGGAACAGAGAAGAACACCAAATTTCTCTGTAGGAAAGTTGGTTTCCCTCCAACTCATTGGTGTTCTGTCCCTCCTACCCTCCAGCATCTCTTGGGTACAATAGATACTCCACTTAACTGTCTAATTAGCATATTAGATAAATTACTCTGTGTATGTGCCATGCTTCAGTTATTTTTCTGAAAATGGGCATGATCAAAGGCCATAAAAGATAGCATGAGAGAGGGTGTGTGATAGAGGAAGGAAATGTTAAGTGGAGGGGCCTCAGCTGCAGGCCCCTGGGGTTATAAGAATGTGAGGGAAAAAAAGTCCTCATTTCACAAAAATATTTATCAACAGACTGGTCACTTACACAATTATCCCCCTTTCTTACTGAATACTAGGATGATAGTCCAAATATTTATCATCCAGGATGGTACAGAAATGCACCCCCGCCCCATTTAGAACAGATTCCTGTTAACCGGGGACAGGGTCCTGGGTGCACCCTGCTAGCCCAGAATTGACCCTTCAGTTGCTACACTGGGGAGATGCACGGGGTGGTGGTGGTAGTGGTAGGGAGGGTCCTCCAGGCTTAGTTATTTACTAAAACTTACAGAAATACATTACTATTTTAACAAGCAAAGGACTATTCCAGTGCATAAGTCCCACTACCCACCCCTAAAAATTAAACAACGTTTTTACTCTCGGTCCCTTGCTAAGTGGGATTGCAAATATCGCAACTGAGATATAATTTCATGAAGTCAATAAAAGCGATGTAGGAGAATTGCATGAATTGTGCTCCAGGCAAGTCACCGAGCAATAAAGATATAGCAGAATTAGACCAGTCATAATTGAAGAAGATGAGAAGATGTTAAGAAAGATGCTTCAAACGAATATGGTCGCTAAATGTAACAAGGGGTCCTGGACTAGATCCTGGAACAATATAAGGACGTTTGTGGAAAAACTGGTGCAATCTGGATAAAGCCTACTGTTTGGTTCATAGTAACGTACCAATAGGAATTTGTTAGTTCTGACAAATGTGCCATAGTTATTTAAGTTGTTAACTTTGAGGGAAGCTGGGAGAGGGGGTATGGGAACTTCTCTCAGTATCATCTTTGCAACTTTTCTCTAAATGCAAAGTGACTCCGAAATAAAGAGAAAGATTACTATCAATAGGTTAAGAGAGGCCCTTGGGGGTAGTTAGTAAAGCCCCCAGATACTTTTGCGAAACTCGACTTTATGGTACTGGCATGAATGTCACATGTGAAGTGGAGGAGGGCTGTTCCAATTTGCTGGAAAAAAATTATACCAGATTTTCCTCCTAAATCCTTTAGTTGAGTCATTTGCTGTTAATTCTAAGAATTAGCACCCAGTAGCAATTACAACCTAAATTACGTTCCATTTTACATAACATTAATTTTCATATTGTTCTGTTTTTCAAGATGAAGTTCCAATCCCAATCAAACAACCCCCCATTGCTGCTTATTTGGAAAAAAATCCCACCCCCACCCCTGCATTAAGTGAATGCATTTGAAGTCATCCTTCTGTGGTTCCAAAGGTATGTAGAAAAGTGGACTCCCCCCACCCCACCCCGTGTGTTAACTCCCTCCCCACCGGGCATTCTAGGCAGGAGTCTCTAGTGCTGGGGGGAGGGGGCATGTGAGAGATCCAGAGAAGACTAATTCGCTCTATATAATAAAGGGATTGGCAGACCCTGGAAGTGTTGCTGAGTGAAATATGATGTCACTTCACCTCATCGTCCCCAGGAGACCTTCAGTAAAATCTGTGTTTTGTTTCAGTGCTTTGGAGTAAGAGTCTATTTTGCTTTGGGTTTTTAGGAGACATATGTTGACACTGGACTCAGAGGCAAGTGCCAGATGGTCCAGTCACATACTGGATACCCTGTGAGTCACCTTGTTTGGGGAGTCTCAGGAGAAACTGAGGCTCAGGAAGAAAGCTTACAGGCTGGGTGATGGGACCACAGCGAACTAGCAAAATATGCCCCATCGGAAGGGGGTGGTCGCACAAACAGTGTACCCGGTGAAGCGAGCCCCTCTGATTTTTCAGAAGCCAGAACTCTGGATTTTTAAGTCAGACTGCCCCATGGCTCTTCTTTGTTTTGGTTTTTTTAAATGCAGGACAGAGTTATCAAATAAGACTGTCATCTGCATCCTTCCATGGGCAGCTACTATGTAACCTCTAGACTGGGAAAATATTAAAAGTTGGGTTCAACCCACATAGGAGATTCCTGCCACTTTGGGAAATAAATTTACTTTGTCCAAATATACGTGATCTCTCCCTTTTCCTCTCTATATTAGCAAAATCTGGGTCACAGTGTATTTATAATACATAAATGCATGTATATCTCTATCTAAAAAGAGAGATTCCAGATCCTACTGCTTTTTGGTCTCCTCTCTCTACTCTGTAAAGCCCCGTTAATAATCAGATCAATAAGGAGAGGAGCTTTACGTATGTATCAGATGCAAATTATTTGCAAGAAGTTGCACTATTTCTAAGGAGTAGGCAACGGCCCGGGCACCCCCCAGGCCCGGGCACAAAGTGTTTACCCACCTACTCAAGTGTCTAAGCCAATTATCTTTTTCAAAGAAGGTATTCAAATGTAGCTCTCCCAAGGTCCAGCGATTTCCAATAGTTCTTGACTTGTCTGTCAACAGATACCAAGTTAAGCTTAACCATTTCTCTTATGCTTCTGCTTCCCCCAAGGACATATGAAACAGCTACATAATAGCCAGTTTCTCCAGATGGTAATGGCAAAGCCAAAGTAGACACCCAATGTAATTTATGGCATAGATGATGGAGAGTGGAACTGATTTCCACAACAGTGATTTGTGGAGAGACAGTAAGTTCTTTCTTGGGACGTATAAATGTATGTTTTCCCCATTTTCATTCAGAAAAACATTGAGGTCAAGGCAAGTTCGGATCCACAGAGTGAAGGTCAATCTCAAACTTGCATTTTGCAGAGGCGCTGTGTGGAAAAGCACCTGGGGCCAGGACACTAATCCAGAATTTACTGATGAGCCAGGTAACCTTGGGTAAATCACCCAACCCTCTGTGCTTCCGCTTAAACTGCCCAAGTGTCTGGAGAATAAAAGAGATTTGCTCTGGGATGGGCCTCGAGCATTTCAGAAGAACTGGAGTCCATCTGGGCAAAGGGAGTTAGTTGCTTCCTGAAGTTACTACTCTTACAAGTGTTCCTGTAGGTTTCCTGCCCGAGTTATGGGTTCTAATCTCTCCTGATCCTCAATTTTTAACGCACAAGCAAAAGACATTTGTCTTCCTTTCCTGAGGCCGGAAGGTTAGATGACCGTTCGGTGTCATCTTTCTTTTTTTAAAGATTTTTTTTTTATTTATTTGACAGAGAGATAGCACAAGTAGGCAGAGGGAGAGGGAGAAGCAGGCTCTCCGCTGAGCAGGGAGCCGGACGTGGGGCTCGATCCCAGCACCATGACCTGAGCCGAAGGCAGCTGCTTAACCGACTGAGCCACCCAGGAGCCTCCGGTGTCATCTTTAAAGGCCACCTTTTCTCTGCCACATTGAGATGTTGCGTCTGATGATCGGGAGCATCCAATCGAAACTTCCAGTTGTCTGTTTTGACAGCCCAAGAATCAGGCTTCAAGGCAGAAGCCTGCTGAGGTGGCGATTGCCATCCTCTGTGATTCATCCTAGGGCATTTCCTCCAAAATGCAGGGACTGGTGAATCAGCCCAACCTGTGGGAATTTATTCTGGATAGCAGCGGCTCCTTGGTCTGTGTCTTCGGGTGTCCATTGGACTCAGAGACTTGTTTTGCTCCCTCAAACCCCATGAACTCACTGATAGAGACACAATGTGCACCAAAAAGAACTAGGTAATAACTATAATACGTATATATTTATAATATAAAAATATATATTATAGTGATAATATATATGATTAAAATATATTATATTTATTATATTTTATATAATATATAATAACAATTAAATATATTTATACTTTTAAAATTAAATATTAAATATAAATATATAATATATATTTAAACTAAGTATTATATTATAAATATATATGTATTTCCTATTTTAGGGACCCAGAAAAACATAAATGAAGGCACTTTTCTTTACCTCCTGTTCAATTTTAATATCTACTCCCCCTCAGCAAGGGAGGGAACAGCAAACTGAATCGCTCCTTGGGGTCTCAGAGTCACCACACTGCACAAATCCAGTGGGCACTGCTCAAATTGTCCACAGTTGTGCGTGGCTCAGCTTGCGGGTTACGTACATGCTTACTTGCAAGTCCATAACATGATGGGGAACACAGGCTCATAACCAGCTCAGTGGCCTTGACATTTCTGACCTTTCTAAGTCTATTCTGTTTTTTAATTGGGCTTTATGACCTTTAATGTACTTTTAAAATCCTTCATCACAGGGGAGCCTGGGTGGCTCAGTCGGTTAAGCATCCAGCTCTTGATCTGGGCTCAGGTCATGATCCCAGGGTTGTGAGATCAAGCCCTCCGTCTCTGCTTGAGATTCTCCCTCTCCCTCTGCCCCTCCCCCGGCTCATGCACGCACTCGCTCTCTCTCAAGTAAATGTTTAAAAAACTTATTTAAATTTAAAAAAATTCTTAATTAAATCACAATGACATGCTTGATTAAAATTCTTTATCACAAACAGTGTGATCTGAGTGTACATAAGTCAACGGTAACCGACATCCTAGGGGCAGTTAAGTAGTATTTGAGGAGACTTAATCATGTACGCAGACTCTAGAGTGGTTGCATCAGCCCTTCAGTCCACACCAGGATTTGTTCATCAACAAATGGTGCTAGAAATAATTATTTAAGCGGTGAAATGAAGGTATGTTGTTGGCTAGGAAGAGGGAAAGGGCCTTCCACTCTTGCGTTAATAAGATGCAAGAATTTGTCCTTGTTACTCTATCCAGTTACTCTGCGAGTAACTGATCAGGCCCTTGCAGAGCTGCCCCAGTGCCAAGCTTCATGGGTCCTCTGTCTCTGTAGTCAGGGCTGGTCCTAGAGTAACCCAATCCTGCCAGAGTGCTGGAGGACCACAAGTGGCAGTGCCTGCCCTCCCCCATCCCCCGGTGCATTCAGTGGCTCACAGCTACCCTTAAAACATTATATCAGCTCATTAAAAGGTAGACCCCTTCACATGGGTGGAACCCTTTATTGTTTCCTAGCACACCCCTTTCATTCTGTTACAGTAATTGCTTCAGACTTGCTGTACTGGCTCAGTGGCAAACAAATCCCAAGATTATGGGTCTTGTGCAGTAGTCATTTCCATCTTAACATGAGAGCCATCCATTTCTGCAGCATTGGGTCATTGGAGACTGCTGTACTCTGAGAGTTTCACACATTAGAAATAAGAAAATGTAAAGTCATATATATTAGAGTTGCTTGTGTAAACAAATAAATCAAGTAAGGAAGCATATTATTAGATGACCAATTAAATGAAAGGACTACCCAGGCATTGTTAGTAGGATAATTGTTTTTTTTTTTTTCAGCTCATCTTTGTGTACTTTGTTGCCCTATTAAGATAATGAATTGATTCTGTATGATTGGGTCCAAAAACATGTTTAATCAGATTCTGTGAGGCAAAGGATCATTATTTTCATGACTTTGTGAAATGCATATTTTTTTCCAACCAATTCTGAAACAGGCTTTTAAAGGTTAGGAGAAGAGAGCTCTTATCCTTTTATATAACACCAATTGAAATCAGAAGTTTAAAGAAAATCTCATTATCAAGAGAGTAATTTGGGGAAACTAACACCACAATCTTCCTTTGATTTGGAAAATGCTTTGAATAGAGATTTCTGAATAGAAGGTTCAGGGATTTTTTTTTTTTTTTCTTATAGATTTTCTTAGGGTTTCTCAAATCCCAACCACTATGGTGTAGACAAACCACAAATTACCCCTTTGAGGTTTGGGGACTTTGGGTTTGTTTTTATGGTTTCTTGGTCCTCTCTTAAAGAAACGTCTCACAAATGTGAAAGGGGGATAAAGTGGGTTCCCTTTCATTCCAAGTGACTAAGAATATGAGTGGGTAGGATCCAAATGCACAAAAATCATAAAGATACACAAGAGAGAAATTTAGCCTTTTTTTTACGAAATTCAAAAATACCAGTGTTTCCCTTCTTGCCTGGGAACATAAAAGAGAGTGTTCTAGGATAAATTAAAGGAGGCCCTATTTTAAACAACTTGTCTTTATGCAAGAGGTAGTACGGGCTAAAAATTTAACTAGCTTCAAGAAGAGTTTAGATAAACCCCTCTGAATCATATCTATGTCAAGGGATTGAGGAGGATCTCAGGATGCTCAGAGGACATCCCTTGCCCTTCGGCACCCAATCCAGCCTTTCCAGACACCCACGCTGTTCGAGGGGTCCCTTGTTCTCCCAGGGAGTACCCCTCCCACAGTGCTCAGCACGTTCATATACATCTACCTCCTACACTCAGGGACTGTGTCTTAATGAACATTGCATCCATTAGCAAAGGACCTGATAAGGTAAATACTAGACAAAACCAATCATTGATATCAGATGTTTTTCCCCATGAAATGCCCTGAGATATTTCTTATGGTCTTGTTATTTCTTTTCCAAGTTGCCCCTAGAACGAAATTCAGGCAGTTCTTCAGGCGCAGGGCAGCTCAGAACCATTCCTGGACGTGGTTCCATGGTGTCATTTGACTTTATTAACATACTGCCTTTCTTAAGAGTGGAGGGCGTGGGCAAAGTGGGAAGGGAGGTGGTCAAAGGTTGGTTTTAAAGAATATTCTTTCTTCTTCCCCAAGTGCAACACTCCAGCTTCCCTAAACAGCCTGTAGAGTGTTGTGGTTTTCATTGCAGGCTCTGAAGACAGATGGCCTGATTTGAAATCCTAGCTCTACCACATAATGACCTTGGGCAAATTATTTAATGGCTTGGTGCCCACGATGCTGTAGCAGTAAAGGAGGGTAATTATCATGTCCACCTTACGAAGCTGTAAGAATCCAACAAGATGATCCATATGCCAGTGTGGAGTGTGCTACCCAACCCATAGCAAGAATTTGATAAGTGTGTATCTGTCAGTATAGGCTAGGCTGTGCTGCAGAACAAAAGGGACAAGCTCTCAGTGGCTTAAAAAAAACAAAGTTGTGTTGTTCGCTCATGCTGCATGCCCATACCGGTAGACAGGGCTCTTCGTTCATCGAAGCCACTCAGGAAACTAAGCTACAGAAGCATCCACCTGTATGTCCCATCAGAGGAAAGGAAAGAGAAGGTGGCAAGCCACACTGGCTCTTAACTCTTCTACCAGGAATGGCACATGATACTTTTGCTCATATTTCATTGGCCAAAGCAAGTCATCACATGGCCCCACTTAGGGCCACTGAGGGCCACTGAGGCAGGGGAGTGTGAACCTGCCATGTGCCTAAAAGTAGGGAGAACCAGAAATATTTGGTTTACGGTATAACTAACCACCGTAAGTTACAACCAGGGGCTGGCTGATGTTATTCTGATGGTGGCTCGTATGCAATGCACTCTCATACGTTCACAGGCAAAAATGTAAAATGTCAGTGACCTAAAACAGGTAGCTTCTTGCAACCAAACTAGACTATTCGGTTCTCTGTCCATGCCCCACATAGAAGGCAGCAAAGCACATTCTCTTTCCCTCCTGCACCTCTTCTTCCAATGACACTATTCTCATATAATTGTCAATAACCAGTCATTTTTGAACAGTCTCAATGCCACATTTCATTCTGGTTGCATGATAGACGGGGGAGAAAAGCTTTCAAGGAGAAAATGGAAACTTCTTTTTTTCTTCCAAAGCTTAAGAAAAATAACCGCCAAGTCCTCCGTCCTGTCAACTCATTTAATGTGTAGGCCTTTATTTTATTTTTTTTTTATCCTTTATGCAGGTGAGAGGTGCTAGAAGCAGAGAAGAGCCCTCCCCCATTCTAAATGGTTTCCTAAATGTTTTCTGGTGATTTACGTAACAAATAACTAAAACACACAAGGAAGCTGGTAACTTCTCGTTTGATCTTTCCTGCAGCGAGAACTAAAAGGAAAAGCCTGTCTGGGAGACTTCAGAGGCCACTAAACAGCTTTCCATTGATTTTATACTAAGATACTTTATCACTCTTGTTGCTTTAAAAAGAAATGCAATCTGTGTCAGGGTCTAAATAGACTTTCCTAGAAAAATCAGGCCCCACACTCCTACGTGAACAGATGTGGAGGATATTTATCAGCTTTGGCAAATCAACTTTGGGGAATTTTTTTTCAAGAAGCATCTTTCCTACTATAACGTCCCACCCCTTGAAAGGGTGATGGCTGGAGCATTTCTTCCCGAGATTAAACTCCCCCTTGGATCTGGAACTTGCCTTCAAATGCACTCTGTTCAGTCTTCTTCCTGGGTACCTGGGGGACTCGAGGCTCTGAGATGCTGGGGACTTGCTGACACTCACTGAATGAGCCAGGGAGAGAATCCAGCCTCAGACCCACTCTCCAAATCCCAGACAGAAATCTCAGAATTGGCATAAGTTTTAAACCCCAAGTGACGTTTTCCTGCACCAGGATCCCCCCTGTGGAATATCCCCCAAAGGAAAGAGTATGATGATGCAGTTTTTGGTTTTTTTTCCTTAACCTTCTCAATGCAAGCTACCTTGGGCCTATTTCCTGTCGACACCTGGAATACCGTATCTCCTGTTTTAAGAAGTTCAATAAGTAGAAATACTACCCTACTAAACTAGTAAATTGCAGAGATCTTTCATTTATAAAATGGTTCTATATCAGGCCTGAGTTCTAGTCTTGACTTTGCCATTAACTGGTCATGTTTCCATGAAAATCTTAGTTAATCATTCCTGGCCTGAGTGGCAGCATCTATTAGAAAGAAGGGTTGGAGTAGATCATCTTTACAAATCCTTTAAACTGGGGACGCCTGGGTGTCTCAGCTCGTTGAGAGTCTGCCTTCGGCTCAGATTGTGATCCCAGGACCCTGGGATCAAGCCCCGTTCAGTGGGTAGTCTGTTTCTCCCTCTGCCACTTCCCCTGCTCGTGCTCTCTCTCTCTCTCTCTCTCAAAATAAATAAATAAAATCTTTAAAATAGAACAAAACAAAAAAAAAACCAATCCTTTAAACTGGAGATAGTTTGTGAGTTAATTGCGTGAATCAAAATAAGCTTCCCTAAGTTTTTCAATTTTAAGTTTTAAAATTTATTTTTAAAAATATTTCACATGTATAAAAATGGGGGGGGAGATAAAGAACACTGCAGTAATCATCCGTGAAGACACTGCTCAAATTAATATCTAAATCTTGAGGGACGCATTTGAAGCTCCCTCTACAATCCTCGCCAATCTGGGCCAGCCATCTCCTTTCCACCCCCCCCAAAAGTAGCTCGTACTTTATCATCCCACCACATAGGATTGTGTCCCTAAGCAACATGTGATTCTATTGTGCATATCTTGAATATATAAGCAGTCTCATACTGCATTTTCCCCTCAGTGACTTGCTTTTTATTTTGACACTCTATTCTAGAACCCATCCTTGTGAGCACATTGACTGCATTTCATATTGTACAGTATCCCTATTGTAGATCATTTCACTGGATGACTATCCCAAGTTGACTTAAATTCTCTTGTTGATAGAAACTAGACCATTTCTTACTTTCCACTGTTAAGAGAACGCTGCTGGGGAAGGCCTTTCATTGTCGACAGTACACACTTACTCCAAGGCATTACGTTGGAGTGGAATTGTTGGGTGTTATGATATTAGCTCCTTTTGTCTTTATGCTGTTGACTTTTCCCACCCAAGAGTATGATCAATCTCTCCATTTAAGACTCAGTTTGTGTCTCTGAATGGTTTTATAATTTTACCCATAACTGGCTAGCGTACATATTATTTAATTTATTCCTAGATACTTCAGTGTTTCTGTTGCTATCACAAATGGCAGCCCGTCTATAGGAATGCAATTAATTTTTGTATATCAGTCTTGTAAGAGCGTACACGCTGGTCTTGCTTATTAAGCCTAATTTTTCAGTGGAGTCTTTGAGGTTTTTCTATGTAGATAATCATATTATCATGTTATTTCAGTTTCTGTCTTTCTGATCTTTACACCTAATGTCTGATAAACATGCTTCTGATCTAGTGCCCATTCCCCCTTCTTTCTTGTGAGCAGAGTCCAAAATATTCCCTCAGCACTGTGCCCAGCTAAAAATACTCAGCCCATGAGTCTCCTTGCAGCTGGGAGAGGGGAGGTGCCTGAGAAATGGTTCTGGCCAGTGGAATGTAGGTTTAAGTCCCTGGAGGCGAAGTCCTCTCTCAAATACAAGACCAAGCTTTGGGAGGAGGCTTCTGGGGCTGCCCTTATGCACACCTGTGGTGCAGACATAGGACAGCACCAGCCACAGACTGCTTTGCATTCCTTTCTCATCTTGAGGTTTCCTGGACCACATGGGTAATGTAAACTTGAACCCTGAACTTAAGAGCAGACGAACTATTGGTAGGAATTCTCTGGGCAGCCCTTTTGTGCCTAGGACACGACAGACCGTGCGCTTGTCATCTCCCGTTGACAACAGGTAAGTTTCCCCCCATGATCCATAACCCACAGGAATCCCAGGTGGGCGGTGGCCTGAGTGCCATCTTTCCACCTTGGACGGGTCCGAGGCCAGTCTCCTGTCTCCACTAAAAACCAAGCCTCCTGGGTACGGACTAAATTGCCAACATCCTCAATAGCTGTGGCCTCTGTCCCCATTTACCGCTCTGGTTTTCAGCTTCTTCTTCATTTTTAGTCCTTGGAAATTTCCCTGAGTTTTTTGCAAGGTCAGAGAAGCATCTGAGAAAGGATTTGTTTTATTTCATCCAAAATTTCTAGATGCTTGGTTGTAGAAGAGTCTTCAGATGAGAAATGGAAGTCCCTTCTGCTATTTATTTAGTTCATAGTTCCATTTATGAAACCCTACATACAGCCGCTGTTTTGGAACCCATCTCTTGCACAGCAAGAGCTCCTCTCATTCCGCACATGCTGGCTTAGCACCTAACTGTGTCAGGCACTGTCCAGGATCCAGGCATACAGAGGTGAAAAAAACACACCAGCCCTTGACCCTCATGGAATGTGTATTTAGTGGGAAGTCATACAGTCCACAAGGAAAACAAAAAATAAGTTTTCAGAGAGGGATAAATGCCAGCAAATAAATGAAAACAGAGTCATGCCAAAGTGAATGGAACAGGGAAGAATATTAGGGAAGGTAATCAAGACATTTGACCTGAGGCCTAAAGATCCAGAAGCCAGCCAGGTAGAGAGCTGGGTATAAAGGTTCCAGGTATAGAGACCAGAAAATGCAAACCCCTGAGGCTGGAAAAATACTGGTATGTTTCTGCAAGGCTGCAACAGAATGGATACATTTTTTTTTTCCTATTTTGTTTCTTCCCGTGTGCCAGAGTCAACGGTGGGTACAACTTATTCTTCCTGCTCGAACGGATGTCTAATTTAGGCTAGGGAAATTTTTGGATTTTTTTTTTTTAATAATAAGTTCATTAGCAGCCACCAAATCATGAACAGCCTGAATTCCCTTCCTCTCATTTTAAGATAGCGAAAGAGAAAAGAGAATGCAATCCTTAGTGTATCTAGTGGTCAACACCCACGGACGGGGTGTTAGCCAGTGGTGGGCGCAGCACTGGATCTGCAGACCAGCCCACTCTATTTGCCCTAAAGTCTTCAGTCCCGACCCCATGATGATGGGGCAAGGGAGACATGGCTGTGGCTTGTCGGTGTTGGGCTGTTCTCCCCGCGTCCAAGTTTGGATGACCAGGGCGAAACTGGAGAGGACTTGAGGGAGGAGGTATTGTTGGAGCTGAGTCGCGATGGAGGGTGAATGTTCACAAGATGGGGAGAAGCCGAGGGCATCCCCGATGACAGCTTGGGCAAAGAAGCAGGAGAGGACGTGGCTGGTGGAAGGAACAAGGACTGCCCGGTTTTTTGGTGAACATCCTTGGCCTCACCACTTACAAGCTCTGTGGCCTCGGGCAGCTCCCCTGTCTCTGGCCTCCAGACTCCAAAATCCTACTGTCATGGGTTCTGCTCCTGCCACTCTTCGGCCCGGGGGTAACCAATTTCTGACCCCCCACCAAGTGAACCATGAGAATGTCTTCCTTATGGGGGCTTTGCTGTTGGCATGAAATGAGCCCGTTACCATAAGGTGCTTGTCGCACCCTGATTTCTAAATAAACCTCAGCCAGTGTTCCTGTCATTGTATGTCCTGGGTGTGTAAAATGTTTGGTGGGGAGAGGCCAGCGTTCGGGCCAAGGGTATGGGGTGGTGCCCCTCTCTGATGGGGCACGGGGCCACGTAAGGGGTGGCAGCCCTGTCCTAGAGCTAGCTTGTACCTGCTCTCTCAGCGTCTACACCTGCTGAGCCAGACGCAACCCCCAGGATCAGACTGAAATTCTGCAGCCGAGCAGACCCCCAGCCCGAGGGGATGGTGGCTTCTTCCCATGCCTGGTTCTCTTGAAGCCACCTCTCCCCAGCTCTCCTCCAGCAACACCTCCCCCTCTACACATACCAGCCTCTCTTCCTCCTAACCCTGCGCCCCCCGCCCTGCCCCCCGCATCTTTATAAAGCATTCCTTCTCCCATTACTTCTGTTTTGTTCACACTTCTCTGCTCTCCAGAAATATTACTTTATCCAGCAAGTGTCCTGGTTGTAAATTGAAATGCAAATAGATAAACATAAATCTGAATGTCCATTTACATTAAACATATTACGAATATAAAAATATAAGGCCCCGTGGGTTTCAGCTCATCAGCCCTATTACTCTTCTGCCCCTTGGCAATCAACTTCGGACCTATCACCAAGTCGGTGTTCATCAAACCGCGGCGGCATTGACACACATGGATCAGCCTGCGCTCCTAAATTCCGGTGGGGGGCCCCTGATCACCGCGAAGATGGTTTGGCTTCTCTTCCTCACCAGGAGGAACAGTTACTGATGTGCCATTCTCCTTGTAAACTTTGCACTCTCTAGAATGGGAGGAATCAAATTAAACCCCTGTAGAGGATTTGGGGCATCTCTATTTATGCAGCTAATCTCGGCACAAATCTAATATTCCGTAAAGATGCTAAGCTCTGCGCAATTTGTGTGCGCCCGGCGCCTCGTTCCAAGGCACTCAGTAAATATCTGTTGGTTGGTTGGCTACAAATAACAAAGCACCGTAGTGTCATCTGCTCAGAGTGTTCGTTCCTTCTAGGTCAAGGCCTTCGATATGTTAATAGCGGCCTGTGTTGAGATTTCGGTGAGTCAGCCGGGGGTGGGGGGAATTAAGTAGAGTGAGTCTCAGGTTTGAGGCATCGAAGCCACCCCATCTGGTCCTCAAGCTCCAACCCCAGCCGAACAGCAAAGCCCTTCACTAGTGATGTTTAACCACAGGGCAGGTAATTGCCGAAGGAGGGCAGTGCAGGTATAACCTACCCAGGGATTAGGAAGAGAATTAATGGCTACCTGGAATCCTCCTCATCCCTCCTGTACCCCACGGGGTGCATGAGCAGCCCGACGCCATGGTCCCTTCTCTGTCCTCACCTTCAGAACGTTAAGGGGCCTCTCCCTCTCTCTCGCTGTCTCTTTCTCTATTTTATTTTATTTTTTATTTCTTGTTTTATTTTTCTCTCTCCTCCCTCCCTTACTCCCTCTTTTTCTTCCTTTCTTTCTTTCTTTCTTTTTCTTTCTTTTTTCTTTTTCTTTCTTTCTTTCTTTTATTTCTTTCTTTTTCTTTCTTTCTTTCTTTCTCTTTCTTTCTTTTTCTTTCTTTCTTTCTTTCTTTTTCTTTCTTTCTTTTTCTTTTTCTTTCTTTTTCTTTCTTTCTTTCTTTCTTTTTCTTTCTTTCTTTCCTTTTTCTTTCTTTCCTTTCTTTTTCTTTCTTTCTTTTTCTTTCTTTCTTTCTTCTTTCTTTCTTTCTTTTTCTTTCTTTCTTTCTTTCTTTCTTTCTTTCTTTCTTTCTTTCTTTCTTTTTCTTTCTTTCTTTCTCTCTTTCTTTTTCCCTTTCTTTCTCTCTTTCCCTCTCTCTCTCTCTCTCTCTCACTTCCTTCCTTTTCCTTTCTTTCTTCATGCCACCATTTGTCTGAATGCCCTTGGCCAGAATTTCTAGGACTTGATTGAAAGCTGACAATCTGAATTATTCCTTTGGTGCCCCTAAAATGTAATTTACCCTTGAGAATATAAATAGTTCAGAATGCTTTCTGCTCAAGAAGCAGAACAAGAGTTTCTCAAAGCAGGTAGCATCTCTCCCTGGGACCCCATCTGCTCACACCCTGTTAACATATCACTTGGGAAGAGATTTTGGACTGGCGAGCAGAGGCCACCCTGCACAACGCAAGGCCTGCCCTGGGAGTCGGCCGGCCAGGAGGGCTGGGGCGCCTTCTCGGGGCCCGGACCCCAGCTCAGCCCTCCGCACCGCTGCCTCCCCTTCCGGCACTTGGCGGCTTCAGTTTGTGACTGCCAAGTGTGCCAACCTGAAGTGGCACCTTGGGGGTTGCCAGGGAAACTGTGCCCTGTGTTTTCTGGTGGAAGCTGGCAGTTGGCGTGTGGCAGCGGGGTCTGGGAGAACCAGCGGCATGTTCAAAGGGGATTCCTTCCTCCCATTGCGAACGCTGGAGGAGAGTCCCGGAAACGCCTCCATGCGAAACTGGGCATGAGCATTCCAAGGGAGGCAGCAGGGCAAGAGAGGATAATAGTAATGATAAGATACAGACAATAAGAATTTCTCTTTTAAACTATTTTCCATGGTCCAAGCAATGCTTATCCCTTTAAAAATATATGATCCAGGGGCGCCTGGCTGGCGCAATTGGTTAAGCGACCGACTCTTGGTTTTGGCTCAGGTCGTGATCTCGTAGGTCATGAGATTACGCCCCACGATGGGCTCTACGGGGAGTCTGCTTGAAGATTCTCTCCCTCTGCCTCTCCCTCCACTCTCGTTCTCTAAAATAAATAAATAAATCGTTTTTAAGAAATAAGATATATGATCTAACATAATGTTCAGTAGGGCATCACCAGTTCACCCCTGGGCCACTCCAGGAATGAAAATAAATGACCCCAGCTAGTGTGAAGCAATAAGGCTGGTGGGGCCAGGGGTAAGTAAGCTGGGACAACCATGCCCCAACAAAAGGGAAGCTCAGGTTCTGCCCCAGCTGTCTATGCCCATCAGGACCACAGACCCCATTATAGAGATGACAAAACTGAGGCTCAAAGGCATGTCTCTGGTTTTCCAAGAGAAGCTGTCTTGGTAACTAACTCAAAACCACGTTCAACTCCATGCCAGTGAGACTCAACATGTCAGTGGGTCAGAGCCAATTCCTGGTTACCAGCTGGTAATCTTGGCCTTGGAATGAGGGAGAGGGCACAACTTCCATTTTTCCCATGGGGAAACCCAGCCTCAAAGTGCTCATGGGAATAGCCCAGGGCCAGTTGGTGTTCTATAGGCAAGTTTATCTGGGCTGCATGGATCAATGATCTGAAACCCCTCTCCTGGGCTTAGGGCTCCCAAATGCCACAGCATCTCACCACTGTCCACCTCGAGTGGTTGGCAACTCTAATCCAAACACCATCTCACAACCACTGGGCTCGCTCATTGGCTCACAGGCCAGGCCAAACATTGGCCTCACCCAGCAGAGCCTTTTAAAATTACCAATGCCTGGGCCTCATCTCTAAAAATGCTGGTTGGTGTTTTTAAAAAAGCTTCCCCGTATGATTCTAACGTGCAACCAGGGGTGTCAGCGCTGGGACCAGCCCCTTGCTTTTGGTGTTTTTAAAAAAGCTTCCCCGTATGATTCTAATGTGCAACCAGGGGTGACAGCACTGGGACCAGCCCCTTGCTTAAGTGCCAAACCCAAGCTTCTGGGAATAAGAAAATGCAGAAGAGTAATTAGGGGCAAGGGGTATTGGAGCCAGATAGGACTGGCTTGAGTCCTGGTGCTGCCTCTTTGCAGTTGAGGAAGCTTGGAGAAATCAGTACACCTCTCTGAGCCTCAGTGTGCTCATCTCTATAATGGGGACACTAATAACTACTCCACTGGGTTCTTACAAAGAATAAATGTGAGAGTGTGTGGATATGAAGTGGTACCTGGCATACAGTAGCATTCAATTAAAGGCAGCTTTCAGCTAATATAGCCTCCAACCACAGTCACACAAATATAAGAGCAAAGAGCAGTGAACTTGAAAGAGTTCTGAGGGCTTAAATTGCACCCCTCTATCACCCAAGCACACACACCTAATATTGGTTCACAGCTGAGCCCCGGATGGCCATGGGACCGACATCCAGAGGAATTTAGCTGCCTCTTGACTTGGGGGGGGGTGTCCCCTGAGGAGTGTCTCAAAATCTCATTCTTCATTTCCCTCTCTTTCAAGCCAAAGGAAGAAAAATTTGTAGTATAAGCTGACCCACGTACGACACCCCTTTGAAACTTTGAACAGATGGTCCCCTCCACCATCATCATCCTTGAAAATCTTACAGTACATATGATCTGAAGGAGACAAAGGCAATTTAGAGTGAAGCATTTTAGAAATAATAAGCTGGTACTCAAGGGCTCTAGAAAGATCTGTGCAGTGGAATTCACATTTTCACAAACAGGTAATCCCCTAAAATTAGATTAAAACTGCCATCTCTTACCTAAATAGACTCATCTGGTAGAAACCCCTCCTGCTTCCTGAAGCCTTTAACTAAGCCGCTGCTATGATGACAGATGATTATTAGCAGTCAATTATTTGTACATAAGCACTGAGTCACAAACCAGTCCAGAACCGACAGACCAGAATGTCACATCTTTATACACCTGATGGGCAAGACCACCTTCCCCAGCCCCCAATCCTGCTACAGTAAATTCCTTAGTTCTTTTTAGGGGTTATATTTATTTCAAAGAACAAGTTGTTAATAGCTACATAGTTGTGGGTGCCTGGGTGGCTCAGTTCGTTAAGCGACTGCCTTCTGCTCAGGTCATGATGCTGGAGTTCCAGGATGGAGTCCCGCATCGGGCTCCCTGCTCAGCAGGGAGTCTGCTTCTCCCTCTGACCCTCCCCCCTCACATGCTCTCTCTCAAATAAATAAATAAAATCTTTAAAAAAAACCCGACTGTCATTTAAAAAAAAAATAGCTACATAGTTATAACCATGGAGGGCTTATCATCAAACACCTCTCCGAGATTTCTGGGGTTGAGTCTCTGACCTGCTTGTCATAATTGACAAGGGCAGTTTCACTGTTTTTACCCCAAGGATGGAGCAAATGAATGGGGCACAGAGTTGCACAGCAAATCTGCACCTGCCCAAAGTTTCATACAAGAGAAGCTTGTGTGGTTTCCCTTGAAGTGGCTTTATCTGCAACCTGCAGCTTTGGCGCCGACACCCTTGGGGCAGGGGCCCAGGGGGACACAGTCTTTCAGCAACGCCAACGTTGAACAAAGGCGTAAAAGACCATTTAGCAATCACCGGTAATACTGACTTGACATTGATGCGTTTGCCAAAAGAGAGAGAAATAAGAGATCTCCAACATTTCTGGCATTGTGGTTCATCGGCCTTTTGTTTAATTTGGTGGGAAATGCCTCCCCTCCTAATAGTCTGTAGGAAGTAGCTTTACTTTAGGATTTTTTTTTTTTTAAGATTTTGCTTATTTATTTTGAGAGAGAGAGACACAGCGAGAGAGGGAACACAAACAGGGGGAGTGGGAGAGGGAGAAGCAAGCTTCCCGTGGAGCAGGGAGCCCGATGTGGGGCTCGATCGTAGGACCCTGGGATCATGACCTGAGCCGAAGGCAGACGCCCAACGACTGAGCCACCCAGGTGCCCCAAGGAATTACATTGCTATTTTGAGGGGCTCCTGGGTGGCTCAGTCGGTTAAGCGACCGACTCTTGATTTCAACTCAGGTCATGATCTCAGGGTCCTGGGATGGAGCCCTGCGTTGGGCTCACCACGTAATGGGGAATCTGCTTCTCTCCCTCTTCCTCTGCCCCTCCCCTGGCTCGCATGCTCGCACTCTCTCTCTCAAATAAATAAATCTTTAAAAAGAAGATTTAAAAAAAAGTTGTCTGGGCAATAGGAATATTTTCTGACATCCCTGGAGGTCTAAATGTCGTGAAAGAAAGTTGGGGTGGTTAAGTCTTCAGTGGAGAAAAAAAACAAATGATTTCTAGGCATGTTAGAGTCCTTTGCCTGATTGTATAAAGCTGGCTGGGGATAAAAGGGCAGATGGCTCAGCCATCAGATAACAATTCTTTGACTTCTGTTTGATGGCCAACTCCAAGCATGTCCAGGACTGAATTTATCCTGTTCACCCCTGAATCTGTGGGGCTTCACACAGGTCAGACACACAGTGGGTCCTCCATCAGTTGTGGGCTGACTATCTAGACAACAACTGACCTGGGTGTTTGTACAAAACGGGGGTGTGGGCACTGGGCTCACCTCCTGCCTCTATAACATACAGAGATTGCAAAGTTGCTTTGAAATCAAGATCCAGTTTGTCTCCGAACAATACATGTGCAGAAACGGTTATATTGAAGAGCCGGTTGTGTGCAGGGCTTCCCGACTCTTCTGTGGGGGAAGGGCAGTTGTTACATTTATAGCACATGAATTCATAGGTACATGAAAATTCAAATTTTTGTACGGGGGCTCATGGAGGTATGGAGCTAAAGCTTTTAAACCTCAAGCCAGTCAACTGAGTGAATGTCCCTCCTTTTCTCTTTGCACACTTACCTATGGAAAGACCAAAACGTTTTTCTCCATTACATTTTTCTTAATTTATATTTGCTTTTGCCCAAACTGATGTTAGCTCCTTGTCAAGGAAGTAACTGTGCCTTCCTCTTATAACGGCCATGGTACCCAGGTGACTTTAGCCCCTTTGCTCCTCTCTAAACGTGAGTGTCCCCATCTCTAAGAGAGACAATAAGATTAGATGAGCTTCCATGGCCCACTTGTCTGACGTTCTGATTCCTGGTTCTACTAGCAGGTGGCTCTTCATTCCCAGTTCTAAATATTCCTAAGGATCCTTGCATGGCTGATCTAGCTTGTCCTAAAGAACAGTTTGCCACCAATTCAGAAAGCAATAAATGGCAGGTCATTCAGAAGCTGAAAGAATCCATTTTGTGCCCAAGAGTGGCGGAGGGGGTGGGAGTTTCTTAGGGTTGCATCAGTCTATAAATAATCCACCCAGCAAAATAAAGCTACTCCTTTCCAGAAGGGAAAAAAAAAAAAAAAAAAGAAAAGAATCTGCCCTAAGCCCAACCAAAGCAGAAATACCATGAGCAAATAGTAAAGTTGAAATCTTAGCAGACCAGAGGAAGGAGAAGACGTGAAAAGAAATGTGAATCTTAAATTAGCCCCAATACCTGCTAGGGCACTCAGTTTTAAACTAGAACAATGTGAGAGATGCCGGCATTGACCCCAACCTTCATGCGGTCATTAAATAAAGCTATTTTTAAAAGGTTCTTTTGTATACCCCAACTATCTAAGAGGGGACCCGTTAGAAGGAAAAGTTTTGAGGTCACTGAACCGAAGATCAAAATCTCAAATGTCCGTAGGTACCAGAGACATGATGGAAATGAGTGAGGTAGTCCAGGCGTCAGAGAAGTTGGCATAGGCACATTTCCCTATTACATACACTTATGATAATCAATATTTATAAATATACAAAAATAAATGTAAAAGATAGCCTTTAGCTTCACAGAGAAATGTGATCTCTGCCATTTTTCTTGATAAGCATGGTCCTCTTGGTGTGTATTTTGTTTCCTGCTTTTCATAAGACAAGGAGATAAAGGAAGAGTTTTCTACTATAATTTAAGGAGGACAGCATGGTGATACCTGTGATGTGACAGCCACAGCCATGAAGAGATGGGCCCAGTGTTGTCTGTGGCCAGATCTTCCAGGTTCTCAAAGCATCCCGATGGCCAACTAAAGCAAGTCTATAGGGTGCAATAGCCCTTCCCCCACTACCCAAACCACCAGCTTTCAATTTCTGTCCTAGACTGTGATTTCCATGACCTTGTATGTCTTATTAATGGTTGTATTCCCAGTCCCTACTGTAGAGCCTGGCATTCAATAAACAGTTGGTGATTGGTTGACTCCAGAGTAGGAAACCAGCAGGTGCATTAATAATAGAAGTTGACCTTCATGAATGCCCTCCACTGGAGAAGCACAAACAATTTAGCAGATCTGACTTGTGCTGATGGGAGCACCACCCAACCCCGATGTCTCCGGGAGGAGAACAGTCTCCCCAGACCCCAGCGCCACTCTCGTGACAACACACTGACGTAGGAAATGAAGAATCCTTTTTTTTATTTTCAAGTTCTACAGCCACGTGTCAACATAAAACAATGCCAGCCTCCTCCCAGGGAAGCCTAGAGATGGGTGATGACCATCCTCTTACCACGTTCTGCATTGTAAGCCCAGCTCTTCACTTTGAATTGGAGGACTTGTCACCAGTTGTTGTCAGAACTGGTTCCACCGAAGAGGAAGTGCCATTTTGTCACTGTGTTACACTAGGCACCAACATGAACCACCATCAGCAAAATTCAGAAGGTAACTAGACCAACAGAGCACTGCCTCAAGCACTAGTCTTGTGTGTGCTTCAGGAGCCACCCAACCTCCCAAGAGGCAGGTACACAGCATCCTTGTTCTTACTACTTCTCGCCCATCTGCCCCTAAGGAGCTTAACAAGCATCACTCTTTCCTCAGAGATCCCAGGATGAGCTGTCCATTGTGATAAATACAAACTGGTAATACTAGGTTTCATCTAGTTTCTAGTTTCTTTCAGACCTGGAGCCATGCCCTGTTTCTGGGTCAGATATTTGGGAGAAAGTCTTAGAGCCTCTGTCGTCAGCATAAGAAGGTGTCAGGTTCACACAGCAGTGCGTGGACTTGGGAGTGTGTCCATCCAGGGAGAGCTGTCTTCTGCCCTGTGCTGAAACATGGGCTTCTTGACAAGTTCTGATCCCTAGATCTCTGTGCCCCAGCATAGAGCTCAGAGCAAGCTGTCCTGGTTAAGGATCTTTTTGTTGCACAGAAGAGAAATCCACTCAAACTAGTTTCAAGATAAAAGTGGGGCTTCTGAAGGGTATCCAGAGTCTCCCGGGGAGCAGAGATTTGAGACTCTTTCTTCTTTGTTCTCACTTCACACTTCCTATCTTTCCTCTCTAGTCCTCCTACCTCCTCTCAGCCTCCTCTGCCTTCTCATTTTGCCCATGGCCCAAAATGGTTGTTCTAGTTCCAAGGAGATGTGAACCAAAGACACATGATCTTTGAGCTCAAGCATCTGTTATGAACTGGAACTCCCTTTGTAGCTCTTGGTTCAAAATGAATCGGATTGGTCCAAGCCAGTCACATGGGTTTCATGTTCCACTCAGCTGAACTGGGGCAGAGGAGAGGGGAGCAGGGGTACAGGGTGGGCAGATCTGGCCCTTCTGGGGCCGGAAGGACAAAAAGGGAAATATATCTATTATGTAGGTATTTGAGAGTAAATACATATTGAATGAATCAGCTTACCAACTGAAAGAACATTTTCTCCTAAAAAAAGAGAGGAAAAGAAATAACCAGTTGGAAATGAGTGGACATCCTCTCCATCCCTGACAAGGCAGGTCTCACAGTCCATCCTCAGGACAGCTGAGTTCCACCCTCGGAGTAGGTGACACTGGAACCTCTGTGAGGCCTGCCTACAAGTGGCACCGAAGCCCTCTGAGCTCAGCTGCTCTATCTTTATGATGAGAGCAGAATCATCTGCTTCCCACGGTCATTGTGAAGATTGAAACAGGCCCGTAGCAGAAGATGCTAGAATTCTCAAGGCCAGCATCCGACGCCCAAGGCAGAGCTTCTGAAGCGTTGCCATTGATGACTCAGAAAGCACACTTTATGAAGCTCAGCCCTCACTGTTTGGAAGTGAAACACACACACACACACACACACACACACACACACACCCACGTCCCTGCTCCAGGAGATAACTGGTCAGCCACAGGAATCAAAACACACCTAAAACCAAGTTCTAGATCTGCTTGTGACCCCTTGTGTGACCTCGACAAAGTCACTCACCTTCTCCAGGCCTCTGTTCCCTCACGGGCAGTTCCGGGAAATCAGAAGACAACCAGTGACACATCCCAATCCAAGAGCCATGTTGGTCTGGGGCCTCGTTTGAATTGCTGTGCAGCCAAATTGGAAAAATAAGTCAACATGGAAAGCTTCTCATGGGGCCTGGTTTCTTTCAGTTCAAAGGACTGTACGTTATCCTGAGGCCATGTCCCACTGGCTGGGGTTAAATGGCCTTTCTTCAGTGATGGTAAGGGGTGTACTTTGTTCTTACCTCCTATTATCCTATCTTTTGAAATTAGAAGCTGGCAACCCCGTGTCCGTCCCCCCCCCCCCCGCTTACTTATTTTTATTGGATTGTGAAATCCCAAGTGTGACAATTAATGGATGGGATGACTCCTGTAGTCCCTTTAAGCTCTGACAGGATCTAATTCCAAGGGAGGCACAAGAATGTGCGGCCTCGGGAGCCCAACAGCGAGGGTTCTAAGTCAGACCCCACCACACAGAACTGCACGGACTTGGGCAAGTTACTTAGCCTCTTTGTTTCACATCTGAAAACAATGGGAATAATAATAGTACCCTCCTGACAACAAGGCTGTCGTGAAGATTAGTTAGATATGTTTCAAGGATAGAAAATGCTTTAGGCAGTGCCTGGCACAGAGAAAGTGCTCGTTAAGTAACAGTGAAAACCATAATGGGAAGGAGGAATAGGGATAAGAGAAAGAAGGAGGAAGAGGCAGGAGGAGAGCAAGCTCCGCTCTGGATCCTCTGGCAGCCGCAATGGAGGGAGGGTATCTGGTTGGGTCCACCAGCACCATCCACCAGGGAAAAACCCTCCAACCACGTTGCCTGCACAATGGTGGCCAGCCCATGGATTGGCTGCCCTTGCCAGGTGTTCCTCGCTGGTCCAATCAGCTGAGCTTGGGGCGGGGCCAGGGAGACAGGGGGCGGGGGCCAAATCTCGAGCTGTGTCAAATCTCCCAAAGAATTGGGATTGCTCCTGGCTGGTCCCTACTCTGGGTGGGGTTTACCAGTAGCTTCCAGGTAATGCCACAGCTGAGATGAGATGCAAGAGCCAGAAGAGGCATTTGAAGAGGGCGGGAAAGCACACAAGAGCCCCAGGACTGGGAATAAAATAAAGGGAATAATGATTGGGAGGCTTGTTGCATAACCCCAGTTTGATTGGCTGCCGCGGGGTCAGGTGCTCACACCTGGACCTATCAGCTGTGTGGGGAGGAGCTGGTCACTTTGCGGGAATCCTTGACGGCCGGTGGGAAGCCTCACTTTTCACCCAGCCAGAGCTGCAGTCAAGCCGGACAACCTGAGACAGGACCATCCTCCTTCCCCCATTTCAAAACCTCTAGAAAGTCCCAGAAATCCCTCCTTTGTTGTGGGGAGGGGAGTTGTTCCGCAAAGGGAAAGCCTTTGAAAAACCTTCAAGCCCGGCAGACTGATTGCTCCATCGAAGGCACAGAATTACTTACCAGATAAGTGGTAACATCTTAATCTTTTATTAGGTGAGCATGCACTCCTTTGGGGACGAGGGACTGCCATTCTGTTTGATGGGCAAATACATTGAAATCTGCCAGCTAATTTGCAGCTACCTATGCTACTAACTTCTAATTTGGAAAAGAGTGAATTAGTTGTGAGCAATTGCCTGGCAGTCAAAGCATCTGGGACCAAATCCCAACAATAAGGGAAGTGGAGGGAAACCCATCTAAAATATTTGGAGTGAGGAAAAAATATGTTGGCTTTGATTTTCTGGGTAGTCTATACTAGTTATAAAGTCGTAGACATTTTGTGGCTTGACTCACATGGATAAATGTAACTAGACAGACCTCAGCAAACTACAGGATTGGCTGGGAAAGGCTTGGAATCTCTTCAAGGTAGTGGTGGTCCTGAGAACTTCCGTGGTGGATTCTCATTGATGTTCTAAGCTGATCCTGAAGTCTTCTGATCTCCTGGCCAATTTTTCTTCCAGCAGGTTTTCATTCTCTGAAATAGCTCCAGGTGTCCAGTAAAATATATTTCTCCCCAGTCTCATGAGTGCTGGCACCATGCATGGGCAGGTTCAACCTACTTATGCTGATGTTTATTGAGCACCTACTAAGTGCAAGGAACACCTTGCATTTATTTTCTGATCCCTTGCAGTAAATGTTCATGAAAGAGCTTGAATTCTTCCCACATGTCCATAGTGCAGTGCCTTCCAGGGCAGTGCCTTCCAGTTGAAAGCAGGAGATGGCTGGTTTAAGGGTCGGCAAGCTAAATACTCTGGAGTGTGTTTGGTTAAGACAACTTGTTTCTGAGGGGATTTGTGGAAGGCAGTGTTGTAGATCATTTGAGAGCCTTACAAGTGGCGCTGTGACATGTTTGTTAAGTGGCAGGTACAGGAGGGCCAGGATGAGCTATCGAATCAGAAGAACCAAAGCAGACCCATGGCAGCCAGAAGAGTCAGGAGATGGCTGCTCCCTGTGTGAATGTGAAGCCTGCCAAAGTGGGGGTTTCTGCTCCAAGCACTGGGTCCTCCACTCATAGGGTTCTCCCGATCTAGTGAGAACTTACCTCCGGTCAGAATTTGATCAGCTCTTTGGCCAAGCACAGCTAATCCTAAGTGGCTCATGTGGCCAGTGACATCCCTCATGGGGACCTCCTTTGGTACCTACAGAAGTCATCTGGGAGCTTGTTAAAAATGATGATTCCTCATTCCCAGAAATTCTAGCTTTTTTGGTGGGGCCTAGGAAGGTGTCTGAACCCACACCCCAAGGGATTCTGGCCAAGTGTTTGCCCAGACTGCCCTTTGAGAATAATGGTTCATAAGATGGTCCTATCATGGTCTGTCTTCTAAACACCTGCTTGAGTAGCTGACATTCGTACTGAGCGAGCTCAAATCTATCATGGTGAACTCTGTCTTCTTGGGTTTATCTCACTGGATGGCACTCTCCTCACCCCCACGCCCAAGCCAGAGCTTGGCAGGCACCCGCTCAGTTACTCCTCATCCTCAGCACCTCACTCTCTCTCATTCTTAACTCTCATCAGCCCCATGCCCTGAATAGTAATCAGATCTAACCATGCTCTGCATCTTTTCGACCCTGCCAGAGTTCAACTGCATCACTTCTCACTTGGATTATTGCAGGAGCTTTTCAACTGGTCTCCGCATCTTGGATTTTTGTTTGAGTGTTTCCGTACGGCTACTAACATTATGTTTCAAAGTACAAATTTGATTGTCACTTTTGCTCAAAACCCCTTATTCGTGCCCAACGGCGCTCAGAATGTGGTTCAGACTCCTTAATGTGGTGCTGTGGTCTGAATATTTGTATCTCCATGAAATACATATGTTGAAATCCTAATACCCAATGGGATGGTATGAGAAGTTCCTTTGGGATGTGTTTAGGTCATGAGGGTGGAGCCCTCATGAATGGAATTAGTGTTCTTATAAAAGGCCCCCCCCCAAGTGACTTCCTGCACCTTCCACCATGTGAGGACACAGCAAGAATGCTCAGGCTGTGAACCAGGAAGAGGGCTCTCATCAGAATCCAACCATGTCGGAGCCTTGATCTTGGACTTCCCAGCTTCCAGAACTGTCGGAAACAAATCTCTGTCGTTTATAAGCTAGCCAATCTAGGATGTTTTGTTATAGCAGCCCAAACGGACTAAGGCACATGGCATCTGAGGGCCTTTAGTACCAACCTCCTACCCTGCTGTCTGTTCTCATCACCCAAGGGCCCCCTTCCTGGCTGTGATGTCCTGAACTCTACAATGTTCCCTTTGTATAGAATGCCCTCCCCCTCTTTCTCCCTCTGGTGAATTCATACTTATTTCCTTTTCCGAATGAGAAATAGAAACTAGATACCTGTGATTGTGGATGCATCTAGAACACAGCCTGGTGTAGTGCTTGGAGCCAGACTGTCTAGGTTCAAAGTCAGCTCTACCGCTTACTAACTGGGGGCACTGGGTAAGTTGTTTAACCCCCCTGGGCCTCAGTTTCCTCATCTGTAATAGGGGATGATAATAAAAGTGACCTCATGGGCTTGTTATCTGAATCAAGTGAATTAATGTACGTTAAGTTCTAGAGTAGTGCCTGGCACAGAGTAAGTGCTGTAAGTGATTATCGTTTTTGTTGTGATTATATACAATATCCATGGAAGTAAAACCAAGATACGGTCAACAATATTTCCTACAGGAAGAGAATTTAGATACTGGGGGTGCAGGGTGAGAAGGGGACATGAAAACATTAATAGGGAGCTTTACATACATCAGAAAGTGTGTGAAAATAAAAAACAATAGCCTACCACCTTGCAGCCGATAAACAGAGCATCACCCATACAGGCAGAGCCCTTGGGTACCCTCCCTAAATGCATCAACCTTTTCTTCCCCTCCTCGCCCCTCCCTAGGAGCCAGGCATACTTATTTTTCAGGTATTGTCCCTGTACATGCTTAAGTATTTTTAATGTGTACAAGTCTCTTTTGTTTTTATTTTTTTAAGATTTTATTTATTCAGTTGAGACACAGAGATACAGAGAGAGAGAGAGAGAGCATGAGCAGTGGGAGAGACAGAGGGAGAGGGAGAAGCAGACTCCCTGCTGAGCCAGGAGCCTGATGTGGGGCTTGATCCCAGGACCCTGGGATCATGACCTGAGCCGAAGGCAGAGACTTAACCATCTGAGCCACCCAGGCGCCCCTACAAGCCTCTTTTAAAACCTAGAACTGGTGTTTAGTAATTCAAGTATCAAATGCCCATATGAGAAAGCTATACAACTTGGGAAAGTGGGCGTTTTTGGTTTTGTTTTTGTTTTGACTCAACTACTTTTCTCTGTTAAAAATCACCCCCTCCAGGAAGGCTTCCTAGCTGTCTCCTCACCCATTCAGCAGTTAAAAGCCCTCTCCTCTGTCCCCTCAAAGGACCTTCACTCCAACGTTATACTTAAAACATGCTTTGTCAGGCAGAACTCTAAGACTTAGATCCCCACCCCTGGAGATCCCCTTCCTTTGAGTGTGGGCCGGACTTGTGGAGATGGTGGGATTCATGTGAATAGGTTGCATCCTATGGCAAAAGTAAAGAGATTTTTCAGATGTCACCAAGGTCTCCCCATCAGTTGACTTTGCGTTCATTAAAAGGGAGATTACTGTGGGTGGGCCTGATCTAATCAGGTGAGCCCTTTTTAAAAAAAAGCATCCAGTCCTTATTCAAAGAAAGCAAGAGAGACTGCCCCACTGGCTCTGAAGAAGCAAACAGCTGTGACATGAACTGCTTATGGATAGGGCCATGTGACAAGGTCTGTAGTGGCCTCTAGGGGCTGAGAACCTCCGTCCTACAATCATAAGGAGTTGAATTCTGCCAACAACCACACGTACCCGGCAGAGGATCCCCGCTCCAGATAAGAACACCTACACAG
Organism: Eumetopias jubatus; assembly: GCF_037043125.1. Lineage (NCBI taxonomy): Eukaryota > Metazoa > Chordata > Mammalia > Carnivora > Otariidae > Eumetopias > Eumetopias jubatus. The sequence goes on along the minus strand of NW_028274810.1, from coordinate 96,648,408 downwards.
CCCACTGGCATTTTTATTTCTGTCCCATGATACCAGAGAACTTGGCTGAGCTATATCCAGATTTCTGACCTATAGAAACTATGAGGTAACAAGTGGCTGGTATTTGAATCCACTAAGTTTTTCTAGCAATAGAACTATAATAGACCCTAAGTGTCTCCCCCATTAGACTCCAATCAGTTCAACCATGAACATTCGTTGTGGACCTGCTATGTGTCTTGCATTTCTATTAGTCTTGGGGAAACTGAGGCAGTAGGAAGCCATCATATCCCAGCACTTCACGTATGGCTAGCACACAGAGGTCATTTAGTGGACGTTTGCTGAAGGAAGGAGCAGCAAAACATTCAACAACAAGTATTTGCTCGTGTGCCAGCTAAACTTCTGACAGCTGCCCAATTTCTTTTTTCCCCTAAAGCTATCCCCTTTACGGTTGTCCTTTTTTTTTTTCCTTCTAATTCTCCTGACTCTATTCAGGTCCAGTGTACTAGTCTTGTATAACTGTAGTTGCTCCAGGTGGGGGGAAGAAAAAGTACTCAGAAAGTGTGCTGGATATTATAAAATAGTTTCAGAAGTCCTATAGTACAAAAACTTATATAATACAAGTTTCCAAACTTAACCACAAAACCACCACCAGCCCCTTTTTAAATAACACTATTCGCATTCATTATCCAGTTTGGGAAATCTTCTGCCGGAAATTACAAGTCAGTGACACCTTGGGACGTCCCATCAGTCAGAAGGGTGCCGTCAGCCCCGGTGACTGCAGCCAAACGGTTGGGACCAGTCTGGAGCTGAATCCCCAAATGAGTTTTCTGCCTAAATCCAGGATCCCTGGCTCGGGTTCCCCCGTCCTCAGAGTCAGGCTCACACCCTTAGGTTTTGTGAACTGAGTTTCTTCATTCCTCTGCTTTTGTTTAGTTTAGTTTAGTTTTGTTTTCTTTAACAGCTTTATTGGGGTATAATTTACATACCTTAAAATTCCCCCATGTGAAGTGTACATTTCAGTTATGTTTCGTGTATTTAGAGTTGTGCAATCTTCGCTCTGATTTCAGAACCTTGTCCTCACTCTAAAAAGAAAGCTCATAACTGTTTATTTCCCATTTCCACCTCCCCCCCCCCCCGCCCCAGCCCCAGGCAACCACTGATCTACTTTCTTTCCCTCTGATTTTATCTATTCTGGACATTTCGTACAAGCGGAAGAGTACAATAGGTGTTCTTTCGTGCCTGGCCTCTCTCACTGAGCATAATGTTGTTGAGGTCATTCATGCTGTAGCATGTATCAGGTCTTTATTTCTTTTTATTGCCAAATAGTAACCCGTTGTGTGGACATACCCCGTTTCCTTTGTCTGTCATCCACTGATGGACATCTGGGTTGTTTCCACCTCCTGACTATTGTGAATAATGCTGCTATGAACATTCATGTACAAGTTTCTGTGTGCACTTATGTTTTCATTCCTCCTGGGTAGATACCTAGCAGTGGAATTGCTGGGTCATAGGGCAGTTCTGTGTTTTACATGTTGAGAAATTGCTAAAGTGGTTTCCAAAGCGGCTGTAGCATCTTGTCTTCCAACAGGCATTGTATGAAGGTTCCAGATGCTCTGTAATACCTCGGTTTGAAAGGACCAACTGTCCTGGATTTCATATCACCTGCTTTACTCCTGACCTCTGAACCTTTGCCCACCTCTGTGGATTCCTCAATCCCAGCCTCTCCCTATCCTCTATAAACTTGGAACTTTGAACTTCTACCCAACTTCTGATGTACAAACTGGTTTTCCAAGCTCTGACCTCAACTGCATGAAGCCTTTCACCCCAACTCTAGTGCTGCCCATGGCCAATGCATGACAAATATCCTTCACTCTACTTGGATTTTTTTTCACTTGAATTTGTTTTTAAAAAACAAGACTGAATCATCAGGGAAATCCAAATCAAAACCTCAATGAGATACCACCTCACACCCGTCAGAATGGCTAAAATTAACAAGTCAGGAAACGACAGATGTTGGCGGGGATGCGGAGAAAGGGGAACCCTCCTACACTTTTGGTGGGAATGCAAGCTGGTGCAGCCACTCTGGAAAACAGTATGGAGGTTCCTCAAACAGTTGAAAATAGAGCTACCATCCGACCCAGCAATTGCACTACTGGGTATTTACCCCAAAGATACAAATGTAGGGATCCGAAGGGGTACGTGCACCCCGATGTTTATAGCAGCAATGTCCACAATAGCCAAACTGTGGAAAGAGCCAAGATGTCCATGGACAGATGAATGGATAAAGAAGAAGTGGTATATATACACAATGGAATATTATGCAGCCATCAAAAGGAATGAGATCTTACCATTTGCAACGACGTGGATGGAACTGGAGGGTGTTATGCTGAGTGAAATAAGTCAATCAGAGAAAGACATGTATCATATGACCTCACTGATATGAGGAATTCTTAATCTCAGGAAACAAACTGAGGGTTGCTGGAGTGGGGGTGGGGTGGGAGGGATGGGGTGGCTGGGTGATAGACACTGGGGAGGGTATGTGCTATGGTGAGCGCTGTGAATTGTGCAAGACTGTTGAATCACAGATCTGTACTTCTGAAACAAATAATGCAATATATGGTTAAGAAAAAAAAAAAGAAGAAGAAGCTAGCAGGAGGGGAAGAATGAAGGGGAGTAAATCGGAGGGGGAGATGAACCATGAGAGACGATGGACTCTGAAAAACAAACTGAGGGTTCTAGAGGGGAAGGGGGTGGGGGGATGGGTTAGCCTGGTGATGGGTATTAAAGAGGGCACATTCTGCGTGGAGCACTGGGTGTTATGCACAAACAATGAATCATGGAACACTACATCAAAAACTAATGATGTAATGTATGGTGATTAACATAACAATAAAAAAATTAAAAAAAAACAAGACCGAATATAACCTTGAGAAACATACATAGAATCCAAAACTAAGAACTGTGAGCACAATTTTTCAGAATGCTTTTGCACTTTTTAAAAACTATCATTAATTTTTTAAAGATTCATTTACTTATTTTAGAGGGTGGAGGAAGGGCGTGGAGCAGAGGGAGAGAGAGAATCTCAAGCAGACTCCATGCTGAGCGTGGATCCCAACTCAGGGCTCAATCCCACGACCCCGAGATCATGACCTGAGCTGAAACCAAGAGTCGGGGGATTATCCGACTGCGCCACCCAGGTGCCCCTTTACTAAAAACTATTATTGAGGGATAAAATTAGGTCTAGGGTTGAAAGGCTCAGTATAATGCTGCCTTGGTGCCTTAATCAGACCAGAGAAAGACACTAGTTGTTATTATCCATAATCATTCACCTTTTTCAGCTATTGAATCTCTGTCCCCTGTTCACCAAATTCACTCTGCAAAAATTGACAAGTATTCTTAAACTTCTGTTTTTGCTTTGGCCCAGCTCACTAGAATGGGCTCTTTGGGGGGCAGGCGGGTGGGGTTCTCTCTCCTGGTAAAGCTTGTTTGAATGCCCCACGCGAGATCAGCACTATATGCACCTACGCTACGTGAACCTTTCGAGTCTTTTCGCAGACTGGAGGCTAAGGAAAGCAGCATGAGAGCAGGGACCCCCCCTCCCACCTTGCCCAATAAAGGCAGCCGTGGTTTTGCATTCATTTGTGCTGCTTGAATTGGGAACACAACAGGCTGTGAGAATCCAGGCCAGGGTGAACAGCAGGACCTCCCCTCCACCAGGATCCCGTGGAGATTTACCCTTACTCAAATGATCCATCCCTCAAACTGGGCGACTGGAGCTGGGCAATGAGGAGGGCAGAGACAGGGAGGCGGGTCCAGCATTCAGTTGGCACCAGAGAGCGAGCTGGTGGTAAATTCAATGGAACTAGCCCATCTGGAATTGAATCAAGAGCCTCCCCTCCACCCCCACTTCTGTGCAAAGGGCCTACAGGGCTGTGATTCTGATTTCCTGTAGACCTCCAGGGAAGCCCAAGGGCTCAAAGGAGCCAGCCAGGGCTGTGAGAAGACCGCCCCCTGCAGCTTGGGGAAAGGTACCTCTGTCATCAACCCTACTGCCTCTCTACGACCAGCCCTTATGAGGCAAGCCGAGTCATTTTTATCATGGAGGGGTTGGGGGTTGGGGGACCCTTTTGAACGACTCCTTAGGTAGCACGTTACATTCAGACGTGGTAGTACAGGTTATTTTAATGACGACCAATGGAACATTAGAGGCTTCCTATTTCTTGATGTGTCGTACCAAGGCTGTGCATTTGTGTGGCCAGAGCCCGTCAGACGTGGAGGCTTCAGGAAATACTGGAATCAGTTTGGAACCCAGGGGAAGAGGAGAAAGGGCCACACAGTCTCGTGCTCCTGGAGCCTTCCTGGGTGAACTAGGTCCCAGGCTTCAAGAGCTTTCTTTTTTAATTCTGGTCTCCCAGGAGAGGGACTCTCAAATGCTTCCCTGTCCCCAGATCGTCGAGGGTCTGCATGACTTTGGGCTCTGAGCTCAGGACTGGGAAGCAGGAACAGAGAAGCTTCCAATGCAGTTCACCTGGCCTCCTGCGTCCAGCAACTCTTGTCACAGTGAGCCAGTTCTTAGGGCTTTATGTAAGGACAGTAACAAAGCCACTGCCCAAGACCGGGTGGATTATGTAAAAAAGCCTTAAAAAGTAAGTGTGTGAACTTTATTTGTGACTTCCTTGGTCCAGCCGGATGTTCCTGCTCTAGAAAGAGAGCAACGGGGAGAACTGGAAAGGCCAAAGGCAGCAAGACTCAAGAGTAAGGACTCCCCTACTTGGACTTGTGATTTATTTATGTAAGCATATATACTTACTAGATGAAGCATTTATGTAAGCAGTGAGTGCTTACAGTATACCTAGCACTCTTCTGGGCGATGTTGAGTCAAAACACAGAAGAAATAGAGAAAATGTTCCCTGCCACCCAGAAAGCTAATGTTCTACACGTAGAAACTCTTCAGAAGCAGTGATGTAACAGACCACTCAAGTGCTCTGCAGCTCTGATGGATGGGGAGAGAGGGTAGAAGTTCTATTTCATGCATGAGAAGAAATCTACTTCTGATTCATTAAGTTCCTCTGTCCTCGGGGTCAGGAAACCAACCCACTTCTCCTAAATGGCATGGAGCCTCCCACACTCTTCCTTTAAGCCCCCATGTGTATTTAGGGAAATTTAGCTGAACAATTTTGGGGGAAAATGCATAGTACACCCATCAAAAAAGAAATTAAGTAGTTTTGTAAAAAGCCAAGCGCATTTTCAGGAATCGACTTGAGGCTTTCCCATAAACGTGTTTTCTGCAAAATGGAAGCATTAGAAATTATACTTAAACCCAAACTAAATGAATACAGGTCAGAACTCAAGGCAAGCAAAGTTCAAGCATATTAAAACCCAGCAAATAGCATTTTTACATTTGGTATATAAAGATTTTTTTTTCTTCTACTTGAGTTGGCCAGTGTACTTTACCCCTAAGGTTGCCACTTTTGAGGGTAGGGAAAGAAGGGGAAATTCAGGGACCTGTACTATTACTTGAAACAGGAAACATCTTAATGAAGAGAAAATCTCTTCATTAAGATAAATACATTATCAATGCCAAAGGTAGCTCAGAGCTCAGATTCCATTTATCTCAGTCCAACATTCCTATTGATCTAGGTGATTTGCCTTTAAAAATGTATGTTGTTATTCCAAGCAGCTGTGATTTCATGACCTAAAGTTTCCAATAATTTTAGGTGTGCATCTCACCAACTCTGAAGTGACTCTGGAAATCCAGTCTATAAGTGTGCATCTCAAAAATTCTAAAGAGACTCTGGAAAGTTTTCTGTTTGGGAAAAATAAATGTGAAGCCTGAACAGGCTGGGAGCAAGTCACCAACCACCTGGGTATCTGCCCTGGCCTTCGTTTCCTTCCTTATAGCACAAGAAAGCAGCATTTCATCATCTCTCCCAGAACTTCATTAGCAGCCATGAAATAGAGTTGACTTTCTTACAAATCCAGACAAGTGATCTCTGTCCCCATGGAGTTTGCCTTCATTCATTCAACCACTGTTCATTGAGCACCTAGTGTGGGTCAGGCTAGATGCTTAGGCAATGAGTGTGCAAAGGTTAGGGAGGACTTATTCCTGCCCTCATGGGCTTTCGGCCTGGCAGAGGAAACCAACAGTTAGAGGATAACGGAGGAGGTTCTGTGAAGGAAAGGCTTCAGGAATGCTCCAAGATAACAGGGCAGGAGCTTCTTCTATTCCACCAAGACTTCAGAAAGGAACTGGCCCTAGGTGCACAGAGGAAAAGGAGGAAGAGGGTGGGGGAGAGGAGGTGGGGGAAAGGAAAAGGGGTTGGGGGAGGGGAGAGAGGGGGAGAGAGGAGAGAGAGAAGGAGTGGGGTAGGAGTTATCCAGGTGGGAGGGCTTGAGCAGAGTGAACAGAAGGCACGTGAGCGCATGGCACATTCCGAGTTCTGGTAGGCAGGGACTGGGTCCTTAATGCCTCATTAAGGAGTTTGGGTTTATTCCTAAAGATAGTGAAGTCCCATTGAAGGGATTAAGCAAAAGAAAGAGCTGATTAAAACAATAGTTCCTAAGGCCACTCCTGCAGCAGGGTGGAATTTCAAATGGTTAGGGGAAGGGGCAGGACTGGAAGAAGTGGGAACCGGTGAGGAGGCTGTAACTATAATCTTGGGGACAAGGTGGCAAGGAACCTGAACCAAGTCAGTAACAGGGGTCAACAGAGGAGAGGACAGAGCTGAAAGACACTCATGAGGTAGAAGCTTAGAGAGCTAGTAATACATCGCTATCCCACGGATCGTGTTTTTCAAGCTGCTGAGCAGTGCTACGAAGTAGTTGTCCGTTATGTGTCTCTGCTAGCCTGCGGGCTTATGAGGCAGAGGGACAATGTCTGTGTCTTTCTTGTCTACCATTTTATCTCTAGGACTTAGCATAGGGCTTGGCACATAAATGGATAAATACTCATCCCCTGAGATGAACATGTGGTGGGTGGGGAGTTATTTCTCTTTTCAGATATTTAGCTGGTAAACTTTGACAATTCAGAATTCTTACCTAAGGTAGCCAGGTTGGAAGTGGTAGGGAAAAAAAGGCTTCGTCTTAGAAACGGGAGATGAACATGAGTCCCTACTCTTCTCATGTGAGCTGTGTGACTTGAATAAGTTACCTAACTTCCCTGAGCCTTATTTCCTTCACCTGTAGAATGAAGAGGCTGTAAATGTAAAATGATATTAGTATTGGACTTCATAGGTTGTGGGGAAAACTAAATGAGGTTATCTGCGACAAAAGTTTAGCAGGTGTCTGACACAAAGTAAACACTCAATAAATGCTAGTTAGACTAGGATGGAAGGGTTGGTGGGTGGGTGGATGGGTGGGTGGGTGGGTGGATGGAAGGAGGGATGGGTGGATGGAAGGAGGGATGGGTGGATGGAAGGAGGGATGGGTGAATGGATAGATGGGTGGGTGGGTGGATGGATGGATGGGTGGGTGGATGGAAGGAGGGATGGGTGGATGGAAGGAGGGATGGGTGAATGGATAGATGGGTGGGTGGGTGGATGGATGGATGGGTGGGTGGATGGAAGGAGGGATGGGTGGATGATGGATAGATGGGTGGGTGGATGGATGGATGCATGGGTGGGTGGGTGGATGGATGGATGGATGGATGGATGGGTGGATGCATGGGTGGGTGGGTGGATGGATGGATGGGTCGATGGATGGGTAGATGTATCAGTGGATACATAGGTGGGTGGATGGGTGCGTGGATGGACAGATGACTGGCTGGCTGGCTGGCTGGCTGGGTGAATGGATGGATATGTTAATGGATATACAGATGCACTGATGATGAATGAGTGGACAAATGAATGTTTTGAATAGGATATATCTATTAGGTCATGCTCTTTTTCAGGCCAACCTTAATCCCCTTTTGTGGGCATCCATATAATAAATTGATTAGTCTGAAAACTTAAAAAGCCACCTGGTCTTGGTTTCTGTGAAAGTCTTATGGCCTGCTGCCACTGAATGCTGAAGATTTAAACTTCTTATTTTAGGTTCTGTCTAGACACCTCTCTAAATAGGAACTTCATGCTAATCTACAGGTGTTGCTTATGAACAGGTTATTTCTAAATAGTAGCTGGTGCATTACAAAAAAAAAAAAAATCCAAGAGCAAATAATATTTACTGAGACCAAGGTCTCCAATGGGAAGATTCCTAGTCAATTTGTCAACCCCTCCCATACCACCTGGCTCCTGCCTATACCCTACGCAATTACCAGGGAATCAAATATTCACAGTGGGTATAATTAATTAAATGCATTTTTACTAATTAACTTAAGAACTGGTAAATAGGGCCTCCCTTTGGTAGTTTGAAGATGCAGCTACTGGTGCTGTTGATTAAAATGTGAAGCGAATCTGGCTAGAAACTAGCATGTAATGGATGGAGGCACTATCGCAACGTTTCTTTTAAGGTTTGTCAAATCGTGTGCTACTGATATTGCTAAACCCCTTTAATCAGTAAGTATAAAATTCATCTGAGAGCATAAAATATATCTGACAACGGCATACATCAAATCCCAGACTGAACATTCAAAATAAATTGTATCGAGATTTTGTCACAATCATCGATTTCTGCTTTTCAAGCTGGTTTCTGGGGCAGCCACATAAAAGTTAAATACAAGCTATCTATGGGCTCATTGGATTGCGGTAATTCATTAAACCAATGGTGGCTTTAATAAATCTGAACATAAAGATTGCTTCCACAGACACCCTCAGCTTGGAAATGTGCCACTAATCAAAGAGGGTGGCAAAACTAATCTCATTGGCTTGTAGGGGAGGTGCGAAGGAGCTTTTAGAGGGTTGCTAAGGGCTGATTTCCAAGGGTAGTATCGTCGCACTTCTGCAGCAAGATCAGATCACCGGGGAAATCAAGAGCCCCTGTGGAGCCAAGCCCTCAGCATTCGTGGTCAGCACGTGCACAGCACAAGCAACTGGTCCTTTGAACAAAGCTGGGTTTAGTCAATGCAAGCCCACTTACTGAGTGACCTTCGATTCCATTGACTGACTGATTTCCCCCATTGTACTCACTTCCCAGTGACGGTGGTGATCCCTGGGCTCTTAACAATTTACAAAGCAGTCTCACACCCAGTGACTTCTTTAGTCCCCCTGAAATCTTGGGAGGGACAAGGCCAGGGTTATTATTATGCCCATTTTGCAGATGAGAAAATGAAAGTTTAAAAAGCCAAGCGATTTGCCCTCAGTCCCACATTTGGCAGAGCTGGAGCGCATAGCAAAACTGTCAAAAGCCCAAGCTTCGGGTTGAAATCCTACCTCTGGGACATACTACAGGTTCTCTCACCTTCCAAAACCTCAATTTTTCTCAACTGTAAAATGGAGATAATGAGACTGCCTATCCCTGACTTGGGAGATTTAATGAGCTCCTATGGATCAGATGCATAACGAGCACGTAAGACATGTTTGCTATTATTCATAGAGAATATCAGGTTGTATTCAAAAAGACAGACTGGACAAGGCCTGGAAAGTAACTACTGGAAATTCCAAATTCCATTTCCCACAGGTGGAGGAGAGCCTTGCCCTTATCATGCATTAGCCTTTTCCCCGCGGTGAAGCACCCTCCTTGTTGGCATATGCTCAGAGAACCCCATGATATTTCTGTCCCTTTCAGCTGTGACTCATTATTGTAAATAGCAGTGCAATGAGGAGATGAGAAAAGAATTTAAATACACTGACAGAATTTTAGGGAAAGTGATACACAAGAAGATAAAAAGCAATCAGGAAAATTTGCATACACCCTTGTGGTCTCAAAGGTCATCTATTTGGGAGTCTACTAATGGGAATACATCTTTTTCGATTCTGGGTGATTATTTAATTGAAAAGGAAAGAATTTAAATGAATCAAGTCATAGAAGCAAAGTAGATTTATGTCAACTGCAACAAAAAATTGCATGTTTCTTTGGGAGAAAAGTCGGTCCATTCATATACAAGTTAAAATTTAAGATGGAGTAGTAAATGTGACCATATATTAGGATTTGGGTCAGCACTAAAAAACATGTTGATATTCATGAGCTTTATTAATTTATTTTTTAAATCAGCCTCCAGTTACACCCTTTATTCTATCTAGAAAAAAGTATGGTTTCGTATCCATTAATTTACTTGAACTTTATAATGACCGTTGGAGGTGAGTATTATCATTCCCACTTTATAAGACAGTTTAACATATACTTACTCAAGGCAGGGACCAAGACATTTTGTCTTTTTTTTTTTTTTTTTAATCCCCGGTGCCCGACTAATAAAAATGTAAGTCAGAGGTTTAGCAGAACCTCCTAAATGTTCTGCTTAAGACATCAATCTTTTCTTAGAAGGCAGCACAGCATAGAGACTTAGCCTCTGGCTTTACCATCAGTGGGGCCTGAGTTCAAACCCCAGCTCTGCACGTACCGACGATGTGACCTTCAGAATTTATTTCTTGGACTCTCAGCTTAAACAGTGTTATTAATACCTACCTTGTGGAGTTGTTATGGTAATTAAATTTCAAGATAATAAAACGAGGGGAGAAATATAAAGCACTTAGCACAATATCTAACACATATTAATGCTCAAAAATTATAGTTTTCACATCTCATGAGTATACTCAGAAAGGCAAGGATAAGCATACTATTTGACCACTGCGGGAACTTCTTTTTTTTTTAAAGCATGCCTTAATCATCAGATTTGAAATTAACAGGCAGAAACTGAGCGGCTGGTGGATTGCTCGATGAGGAGCAGCATCCAGGGGTTGCCCATGACAGCCAGGCATGGATGCTTAGTGCTCCTGTGACAAGCCTCACCTCTGATTTAATGCAATGTGCTGTTATTATTAATAAGCAGCAGGGAACCCAGTGTGAGGCTGCCTGCTGCCTCTCCTACTAGGTTCATTCACTTATTTTCTAGGACATCATACAGTCCTTTAGCCACTTTATGGGGGGAAATCTGCTCATTTAATTTCCAAGTAAGGGACAATTAGTACCGATCGTGATGCATAGCTGCAGGAATCCAACATCTTTTTCAGGGCTGACTGTTAGGATATTTGCACATTTTTTGGTCGTCTCTGGGACATCCAGGGTAATAGCACCAGGTTGCAGTCAGCTCGGGGTTCACCATCCCTGGTGAATTATCTTTAAAATGTATTAGGAGCATAACCACGTACAATGAAGAATTGTGTGACTGATATTAACAGATATGGGAGGCGATGGGTAAGTGGGCGATAGCTGTGCGTTGGACAAGTTGTGTGGTCAGTGATGAGAAGGAAGGGGACTAACATTTCATGAGCATCTACTATGCACCAGAGTTTAAACTAGGTGCTTTATGCATGTCGGCCCCCTTACCCTCTCACCCTCCCTACGAAACCCCAGGGGGTCGGGGCCACCAGTGATCACATTGCCAGGTGCTCCGTCTCTTCTGTCTCTAAATGACACCTAAGTGCTGACAACTTCCAAATTCATACTTCCAGCTCAGACCCACTGCCTGAACTCCAGACTCATGTATCCTACTGCCCACTTGATATCTCCATTTGGATGTCTAATCTGCGTCTCAAAATTAGCATACAACTTACCCCCCCACACACAAGCCTGCTCCCCCAACAGCCTTCCCCAGTCACGAGTAGATTTTTTGTTCTTCTGGTTATTCAAACCCAAAGCATTCAAGTCATCCGTGACGCCCCTCTCTCACACACGGGCCACATTCAGCTGTCAGCAAATCCTGTGTCTCTACCTTCAGCGTCTCTCTAGAACCCAGTCCTTCTCTGCACGCTCACCCCTCTCCCTCCATGTCTCTCCCATCTTTCAAGCCACCATCATGACTCTCTTGACTTAGGAACCGCTGCCTGAATGGTTTCCTGCCTCCATTCCTGTCCCCCTGGAGTCTTTTCCATACAGCAGCGGGGGGGGGGGGGGCCTCATAAAGCATAAATCATCTTGTATTGCACCTCTGCTCAAACTATTCAATGGCTCCATCTCACTCCGGTTAAGAGCGGAAGCACATATAAGTCCTTAACTGTTTCCCAGGTAAGCCAAGGACTCATGCGTCTGGGCTCTGTACTGTTTTTGTATCTGTCTCGGCCATGAGACTGTGTGCACTGGGAGGGCAGGAACTGGTCTCCTCCCTCCCTGCATCCCTGGCGCCTAACGCACCCCCCAGTGAAAGCAGAGCAGTAAACGCTGAGAATCACTTGCTCCGTGCCCAGTGCGGTTTTAAACCCTGATGCTCGTCAACTTATTTAGTCCATGTAACAACCCTATGAGATAGGAACCATTAGTACTGCTGTTTTGCAGATAAGGAAACTGAGGCACAGGGACGCCAAGGTCACAGACCTGTTAGAAGTAGACCAGGGAGTTAACCCCAGGCAGTCTGGTTCCGGAGGCAAGTCTGCGCTCTTAGCTAGCACATCATCCTCATTCTCCGGTCTTTTCTAAGTGTGCCCTTGGCAGATGGGCGGTGGCCGAATGGCTGAGTAAGGAAGTGCGTGTTCCCAGTGGTTATGACTAGCACACAGGAGCACTCCCTGCGTGTCAGCCCCCGGCCCAGGATGCCTTAGATTAGGTTCTCTGCATGCAGACAGTTTACCAGAGAGTGCTCTAGGGAGATACTCGGGTACGGGAACAAAGAAGTCAGATTTGGGCAGAGGGAAAAGCTGGCAGACAATGTGGCTTGCCCCTGATGCCTAGAGGGACCTCTGGAGCAGGGATGGCCCTTCAGACTGGTCCAAATGGAGGGAGAAGGGCTGGGCTTTTTTTTTTATTCAAGTGGGTGGCGAAGGGCTGGTCCCTGGGTGGGGTTGCAACCTTGGGTGAGGGAGGCCCCTGCCGCGGAGGACAGCTGCTGGTGACAGGTGCAGGTGTGAACTGTTGGTCGCTGACATTCCTAGCTCTTGGCAGGTGAGTGCATGGGCCCTGAGGAGGAAAACTGGGGAGAACACTACAGTATCCCCTATAGGGACTAAAGATTTTGCATAATATCTCACTTAACCGTTGTTGCCCTACCATAATGACTTATGCATTTGTTACACCCTTTTGATAATCAAGCAAACTGCAGCTTGGAGATGTGAAGCCTAACCTCATCAATCACCTAGGAAGACGAGATGGGGATTCCAGGCCCATGTGAATGATGAAAAGTTCAAGGGAGTGGCCAGGGCCTGCTCACGTTGCTGCCCAGCCTGCAGGCCCAGGCTCATCAACTCCTGTTGGGGCAAGCGTTGTCAGGGGCATGGACCTCCGTGGCCTGGGTCTGCTCGTCTCCTGCTGCTAAATCACTCCTCCTGCCGTGGGCATGTGCTCCTTCCCGATCCTTACATCTCTGGCGGGGTCACCAACCAGAGTGATTCTGTGGGGCTTCTGGGTTGGGCACGCACACCAGGCCTACTCCGTCAAGGGAGCACCATGCCGGGGCCCAGGGGTAGGCCAGCTCTGGCCTGGGAACAATAGGAGAGAGGGGCCTTTTCCTGGGAGGTAGCTAGAGCAGCATACTGTAAGTCCTGAGCTACCTATGGCCGTGGTCCGCCAGCCTCCTCTCCTCCAGCTCCTGAGGCCAGGTGCTTGGAAGAGAATGGAAAAGGAGGTCAGGAAGGAGCAAGAGACAGAGATCTGCTGGCTTGAGCTCCCGGGATCCCTGAGCTCTGACCTACCTCTAGACCCCAACTTCCTGAGCCAATAAATTCCCCATTGGTATCTTTTTTAAAAAAATTTTATTTAAATTTAGTTAACGTATCTTGTATTATTAGTTTCAGAGGTAAAATTTAGTGATTCATCAGTTGCATATAATACCCAGTGCTCATCACATCAAGTGCTCTCCTTAATGCCCATCCCCCAGTTACCCCTTTACCCCACACCCCTCCCCTCCAGCAACCCTCAGTGTGTTTCCTAGAGTCAAGAGTCTCTTACGGTTTGTCTCCCTCTCTGGTTTTATCTTATTTTATTTTCCCTTCCCTTCCCCTATGCTCATCTGTTTTGTTTCTTGAGTCTCACAAGCTGGTGCACATTGATGCTCTTTCACCTGCAGGTGGGATGATAGCCTTATGTCAGGTGCTGGTGTCCATAATGTATTGGTCCGTTTTTGGTGTGTAACAAACAGCCTCAGAATCTCTAGGGCTTACAACAGCATTTCTTTTTCCCATTTATGGATCGGCACATTTCTGAGGGTGTGGCTAGGCTCTGGCTGGCTTTTTCTCCAGGCTGAAGGTTGGGCTCTGGTTTGTTCCCTGTGTCTTCATTCTGGGGCTGAGAATAATGAGGCAGTTTCCTGGGCCATGCACTTCACATGGAGGATCGCGGGAGCCCAAGAGGTCAAGCAGAATGGTGTGGAAGCATTAAAGGTCCCTGCTTGCTGCAAGTCAACTGACATTCCGAGGGCCAAAGCAAGTCACGTGGTAGAGTGGGGGAGAGGAAGGTGCTCTACCCACCCTAGTGAGCGGTAATGAAAAGTGGGAGGCAGGGGCAAGGTGGGTGCTGCTATCTTGGGAGGGGAGTGAGGATCAGCAGCCATAATCCAGTCTGCCACGGACGGGCAAGAAGAATGAGGAGGGGGGCGAGATGACTCCTGAGACAGGGGGACATCCAGCCACCACACCAATGACAGCGAAGGTGTCCTGTCTCCCACACCCCAAGGGCAGGGTCTGTTAGAATTACAACAGAGTCAGCAGAACCCCAACACTCAGAACCATACAGGCCATCCCGAGGCAGCAGCTCGGTGTGCAGAGAAACCAGATCCTTTCTGAGAGATCAAAATCAATTTTAAACAGACACAGCTGTTCCCTAGCAGGGTTGTCGGAAGGGAGGGAAGGGGAGACACTATAGGGAATGTTTTGTTTCTTTTTGTTTTAAGTTGTCGGAATAACCAAAGAAGACTTCTAAGGTTTGATTATTAATTTTGGGGAGAATCGGTTGCCAAGTTTGCTATCCTTTTCAAGAAAAAGAAGTGTAAGATCAAAGGGAGGCTTCATAGCAGAGGTTTTCACCTTATATTGTTTGGAAGCTTTTCACAACAGAATGATCAGAAATAGAGCTGGTTTGGTTTTTGGTTTTTTGGGTTTTGTTTTTTGTTATTTTGTTTTTTTGTTTTTTTGATGCACCCCCTCAGAAGGATAAATCAAATACCACCATTTAATTCAGTTCAGCGAATGTTTACTGAACCTCTCCCATGGCCACATGCTCACTTATAAAAAATATAAAC
Organism: Eumetopias jubatus; assembly: GCF_037043125.1. Classification (NCBI taxonomy): domain Eukaryota; kingdom Metazoa; phylum Chordata; class Mammalia; order Carnivora; family Otariidae; genus Eumetopias; species Eumetopias jubatus. The sequence goes on along the minus strand of NW_028274810.1, from coordinate 96,633,233 downwards.
AAATAATAGTGATGGTGAGTTTCACCCCTGCATGTCTGGGTTATCCAGCCAACTGAACTTATCTCCCGGGGTCTCGGTGTCCTCATTTGTAAAGAAAGCACGTTTGGCCTCTGAACGCTGAGGTCCCTTCCAGATCTAAAATTTTAAAGTCCACAAGCTGGATGATGTTCTTTTCCCACTTGCTGCACACTCCAAGTACAGACGTGTGCAGCTGGGAAATCGCTGGAACCGTGAGCGTCATAGGGCTGAAGAGGGATGCTCAAGTGTCTTCCCAATGGCCAGGCGAAGAATTCCTGAGCGGGGTTCCTCAGTTCGGGTGTGTCCCCGAGTTCCATCTTTCCTATAGTTTTCGCTTCACCAGTACAAATGGTGAGTATGGAGGAGTAAGGAAGTGATACAAGGTACTAGTGAAGACAAGGCCACCAGTGTCCCATTGACCTGGGTCCCCGCCCTGCTTCTTGTCGGTTGGATGACCTTGGGTGACTTTACCTCCCCACACCTCAGTTTTCTTATCTGTAAAATGAGCATAATAGTAGCTTCGTCCTCATAGGGCTGTTGTCAGGGCTGTAGGTTAAGTACTTAGCCGTGTGTTTGATGTAAGAACCCACTAGAATCATTATCATCATTTTATTATCATAGCACGCCCTCCATGCACACTTTCAGGCAAAACCAGATTCTGAATCTGCCAGCTCATTTAGCATCTTAGAAAGTCTAGAAAACTTTGAGGAAGAAAGGGTTAATCCCATCACTGAAATTTAATGAAAAAGGTAAAATAACTTCATTCAGTGGTCTTCACATAAAAGGGTACACAGATTTGTAAACGTATGTTACTTTGAACTCACACAGTAATAGTCAATGATCTTTTAAAAACTAGAGCCTTAAAAGTTAGGGGGAAATCCAGGTGGTAAGGGATTCATGTGATCATTTCCTGCTTGGTGTCCAAAGGGAGCTCACCCACAGGAGGACTAAGACTCCATTCTCTCAGTCTGTGCCCACAAGCAGGCTGCATTCATCTGGGGGAAGAGGACCCATCTTTTCTAACTTTCACAAAGGTACTCTCTGGGCCAGTGAAGGCCCTGGACCCGTCCAACCTTTAGGAGACATCAAAGTTCACACTTCGGTTTGATGCCTCCTAATGAATGACAGGACAAGAACCTAGATCTGTCTGTCATTTCTTCCCAAAGCTGCCTGGAAGACTCAAGCTCAATGCTGTTCCCCAAAGCTATAAGGCTCCCACCTGTAGGACCCCCCAGTCCTCAGGGGCTCCTCACTGGCTCCTGTGGATGGGGGGAGCTCCCAGCTCTGTTTCTTGTTTCCATACAGTTTCATCTCTTGGATACAGGATAGCTGTTACAGAGCCTGGACACTTGCATTCCTGCACTTACAGTCCCAGCGGTTTGAGAGGCGAGGTGTGGAACCAAGACGCTGGGGGGAGGGGCTGGGGCTGGAGACGTGGGTGCAGGATGCCAGAGAATACCACCCCCCCAGCCCTTGTTCCTATGCCTCCACCAACCTCTTTTAAAGCCAAACCTCCTGGTTCTTTGTTTTTCAGAAGGAGCACATACCCACAGCTAGCAGCTAGCCATACCGGGACAAAGGAGTCAGGGTACCATTTTACTACCGAGATGGCTAAGGATGCTGACCGAAAGCACCATAACTGACCTTGCTCTGAGCAAACACAGTTCCCTCTTGAACTGCACACACATCTAATAACATGGCCTTATATTGGATTATAAAATTGTTTTAGTTCTCCCCAGCATAAAATAAGGCAGGTAAACAAATAAAGGGGCAGTCAATTAAGATAAATATGGCAACTTCACAATTTACTGGCTAGAGACACATTATCCCAATGAGCCGAACATTGGGTAAAATAGCTCTCTTCTAATTGTATGGATACAATCGGACAGCTAATCCTGAGTATCAGGGCAGATGGTTGCTAATACAGTCCTTCATGGCACACTGGATTGAACAGTGTATGCTGTTTGGCTGATAAATATTTTTTTCTCAGGGCACTTTAGTGCTGGAAAGGTTTAGTGTTGACTCCAGGGGCAAGATTCCAAGGCCCTTCCTTACTACTGCTGCTTCCAATTCCTGAGAAATGACACGTCCCCATATCTGAGATGCCTTTGTAATGAGTTGTCAGGAGCTTAGGGGTCTTAGCTCAGTGGCCTCGAGGGAGGGCCATACTGGTCTTTACAGCACTGATCCTAAGGGTGGGGGGGGGGGTGGCTCAGTGCATAAGGCATCCTAGGAGTAGAAAGAAATGAACAGAGAGGGAAGCAGAAGCTCTCAAGAGTCTGAGCAAGGGGTGGGGGTGGGAGAGGAAATGAGCGAAAACCTCTCCTGAAGATATCATTTAGTTAAATAAACGGCAGAGCAAAATATGGGGGGGGGGGGGATAAGGGGTCCTGAAAATCCCATTCTTGGAAAAATCCCACTGTGCTCCTTACTGAATCTAATGCACGACTGTTACAAAGAATACCAAAAAACCCCACAAAAAACAAAAACAACCCCCCCAAAACCTATCTCCTCACCCACCCCTAGAAAGCATAGAAAGCAACTCATATAGGATCAAGGTCACACGAATAATACTATCAGTGAGAAAAGAATAAATGACCCACTTAGGGTAGGTCTGCAAAAGCATTTCAAGCCACTGGGGTACCATTTCATGAACCCAAAGAACTAATTTACCAAATGGGTCCCCAGGGCCCAGAGGAACTAATGCCCTGGCCACCAAGGAGCGGCTCCTTCTGTTTCTCCATCCCATCAGTGCCTCTGGCCGAGAATGAAAGGCCTGGAGCTAGAAGGGATGCTAGAAGGGTCCCTTGGTGCATCAGGGCGCGCAGGGAGGAGACCGTGTTCACGCATCCGAGGGGAAGGGGGAAAGGAAGAAAAGGCAGATATGTTAGAATCAGACACACCTGAACCTGAATCTGGTTCTGCACCTGCTAGCTGGGCGAGTGTGAGCAAACCTGAGCTTGGGGTTCCTCCTGATCTGTGGAAAGGGGATACTAACACCTACCCTTAGTGTTGGGAACATTCAGCCTCAGCTGGTGGAAATGAATGGATGAGCACAGTGGGGTCATGGTGATGTCCAAAGGATGGGAGTTGCCTGTACAGCCCTCGCCGCCCCATCCTCCTCTCCAGCACCTCCTCATGGGTATCTGCATCGCTGATAACATCTATGGAGTTCTTCCGGGCACCGGGCACCCAGCCAGACGCTTCACGTGCAGTGGCTTATTTAATTCCTCACCACGTCTGTGAAGCAGGTAGTCACATCATCCCATTCTACTAATGGGGAAGTTGGGACTCAGGGAAGTTAAGTAACTCTGCTCGCGTCACAGAGTTAAGTGGCAGGGCTGGGACTCGAACGCTTGTCTAACTCCGGAGCCTGGGCGTTGACTCTACTCTTGCTCTCAGAGAAGAGTGAGATCATCGGTGACATCAGTTAGCACCGTCCTGCCAATGGGCTGTGGGGAGGGGCCTTCCCTGAGATGAGGAACTGGAGCTGAAGGCCCAAGGGCTGGAAGACTTGACCGTGTTCTCTTTAGCCATGTTGAAGGAACCTCCCAGAAACTGCTGTGTGGTGCTGGAAAGTGTGATAGCGCCCAGCCCACAGAGAGAGCCAAGACCCAAGAAGGCCGGAGGTCTGGCAAGATATCTGGGGGTTGGACCAGTTCTTTGGGGTGTAGGGATGGTTGTCTCAGGATTTTTGTATTTGTGTTATTCCTTGTCACTGTCACACAGCTAGGGACAGAGCCAAGAGCCCAGGCCGTCAGGCACATCCCTTTGTAAGCCCTACACCACACCAAGTAAGAAACATCAAAAACACAAGGGCCATTCAAGAAGGAAAAAAATTACACTTCTATGAAGCAGTAGAGGCTTTAAGTATATATGTTTATGTGTATGAGTTCACGGTTAGTATGCATATTTAATATTCATTCCATACATAGGGATGTCTGAATTATAAGTGATTATGGAAGGAGGGTTTGCAGGTGGAGAACATGCAGGGATGACTGAGTTGGTTAAATACAGACAGAGGGATGCCCCTGACCAAGTTCCCGACCCCTGGATGAGAGATTGCTGGCGGAGTCGAGAGGAGAATGTCATTTTTCATGCTAACAACTGTGCTCTGTGTCCACACTGACCGTGCGTGCGTGCGTGCGTGCACACAGATACATGTGCATACATTCTCACCTTAGAGCTCCAGGCTATTTCCCTAAGCCCCACGGTCCTCTGCTGTCCCCCTCCTGGTGGCTTTTTTCTCCATCCCTTCGTTTCATGACTGTGGATCTGAGGGTGACTAAGGGCAGCAGGGGAGCATTGCCAGGAAGGGATTATAGCTTCGCTCTTGGGGCTCACTGCCTGCACACACTCCTCTACGTCTATGACTCCGTCCCCCTCCTGGTCTTTTCACCCAGAGGCCCAAGTCCTGGTTGCCCCTGGCTGAGAGATGCTTTGCCCTTTCCCCGGAGCACATGTTAAGACCCACTCAGCCAAAGTAAACTGTGTAAATGTACAAAAGATACAGCTCCTAGATTGGCCGGGATTTGCATGTGACAATTTGAATAAACCGAGCATCCATCTGCAGGGAGGGAGGGAGCCCTTGCAGACATACCTGAGGTCCAGAGGCTTCCTTGCATTTATATGTGTCTCACACGTGTGCACAGTGCTTTGTGAGCACCTGCCCTGGGTGCCTAGGGCAGTGAGTCTCAAACTTCGCAATCCACCAGACACTCCTGGGAAGCTTCTTGCAAATGCAGGTCCCTGGAACCTCCTCAGAGATCCTGGTTGGTCGGGTGTGGGACTAGGGATCTACATCTTAACAAAAGAATTAAGTGACAGGAGGGTAGCGAGCAAGGGGAGAGTGGTACAAGATGAAGTCAGAGGCCAGATTGCACAAGACCATGACCTTGCTCTTTCAGATCTAGAACTCAGGAAGTGCCCCTGTACCAGTGGTCCAGTCTGACAGTCTATGGTGCTGGATACACATTAGTAGGATGATGGGTCATTTTCTAAAGACTCTGGTTTTCATCCCTCCCAACTCCTTAACTAACACGGCTTCAGGGTCCCTTCCTGTCTCTGGCTCTGTGCTTCTCCATCTACCAGTATACAACAGGAGTGCTGGAATAAATGATCCCAAACTTGCCTTCTGGGACCAGATAGCCTCATTTGGTTGCAGGGTGGGGCAACCACATCTACTGGGTTTCCTGGGACAGTTCCAATTTATGCCACTTGTCCCAGCTTCATTATTCCTAACACCCTCTCTTGCTCTCAAAAGTGTCCCAGTTTGGACATTAAATTATAAGGTCATTCTATTTATGGGAGAAGGGAGGTGCACAGGACATGGCTGTCAGCAATGGGCTACGCTCTCTGCCTTGGTTCTTATTAGGAGTTTTCTTTCTCTGAGCAAGGATGGTTTTGCAGACTTTCCAAAATGCCCAGGTAAACTTTGAAGGGCATCAAATGCAACACGGCACATTCTGCTCAGATGCTCATTCTGCTCAGGAAGATGGGGCACTCAACTAATACTGGCAGAGACTGGTGAGTGCATAAGGGCCAGCCGGTGCACTGCCTGAGCTTTGAATGGGGTTTGGCAGATGGGGAAAGACGGCAACTGGGAACACTGGGAAACAGGAGTAGATCCCTATGAAGCAAGCCCATTTTCTGGCATGGTTCTTAACATCAGCTTACGGGGCTGTGAGGCCAGGTCTACTTTAGGAACATTTAAGGTCACGTGCTCAGAGTTGTGGACCCCAAAGAGAGAGGGCTCTGGTTACAAGACAGCTCTGGAGCCCCTCCCCCATATTTATATGTGTCTCCCAAGAAATGAGCTGCAAATGCACATCAGCCTGCAGACAGGTAAGTGGGCTTGCAATAGGGTGTTAGGCAAGGGGGCAGAGATGTAGATTCTGTGACCATTTTGTTACCTGAGATCACCTAGGGAGGAGCAGTGGTGGAAGTTGGGGGGTAGACTAGTAATCTTTTGGGTTTAAATCAAATGGATTCTAGAGGGTAATTGATCCCAGGCTTTCTGTCTAAGATCTGGCCCTTTTACATGTGGAGACACAGCTGGTAAAAGCCCCCTCCCCCCCTTTTCATGTTAAGAAGCAATTTCTCAAAAATAAAATTCTTTAAAATCCTAGGAAGTACCCCAGGAGTTTTAAAGTGAGTTTCTTGACATTTCAATGGCTGTATTACAGCTGGGGAAAAGAGGAGGCAGAGAGAAAGAAGGAACTCAAAGACTGGGTGTTTGCTTTCTTTTCTCGTTAGATTTTTTTGTTTTGTTTTGTTTTGACTTGATTTTAAGATTCTGGTGGGTGGGAGTAATCTCACTGAAGAGGAAAATGAGTAACACTTGGTCAGTCTGTTTACGCTCACACACGTTCATTTGCAGAGGGCTTACTATGGATTAGGTGGCATGGATGCAAAGACAAATCATGCATGAAAACTGACCACCTTCCTTCTCCCACGCTGCAGCTCTCGGTGAGCTCTCCAGATAGAGCTGCTCCTGACTGTGTCCTCGGAAAGTTTGTTCCCAGGACACGCCTTGCCCCCTTTTATTGCTATTTGCATTTGTGCTGACTTTTGTTTTTATTGAGGTGAAATTCACATAACATCAAAGGAACCTTTTTTTTAAGAGGGGGGAGGGGCAGAGGCAGAGGGAGAGAGAGAGACTCTTAAGCAGGCTCCATGCCCAGCACAGAGCCGGACCCAGGACTCAATCTCCGACCCTGAGGTCATGATCCGAGCTGAAATCAAGAGTCAGACGCTTAACCCACTGAGCCACCCAGGCACCCCTAAAATGAACCATTTTAAAGCAAACAATTCAATGGCATTTAGTACATTCATAACGCTGTGCAACCACCACCTCTGTCTACTTCCAAAACGTTTCATTACCCCAAAATAAAACCCAGTACCCATTATGCAGTTATTCCTCATTCTCCCCTTCCCCCAGCCCCTGGCACACATGTCTGTCTGGATTTATCTATTCTGGCTAGTCTACAGAAAAGAAATCACGTTACCTTCTGCGTCTGGCTTCTTTCACTTAGCATACTATTTCTGAGCTTCATGCACATTGTGGCAGGTGTCAATGCTTCATTCCTTTTCATGGCTGAATAATAGCCCATTGTATGGATATACCGCAACTGGTTTATCCATTCTTCTGTGGTTGGATGTCTGGGTTGTTTCCACCTTCTGGCTATTGTGAATGGCGTTTCTGTGAACATTTGTGGACAGCCTTTTGTTGGGGGCATCAGTTTTCAACTCTTTGGCTATATACCTAGGGCTGTCATGGCTCAGTCATATAGTAATTCTGTGTTTAACTTTTTGAGGGACCACTAAACCATTTTCCATAGTGGCTGAACCATGACAACCCCCCATTCAGAAGACTCCCAGTTAGATTTCTCCGTAATTTAACCAAAGGACTTCAAAGAACTGAATTCTGATTTACAGATACACCAAGCAGCCTAAGTTTCTTGGTTGGTCCAGTGGGTCAGAATTCCCGCTAATGAGACACAGGTCAGGGGTTCAATCCCCAGCTGACCAGTTAGCTCGGCAGAGCAGACAGTGAAAATTATGTCTGCAGCCACACATTCTACCAATGCGGCCTTGCCCTCTTACAAAAGCTTGTTAGTGGCCCCAGGGGGTTGGAGCAAGAGTGGGTTTTTATGGTTCCAAATAAAAATCTAGCATCCAAGGCACAATGGGACTAATTGGAAATCAGATGACTGCTTACTTCCAGTCTTGGTTTCACCTGATTTCTGCCCCGGGGGGAGGGGGGGAGGCGCTTGGGTCAGTTGCTTAACCCCCCACCCAGAGCTTCAGTTTCTTCCTCGCTAAAGTAGAATTCCTAATTCTTACTCCAAAGAGATGATAATGCAGCCTAAGCACTTTGCACACAGTAGGCTTCCTACTTAGTAGATGCTGATAAATCTCAAGGGTGGGCACCATTAGCGTCTGCAGTGGGCTCTGAGTTACTCTCCTGAGGTTGACTGAGCCGGAATGGTGGTGTACTATTGTCCTTGGGGTTACATTGGCTGTTTCAAATTGTCCTATTTGCATGGAATGAAGCTTGCTATGGTAACAAGGTCTGGTGGCTGGAATCCAGGGCCCCAGCGAAAAATGCAAAGCCTGTGCTCTGAGAGAAAGAGGAGTTGGATAAGGTTTATCAACTTTAAGGTTACCCCAGTTCTCCTTTGAAGAGGGAATGGGTAAATTGAGTCAGCAGGGCCTCAACACTCCCACTCCTCCAGTGAGGAGGAGAAAAGAGGGAAGCCCCTTTGATGCCTTCCAGTCTTCTCTCCCGGCCTCATCCCTCTCGCCCCCCAATATTTAGCCCAGCCAAGAAGCTTAGGACCTGGCTACGGCCAGCCCTCCACCTCGGGGGCGCACGCGGGAGTTTGGGTCGGTGGGGAGACCAGAGCTCCAGTGGTGGCCCACCCTGGGGCCGGACGGGAGAGCTCCTCCCCGGGGGAGGACACACAGTGCAGGTTGGGGCGGAGGAGGTGGGGGTGGTGGAGATGGAGTGGGGTGGAGAGTGAGAGGCACTCAGGGCACCAGCTAAGCTCCCCGCTGCACAGTGCCTACCCGCATTTTAAGGAAAGCAAAGCTCCACTCCCGAGATCGCGCCAGCTGCCCCCTCCCCTGGAGCTCCGTCCCCGCTGCTCCCCTCCCCGGCCTCTTTCCCGAACACCCCTCTCTCCCGAGCACCCACCCCCTTCTCAACCCCGGCCCGGCGCGGGGCGCCTGCTAGCCAGCGCGGGGGCTGCCCCACCGCTCCCGGGAGGGGAACGAGGGCCGGCCTTGGAGCAGGCGCCCCCTACCCCTCGCCAGGGGCGCCACCTCGGCCCACTCGCGGCCGCCGCCCGCCGCCCTCGCCCCCCGGGGGGGTGTGTCCCCGAAGTGGGAGGCGCGGGAGGCCGAGGGTGCGCCCGGGGCCCCAGCCCGGGCCCCCTCCCGAGCGCGCGGCGAATGGTAGGCTCCAGTGAAAGAGTGCCGGGCGGCGCGCGGTGTCCTTCCCCGAGCCGCGCTCGGCGCCGGGGTCTCGGCGATCGCTGCTCCGCCTCCTCCTTCTCCTCCCCTTTCTCCTCCTCCTCCCCCCGCCGCCTCGCTACCGCCGCGGCTCCGGCTGGAGGCGCCGCTGTCATTCCTGCGCCGGAGGAGCCGGCGCTGCCGGTGCCTGGGGGTCGGGGCGCGGGGGAGCCGGGCCGCGGGGGACCCAACAGGTAGAGCCGGGGGTGCCCGGCCTCGCGCCCCCCCCCCCCCCGCGCATCATGCAGCTCTTTGTCACCTCTCTCGCCCCCAGGCCAAAATCCTGAGCATGATGGAAGACAATAAGCAGCTCGCGCTCCGCATCGATGGGGCGGTCCAGTCGGCCAGCCAGGAGGTGACCAACCTGCGAGCCGAACTCACGGCCACCAACCGGAGACTGGCGGAACTGAGCGGCGGCGGCGGCCCGGGCCCGGGCCCGGGAGCAGCGGCCAGCGCCTCGGTGGCGGCGGACCCGGCGGCGGCGAACATGGAGAACCACCAGCACGGCGCGCAAGGTAGGGATCGCCCGGCGCCCAGGGCGGAGGGGGGGTGGCGAGCGAGCAGGACCCGGGCCGGAGGTGGCCGGGGCCTCGGTGCCCCCCACGCCCGGGGCGAGCTCGCCTCGCCTTCTGGCTGGTAACCCTGTCCTCCCGGCGGTGTCCACCTCTGCTCCCCTGTCGGGAGTTGCAGGCTGCTGTCATTAAGGAAAACCCCGGCGCAGTGTGCACGGGTTCACGCGGTCACACCGGCCCCCGCCGGCGGGAGCGAGGCGCCGCCGGCGGCGCCCCTCCCGCAGCAGAAAGTGCCCTTTAGGTGGCACACAGCCCCCAGCTCCGTGGGCAAACTTTTCGTGCCCGGGCCTTTGCCCCCACTCTGGGTAGGGGTGAATGCTGCAGCTCCCCCCCAGTTCCGGAGTCTCCCTTCCGCGAGACTCTCCCCGAGAGCGAGCTCCGGGCTCTGCTGCCTTGGGGTAGAGGATTGGACTGGCTTGCACTTTTCTCCACGGATGCCAAATCCCTTGTCTCAATTGCATCTGGACTTTATTTTCTCCCCATCTGAGATCGCGCGGATAGCGGAATATATCGATGCAACAGTAGATGCTCTGCTCAGCAGGGAGTTTAAATTTCCAGCAAATACAAACACCGAGAGCACTTTCCAGGGGGAAATCTTAGACCTCAAAGGCTGAGTGATGGGCTCCTGGCGAAATGAAGGTTTAGATGGTGGGTTGCAGGGAGCTGCTGCTGGAAGGGACTCTTCCCACTTTAGAGGAGGAGCGGAAAAAAAGACAGCTGGACCTTGTTGACATTGACAGTGATGAAGCCCTGAAATGCCCGGGAGGGTTAAAGGTGGAGGAAGCATCCAAAAATGTCCTGTTTGGTTTCTGTGAATTGAAAAGTAAAAGGGTAGACTGGCTTTTCAGGTTTGGTTTTGTTTTGTTTTGTTTTTTGCCTAATTGCTCTTTAAGAAATGGTATCACTGATTATTAGTATCGTTTGATTAATAAACTAAACTGCTGAAATCCAGAATCTGACAGAGAAAAATGATCCAGTCTAGGAGGGCCACTTGTATAAATATGTCACTTGATGAAGTATGAGGTACCCATAGCTCAGTGGCTCGGAGGAATTTTCTGCTTTTGTTGTTGTTTCAAGAGCTTCTCCTAAGTCTTGCGAGAGAGTGTCTGTGTTCATATTAATGCCTTCTCCCCATCAGTTTCTGTTTGCTCCTTACCTTCCTGGGGAAGGTGGGCTTTTCCTGGTGCGAGATGTTAAGCCTGTACTTAGTTTTACGCCGAATTCCAAGTCATGTTAACTTGGTACTTCGGGGAGTCAGTCAGAAGTCCTGGGAATTAGGGCGGGAATTTGGGACTGAAGTAGCCATGACGTAATGGTGGGAAGGTGTTGTAAAGCTGTTATTTGCTGCAGTTTTCAAGGTGGGTATCTGCTTACTCTGTCATTTATCCCTTGCGCTGTCACTGTGTGTGGAAAGATGCTCTCCGCTGGCATCTGGAGGGAGAAAAAAAAAAGAAGCTAGACTGCATGGTAATGCCTTCTTCTTTATAGGCAGAGACTCTTCCAACATTAAAGAAATAGCTAAGAACTGGCATTCTGCTAAGAATCAAAAGCCATGGTAAGGAGGACTGAACAATGCTGGTTTATTTCCCACCGTCTGCCCCTTTTTCTCAGCCAAGGAAAAGTTAAGTGGCTTTCATTTGAGTCCTGGGTCCAGTTGCAGACTGAGCATGCTAAGGAGGTCAGTACGGTGGTGATCCATGCACCCAACTTGGAAATTGAGATGCTTAGCTGATGGTTAAGCTGTTGTAATGGAGCAACAGTGGGCGGATTCCTTCTCTTTTCCTACAAAAATGCCCTAGGCTGTGGAAATGACTTTTGGATCTCTTGATATCCTTCAAAACACCCAAAACCAGCATGCACCCTCATGCTCCTAGGAGTATGCCTGCCCGTGTCAATAAGCCGTCTGTGGGGGGCTGGATGAAGGATGGTCTTGATTTTTCCCTTGTGTATCCTTGATATTTTTCGACACCTTTACCAGGGGGAATTTAGTGATTTTATAATCGGAGAATAAAATGTTAAAGGTTTTAACTCAACTTAATTGTTGGCCACATATTCTTCTAAATTGATGTGAATTTAAACGAAAGTTATGGTTGAAAAGAGAACAAGCTCCCCCATATAATCCGGTAGGGTATCATTTACTTTAGCTCTACAGGAGTACCCCAATCCAGTACTTTTTACATTAGTTAGCCCCTGTGAGTTTTTTTGGTTTTATTTTCTTGTTTTGGTTTGCTCTCATGACCCATGGCAGCATTCTGCTAGAACAGAAACCCGCTATAGACGTGTTCTGGTGGTTTCTTCGGCTGGTGCTTTTGTATTCCTAAAGGAAAGCGTGGGGTTCTCTCAAGTTAATTCTAAAGCGTGGTCGATTGGTTTCCTCATGCTTCTTCATAATATACCTCAAGCTCGGCTCCTGGGGGTTCCTGACTGTTCTTCCGAATTTGTCTTCTGTTTTAATTTTGTCTGTGTTGGGGAGATTTAATGGGCCCAAGCCGTGGGAGCATTTGGTGCTATTGAGTTGTCCTTTTTCAAATCAAAGTTTTGAATGAAATGAGTATCTTTCAAAATGCATCTCTAGAAATCATATTTTACTAAAGGGCATTATGCACATATTAAATGAGTGCTAATGCACTTTTAATAACATTAGCACAAGTGGTTACGGGGAAGAGTCACCTCTTGCTCTCCCTGCCAAGAAATTGTTAGATCTGTTTTCAAATTTTGGGTTAAAATTTTTTTTACTGAATTACACAAGCTCATCAATTCACCATGGGAGTTTTGTTCCAGCGATGGTACCTGACACTAGGTAAGTCGACGAAGAAAACTTGGGGTTTTCCTAGAGAGTTAATACAGTGTGTCATTTAAACAAAATATTAACTTGGTTGGTACCCTGTGTGAGCTGGCTTGGTTGCTATGTAACAGAGTCTAGAAAGTGAACTGCTGAAAATCTGGGCTTTCGACACTTTGCAGGATCTTCTTTCGGAATCTGTGTTGAAAGAACACTTGGCAGCCAGCCCATCTCCTCTCTCCCTGCTTCGAGTGAGTTGGATAATCCCTAATGAGGATGCTGGCATCCAGTGCAGAGGGTATCCAGGCAGGGCGGCACATTTCACAGCTCCGGAGCTGCGTCTTGGGTTGGGGGGGGGGGCGGGTCAAAACTGCCTTTGACAGGTGGACAGAAGGAGCCTCGGAAAGAACAGAGCCAAGCATTTGTTCCAATTTGTCTTGTTGTTGGTAGCCAGAGAACGGATTTGTTTAAAGTAACATTTCTAAGCTGTTTTCCTCGGCGTAACATCTCTGGAAAATGTGTTTAAAATGCTTGCTGTTGTTTGAGGGGAAAATATAGCAGTTTGTTTCTCTGAAAATGTTTTATCTGATGAATGACTAATATTAGATTCAATTGGTTACTTTGCTATGCATAGAATAAAACAATTAAGCTCCATTGTACCCATTTCAAATAGGTGTTAACTCTATATACCATAAAATACTTGTGTCTCGTAGGATGTATGCCTACTGCTATTAGTTTGTTGGTTTTTTTTTTTTTAATGAAGTAATTGTATTTATATGCCTATGCAAGTGGGAGTGCAGATAGCATCTTTTTTGGGTGCTGAGGACTCAGAGCCTACTGCATTTGTTAGGACTGGAATGGAGAAAAGGGTCCTTCTCCTACACCTTGGTCAACTTCCATAAATAGATGCAAGCTTTATTTTTTTCTCCCTGTGCGCTAACATAGGCTGTTACTTCAGGTCTGACTGTTCGTATCTAGCATCACTACAACAGTGGAAATTCTGCGGTGGAGTATGAATTACCTCTGGACTGAATTGAATGTGTGAGCAGTCTGCAGAAACACTAGACACTGTGGCTTTGCAAAATAAGTTCTGTCTTTTGGCATCCCCTTCCCAATTCATTCTACCTACGCTCTTGTTTTCCCAAGTCGACTTTTATCTTTTTTTTTGGAGAAAGAATTTTCAAATGGCGGAGAAGATGGAAAAAAATGGGGTGGAATCTCAGAGGTCCCCTTCTGTTAGCTTGCCCCCAATTTATGGACCTTGAGTCACGTCTGTCTTGGTTTTCCAGCTGTATCAATGGGCTGAAAGAGACTTGTGTCTTTTCCTAATCTGGTAGGCTGTCATGAGATGGGACTTCAAAGTTCTTCCTGAAAATCACCGTGCGTGGTTGCAAAGAGATTACTTACAGATCGGTACAGCATGGTTGAAATTAGTTATTGATTGGCTATTATTTACTGTCTTCCCATTGTCTTTGGAAAATGCCTTCGGAGGACCCCTGAAGTCAAGTTTCTGGCTCTGATTAATTTCATGCTTCCAATATTTCATGATTTATGGAGGCTTTTCAGTACTCCTTTGATATTAACCAGAAGTCTAAGCCAATCTGATTTTTATAGTAGGAACACTGTTCCATATCCTCCCAGGGCAAGGCAAGCCATGTTCTCTCCGTTCCTTTACCCCCCAACTCCCCAAGACTGCTGGCACTTTTGAGGAATCCTGTAGGTCATCATTTGTGACTTGCCGGCTGCCACTGAGCTTGTGGCAGATGGGCCTGGCAGGTGGGGTGTGCCGGTTGGAATGTTGCCTGCTCACTGTGCAAATCATATGGGGCCCAGAAGGTCACGCTTAGGGTCCTGGCCATATTCGTTGCCTATTTTGTCTTTATTTATTCCTGAGTTATATAGATAAGTGAAATCAACATCAGTTCCCCAGTTCTTTTCAGACCTTTTCCTGGACTGGTTTGTGTGAGCTTTAGCGCTTGGCTTCTTACTCCCTGCCCTCCGTCAGGCAAGAACACAACTCATTCTACCCACTGAGGCCAGTGATCTTGTACATGAAAATTAGTCTGTACCGTTTGGGCTGGATATCAGGGTCAGTAACACCTGGGATGACAGGGGGTGCCACCAACAGCACTCATCACCATGTCTCCATCATCTGAGATGCAGGCAGAGCAGGTTTAGGTGGGCTCGCTTAGGAAAAGACAGCTTCCCTGAAGCCAACAGAGTGACCAGCCATTGTGGCGGGTTGTATCTGACATCTCAGAGCAGGGAAGAATCTTGCTGGCCCGTGTCACCAGCCCCATCTCTACTGTGAAGAAGCTGGAGGAAGGCCAGGCAAAGGGATCCCCATGTGGTTGGATGAGACCAGAACATTCTTGCTTGTTTGATGCAACCTCAGACCTAAGTGGTGGAGTCCAGGTTGTGCTCTGTGAGCATTCCTGCTTCACCCTTGGAGTCCTAAGCTGCTAGAAACATGAAAGAAGCTGAACGGAGTTTTAATGAGTTTGGCAAGAACAACTATTTGGGCAGGTGGCTTCTGTGTGGTGGGAAATCATCGGTTCTCCATTTGTTTTGGTGTCTTCGTTAACTTGGCCTTGGCAGACCTATGGGTCAGATTTCTGAAAAGCTCCCATCCCCTTCTCCCTCTGATGAATTGAGACCCTAGCATGAGAGCTCAGATGGGGCTGGTTAACAGGCCATTCTGCAGGCAGAGCACCCCCAGGGCCTCTGTGCTCTCCTGTGATGTGCAGTCGGGCCAGAAGGATGGAGGAGAGCGGGAGAAGGAGTGGCCTCGCCCAGCCCCCCCCCCCCACCCTCTTCCATCAGAGCAAGCACTGGATTACCTCCGTGGGGTGTCCGGGCCTTCTATTACCAGTACTGTCTCAGCCCCGCAGAGGGTTTGAAGTAATGTGAATCATTAAGAGCAAAGTACCCTCTCAAGGAAGGTGGGTCCAGAGCTAATATTTTACCCTCACCTTTGGTGCTGCATAATGGTTCTCGGAACTCACCTCCTGAGTGTATCACAAAACACTAGGCGTTCTGGAACCATCCTGACACCACGTCATTTTCACCTGGTGGACAGTTTAATATAGGACTAAATGAGAACCAGTTTCAGTGCTTTTGTCAAACTTTTCAATAAATAAATATCAGGTATTGTCCCAAGTGCTTAACATGCATAATTGAGTCCCGTACCCAATGAGTTGGCAACTCTTAGGCCCATTTTTCAAAAGAGGAAGCTGGGACTGGGAGAGTTTAAGTCACATATAGTAATGGCTCTGATGGCACTGAGGACAGCAAGCTTTGACGTAGTCTCCACTCGGAGCCAGGTATACTGTTCTAAGTACTTTCCTATATGCATGCACTGAATTGATGCATTCTTTCCTCATAATGACTTATGAGGCAGGTACCATTCTTGTACCCATATCACATCTAAGAAGACTAAGGTAGAGCAATGCTGTGTCACTCCCAAAAGGGCATTCTGCTGTTAGTTGACCAAGCTCTGGCTCCGGAGGCCATGCTGTCACTCATTCTCCTTTGATGCCAAAGGTCACTCGGTTGGTGGTGATGGAGCCAAGAATTCAGACCCACCAGGTCCCTCTGCTGCTTAAACCTGTGTTGTCTCCTAAGTCAGAAACATCCTTTGATTTGATATGTTGAGAAGGTTGAGGGAGCTGTAGGCTTGTCTCTGTTCTTGAGTATTACTTCCCTAGGCCGCTGGTGGTTTCTGAGTCCTTGACTGAGTGTGAGGGGAGTAGTGATACCCCTCACTTGGGTGTGAAGTTAGCTGACAAAGAGGGAACTGGATCCTGCTTGCAAGATCCGCAACCCAGGGGTCACTGGTCCACCAGTGAAAAGAACCATCTGATCCTGGGCTCGGAGCCTCCTGCTTCTGGACTTTATGTGTTTTTTCTCTCTTTCGGAGCGTGAGCCCCGGCGAAGCTGGAGTCTTATGGTCTCCTTCTTCTCCAACCACCTGTGTCCTTCCCTTTCCCAGCTTCCCTCCGTGTGGTCTCGGGAGCCTCCGGTTGCCCAAGACCATGCCCAGCAAAGGACCTATTAATATTTTACAGATTCTTTTATACTAGAGTTTCTCAGCCTCAGCAGCATTGGCATTTAGGGCAAGAGGATTCTTTGTTGGGGAGGGAAGCTGTTGTGTGCACTGTAGGATGTTTAGCAGCATCCTTGTCCTCTGCCCACTAGATGCCAGTAGAACCCTCCACACCCCAGTTGTGGCGACCACAAATATCTACAGAAGTTGTCACATGTCCATG
This sequence comes from Eumetopias jubatus, assembly GCF_037043125.1. Classification (NCBI taxonomy): domain Eukaryota; kingdom Metazoa; phylum Chordata; class Mammalia; order Carnivora; family Otariidae; genus Eumetopias; species Eumetopias jubatus. The sequence goes on along the minus strand of NW_028274810.1, from coordinate 96,616,578 downwards.
GGGGACCAAAATGGCCCCTGGCCGAGAACTGCTTTTTATGCCAGGCACTCTAGTTGTGAGTCTAGAAGGATAGCTTCGTGAGAGCAGAGTGTAGTCTATTTTCAGCTCCACTTATAGCACCTAAAACATTGCCTGGCACATAGCAGGAGCTCAACAAATAGTTGTTGAATGAATGAGGGAATCCATGACTGACTGCTAATTCCAGTGTGTGAAATTTGGTCTGCTTATCATATTACATGTGGTATCAAGAGGAGCACTGATTTAATAATCGAGGACTTTCATTTCATGTTTACTTGCCATTTATGAGATGAGACAGTTGAGGCACAGAGGGTTATGTGACTTGCCCAGGGTCATGGAACTCTAGCAAGTGGCAGAGCCAGGATCCAGACACAAGTGAATGTGAACTCCAGGGCCTGCCCGCTGGCTCAACCAGCATGCGGTACAGCTCTGCATAGTTTCTCCCACTCCTGTCCCAGAAATCATTTTTGTTCTAAAGCTGGTACTGTGGCAATTTTAATTAGGATCTGCGTGTCAGACACTAAGTCATTCATCGTAAACCTTCAGAGCTTCACTGTACGAAATATGCTTTGTCACTGTCAGAGAAGCTGTCGCCAGAAAGGACTGGTGTCTGGCCAGAGGTAAGAGGGTAGACTAGCTGCTGAGCCACGTTCAAACGTGAGAATCCCCCTTCTTTTTACCCGGCCGCTGGCCTTTGGCTCGACAGCATCCCAGAGAAGGCTTGAACTTCTTTCCTTTCTGGGAAAGGGGATGGACCCCACTGAGCAGAGGTTTGACTCATTCTTAGAAAAAGGGATGCTCCAGGATCAGAACTGGGGAGTTGGAGGTCCTTTTGAGATCGTCTGAGAGTCATAGTGATAGCAACACCGAGGGTGTGTTGAGCCCTTTTTGGCTTTTTCCCAGACACTGCGCATGTGCTTGATGGACGCTTTCCTATCTTACTTCCGTATTTCAGTGCATTAGGGAATGTGATCACCTCCATTCTGTGGATAAAGCAGTTGAGGCTTAGAAAGACTAGGTTGCTTTTCCAAGCTCTGGAAAGTGGTCATCTGCTGAACAGAAGAACAGGGCATTGGAACCCAGGCTCAGCTGACCCTCAAGCCTGCCTGCTTCACTGTGGCAAGAATATCGAGATGCCGCAGCCAGGAGCATAGAGACATGCCAGTAGGACGGTTTTCCCGTTTTGCTTACACTCTTACCCGCCCCCCCCTTCTTTCTTCTCTCCTTCCTTTCTTCTTCCTCTCTTCTCTCTGTGTCCATCAGTGTGACAGATTGGGCACGTAGGTTCGGGGACCGCAGATTTAATAAGATACAGACTAAGTTATCTTGGAGCTCATGGTCTAGAAGGTGTGACTGACATGGACACATAATTACTTTTTCTAATAAAAGGTCTACACAGATGTAATGGCAAAATAGATAAAGTGACAAATATAGAAGCCTTCACAGATGTGCATGACGGCGGTGATGTGTGATAAAGCCATGCTGCGAAAATACATTAATTTTGCTACTAAAGGTTAAACTGACCATGAGAGATTATTAAAAAGTATGACTTTTTTGGATAGATTGCGATTGGGCACTGAGGGGAATAAGCTGCTGGCTGGGACCTGCTCCCACAAAGGCATTCCTTACAGAGAAGGAAGATGTGGATGATGCAGGGCTTGGGTCTTGAATAGTAGCTTTCTTTTTTCTCCAAAGAGAACAAGAAAACATATGAATTTCAGCGCAGGTATAGCCCTTTGTCTTTTATAAGAAGCTCACTCTTCATATTATTCTCCTATAGTCAAGGCTGGGGCTTCTTGTCAGCCACCACAAATGAATTAGCTCATTTTCTTTGATTAACTTGGACTTTTTTGGTTTATTTATTTGTTTAAAACCATTGAACATGGCGTATTTGCTTTAATTCAGTAAGTACAACTTGGAACACCATGGGATTTATGTCTCCCGCCCCCTCCCCACTACCTCCACCCCCAGTCTTGCCATTTGAAATTCTGTGCTCACCGTTTCTTGATGATAGTTAGGTATGAAATTTGGAAATTTGATACTGACCCTGGAGAGTGCAGTCGTGGTACTCTAGAGCGTGATAAATGATGGCTGGGGAGAACAGACCTGTGATTATATGTATATTGATTATCTTAATTAATGTGTTCATCAAGTGGATTGTTTTTCCTATTCCTACAAGATTTACTACATGAAGTGAGAAAAAGTGGGAATATTTGAAACATCTTTAGTTTTGACAGTCAACAGAAAGGCAATGCCTGGCTGCCATTTTGTGACTTGTTGGTGCATTAGCTAGCAGATGTGTTCCAGTTGCTCTGTGTGCAATTCAGTGTGGTGCCAGGCAGCCCTGCTGAGGCAAGGAGGCACGTTTAAGTCTTAATGGACGTCCTGTAGAGAAGGATCATGATTCCATGGTTGGCTGTTCTACAGAGCAGGTCATTATCAATGGCCAATATAGTAGAACCTTGTTAAAAAATTTGGCTGGTCAACACATGGGTTGGTTCCACCATGGGCTAACTCAGAACCCACCTTCCAACGCTTTCAGTATATCACCTTGCCTCTAAAGCAAAAGCTTGGTCTAGTACCCTCAGGCCACAACGCCAATGCTTAGTCCCACTTTCCAAGATTCCACTGCATTTATCTACTTTTTTTACTTTGCACCAAGGAAGGCACCAGGGAAGCACTGAATTATATCACTACCCAGCTCTTCTCAGTATAAAAATATATTCACAGGCATCATCTCTGGATTCTACCAACTGGCCCATATGGTTGAATTGAGGTAGACACAGCAATCTATTTCTCAAATAAGGACACTGAGGCACAGTGATTTAAGCTGATTTATTCAAGATTGTTGAGCTGGTCATTGAATTAAATTCTCCCCTCTTTCTCCCATCACAAGGTAAGGCCTGGCTGCATGGTGGCGGAAGAGGGCTGCCTATAGCTTATGATTGGGTGAGATCTGACCTTGCCTTAGCCACTCCCTCTTGGGCATGGGCCACCCTGTCCTGAAAGGCCTGGATGGTGACACCGTCACCCTAAGCCTATGTCGTCCTGCTCTGAGCCCCCATGTCCACCCATGGTGAAGGGAGAATACAGTTTTACAAATGACTTTGTCTTCTCAATGCCTAAGCTTAGAGCTTCTCTTCCAGCCTCCCTGTCAAGCAATTAGGGATCTAGAAACCAGGGCAGGGATGTATCAGGGACCTTCCTATCTTTGAATGAACTCTCCTTTGGAGGAAAATTTTTTGCACCCACCACCCACCTCCACTGACACTTGGGATTTTTGAATATGGGAAGTACATCTGGGTAGAGACCTATGGTTTTAGTGTATGGGTATGTATGGATGTGTGGATTCTCCAAGTGTTAGGGGCGGGATTTAGCCATCTCAATAAATGTGCCTAATTTCTGTCTTCATTGTCCCTTCAGAGAAACTCCCTTAAACCTTTGGGTTCTCTTTCATCAGGGTCTTTGGGTTGATGTGCAACCAAAACGTGTTGGTTTAAATTCTCCACCTAATGTACTGGTTATGTAGATGCATGTTCTCCCTTCTGCTGTGGCTGTAACTGCCTGAATAGTACATGGACCTCCTGCTGCTCCAGGTTCTTGCCTAGACCCAAATCATCCACAGACCAAGGGTCAAGAGTGTGGCAGAAAACTCAGGGAAAATCAGAACAGGGTCTTTTGCATCTTAGAGGAATGGAAGGGGGTATCAACCTGGAGGTCTCTGTAGTGCAGCAGACAGTCAGCTATGGTCACCTGACCCCCGAGCAGCTAATCCAATGCTTGGGGTCTGACCTTGGTTTTAATTTCAGTGTGACGAGGAACATTCTCTACGGGCTTCCCAAACCTCTGACAGCAACATAGCAATAATATACATTTGAACTTCATTTGAAGACATATTTGTAATGGACTCTATAAAAGCAGAAAGTATTTTTAAGGATCAAAATGTTTGGGTGCTTCTGGTTCTTTGAAAGAATTAACAAGATTGATAAACCCCTGGCCAGACTGATCAAAAAGAAAAGAGAAATGACCCAAATCAACAAAATCATGAATGAAAGAGGAGAGATCACAACCAACACCAAAGAAACACAAACAATTATAAGAACATACTATGAGCAACTCTATGCCAGCAAATTAGATAACCTGGAAGAAATGGGTGCATTCCTAGAGATGTATCAACTACCAAAATTGAACCAGGAAGAAATAGAAAACCTGAACAGACCTATAACCACTAAGGAAATTGAAGCAGTCATCAAAAATCTCCCAACAAACGAAAGCCCAGGGCCAGATGGCTTCCCAGGGGAATTCTATCAGACATTTAAAGAAGAATTAATACCTATTCTCCTGAAACTGTTCCAAAAAATAGAAATGGAAGGAAAACTTCCAAACTCATTTTATGAGGCCACCATTACCTTGATCCCAAAACCAGACAAAGACCCCATCAAAAGGGAGAATTACAGACCAATATCCTTGATGAACATGGATGCAAAAATTCTCACCAAAATCCTAGCCAACAGGATCCAACAGTACATTAAAAGGATTATTCACCACAACCAAGTGGGATTTATCCCTGGGCTGCAAGGCTGGTTCAACATCCGCAAATCAATCAACGTGATACAATACATTAACAAAAGAAAGAACAAGAATCATATGATCCTCTCAATAGATGCAGAAAAAGCATTTGACAAAGTACAGCATCCTTTCTTGATCAAAACTCTTCAGAGTATAGGGATAGAGAGTACATACCTCAATATCATAAAAGCCATCTATGAAAACCCTACAGCGAATATCATTCTCAATGGGGAAAAGCTGAGAGCTTTTCCCCTAAGGTCGGGAACGCGGCAGGGATGTCCACTCTCACCACTGCTATTCAACATAGTATTAGAAGTTCTAGCCACAGCAATCAGACACCAAAAAGAAATCAAAGGCATCCAAATCGGCAAAGAGGAAGTCAAACTCTCACTCTTTGCAGATGATATGATACTGTATATGGAAAACCCAAAAGACTCCACCCCAAAACTGCTAGAACTCATCCAGGAATTCAGTCAAGTAGCAGGGTATAAAATCAGTGCACAGAAATCAGTGGCATTCCTATACACCAACAACAGGACAGAAGAGAGACAAATCAAGGAGTCGATCCCATTTACAATTGCACCCAAAACCATAAGATACCTAGGAATAAATCTAACCAAAGAGGCAAACGATCTGTACTCAGAAAACTATAAAATACTCATGAAAGAAATTGAAGAAGACACAAAGAAATGTAAAAACGTTCCATGCTCATGGATTGGAAGAACAAACATTGTGAAGATGTCAGTGCTACCTACAGCAATCTACACATTCAGCGCAATCCCCATCAAAATGCCATCCACCTTTTTCAAAGAAATGGAACAAATAATCCTAAAATTTGTATGGAACCAGAAGAGACCCCGAATAGCCAGAGGAATATTGAAAAAGGAAAGCAAAGCTGGCGGCATCACAATTCCGGACTTCCAGCTCTATTACAAAGCTGTCATCATCAAGACAGTATGGTACTGGCACAAAAACAGACACATAGATCAATGGAACAGAATCGAGAGCCCAGAAATGGACCCTCAACACGATGGTCAACTCATCTTTGACAAAGCAGGAAAGAATGTCCAATGGCAAAAAGACAGTCTCTTCAACAAATGATGTTGGGAAAATTGGACAGCCACATGCAGAAGAATGAAACTGGACCATTTCCTTACACCACACACAAAAATAGACTCCAAATGGTTAAAAGACCTAAATGTGAGACAGGAGTCCATCAAAATCCTAAAGGAGAACACACGCAGCAACCTCTTCCACCTCAGCCACAGCAACTTCTTCCTAGAAACATCGCCAAAGGCAAGGGAAGCCAGGGCAAAAATGAACTATTGGGATTTCATCAAGATAAAAAGCTTTTGCACAGCAAAAGAAACAGTCCACAAAACCAAAAGACAACCGACAGAACGGGAGAAAATATTTGCAAATGACATATCAGATAAAGAGCTAGTATCCAAAATCTATAAAGAACTTATCAAACTCAACACCCAAAGAACAAAGAATCCAATCAAGAATTGGGCAGAAGACATGAACAGACATTTTTCCAAAGAAGACATCCAAACGGCCAACAGACACATGAAAAAGTGCTCAACATCGCTCGGCATCAGGGAAATCCAAATCAAAACCTCCATGAGATACCACCTCACACCCGTCAGAATGGCTAAAATTAACAAGTCAGGAAATGAGAGATGTTGGCGAAGATGAGGAGAAAGGGGAACCCTCCTACACTGTTGGTGGGATTGCAAGCTGGTGCAGCCACTCTGGAAAACAGTATGGAGGTTCCTCAAACAGTTGAAAATAGAGCTACCATCCGATCCAGCAATTGCACTACTGGGTATTTACCCCAAAGATACAAATGTAGGGAACCGAAGGGGTACGTGCACCCCAATGTTTATAGCAGCAATGTCCACAATAGCCAAACTGTGGAAAGAGCCAAGATGTCCATCGACAGATGAATGGATAAAGAAGATGTGATCTATATACACAATGGAATCTTATGCAACCATCAAAAGGAACGAGATCTTGCCATTTGCAACCACGTGGATGGAGCTGGAGGGTGTTATGCTGAGTGAAATAAGTCAATCAGAGAAAGACATGTATCATATGACCTCACTGATATGAGGAATTCTTAATCTCAGGAAACAAACTGAGGGTTGCTGGAGTGGTGGGGGGTGGGAGGGATGGGGTGGCTGGGTGATACACATTGGGGAGAGTATGTGCTACGGTGAGCACTGTGAATTGTACAAGACTGATGAATCACGGATCTGTACCTCTGAAACAAATAATGCAATATATGTTAAGAAAAAAAAAGAAGAAATTAGCAGGAGGGGAAGAAGGAAGGGGAGTAAGTCGGAGGGGGAGACGAACCATGAGAGACGATGGACTCTGAAAAACAAACTGAGGGTTCTAGAGGGGAGGGGGGTGGGGGGATGGGTTAGCCTGGTGATGGGTATTAAAGAGGGCACATTCTGCGTGGAGCACTGGGTGTTATGCACAAACAATGAATCATGGAACACTACATCAAAAACTAATGATGTAATGTATGGTGATAAACATAACAATAAAAAATTATTAAAAAAATGTTTGGGTGTTTTTGGGTTGTAGATTTGTGTTAGCATTAAACATTTAAGATTCCCCCACTGCCAATAGATATTATAGTTGCTAGTTGCATGCATAAATGGAAAGACTTCTTGATTTGGTCTGGAGTTCACTTCAGTACCTGCTCTGTGGCTTGGATGATGGAACTGGTGTAGGATTGGCCAACTTCTTCTGCAAAGCACCCGATAGCAAATATTTTAGGTTTTGGGGGCCATTGGATATCTGTCACAGCTCCTCAGCTCTGCTGTGATAATGGGAGAGCAGCCATAGCTGACCAGTAAAGGAATGGGTGTGGCTATGTTCCAATAAAACTTTATAAAAACAGGCGACCCTCGGGCTGTTAGTTTGCCAATCCCTGAATTTGTAGTTCTCTTTTGTTTGCCTTCTGACCTGTTTACTTCTAGCACCTTCCCAGTGCTCAGCATACAAGAAGAGCTTAATAAATGGTGATTGAATGAGTAAGCTAGTGGATTAGATGTGAACAATAAGACCACTCAATTAGTGTTAGAGGAACAGAACCAAGAGGTCAATTGCTAGGGGTGTAATGGTTAACGGACAAGAGAAGGAGACATTTGTTGGCAGCTCTGTGGTTTGAGGGGCAGTCACCTGTGTTTAGACATCGTTATTGGCCTTGAAGAACAGTGAAGGGACAAAAGTCATTGGTCACAGTGAGATACAGGGTGAGACACTTGGCATCAGAGCCTCAGTTTCCTTATTTGCAAAATGAGGAGGTCATTTCCCTCATCAAGATAATATAGCAGATAATATGGGTTTAAGGGAGTGAGACAGACCCGATCCAGATCCTGGCAATATGACTTCTGTGTGGGGGACCTTATGGCTCTTGGTGTCTACATCTAGAACGAGAGTCTGATAATGCCTCCTTTACATGGTGGTTGAGGTGGTTTCATGTAGCGTTTCTCAACATCGGCCCCACTGACATCCTGGGCCAGAAAATTCTTGGCTACAGGGGGCTGTCTTGTGTATTGTAAAATGTTTAGCAGCATCCCTCGTCTCTACTACTAGACGCTAGTGATACTCCCATAGTGTGACAACCAAAAAAAGTCTTCAGATGTTGCCCAGTGTTTTTCCCTGGGTGGGGGGTGGGGGCAGAATTACTCCCTGGGTGGGTACCATTGGTTTGATGGAGCAACACACAGTGTGTCTGGCACAAAGCTCGGCAGACTCTGGGATTCAGCAGATAGATCTCTTCATTATTAATAACATATTGTATTATTGAACACTGAATTCTCCCACCTTTGAATGAAATTCTCTTTATTTCCCCAGCCAATTTTTGTCAAGAGGCAAGAGTATTTTTGTTCTACACCCCAGGTCTTTTTCCTGATATTTCTGTGTTGCCTAGCGGCCCTGCTCCTGGGAGGAGCTAAACTTTCCATGATGTCCTGTTGAGTATGATTTCCAGTTCCTCTCACACACATGTACCTTAGACTTGTATTTGATGTTGTGGTCAGAATCCATAAATAGCTCATTTAAGAAATCATCCAGATGTCTGCAACATGAGTGGACAAGGAGGTTTAAGGACTGAAAAGCTTAACTCACAAAGGCTGGCAGGCTGGGGTAGAAGGTTATACTCAGAGGAAACCGGTAATGTACCCCAAACTAGCACCAACAAAACTATCACTTCCCTACGGAGCATGCACACGCTTCTAACATTAGCCAGGGGCCAGTTTTCAATGGTTTAAACCTCAGCCAACATGTACTGTTCCATACCATCAGTTTTCTTCTGGATTTAATGATTTTGTTATCTGTATTCCCACTGGAACAGTGGTTCCCGGTTTTTATATATATCCTTCTTAATGATAGAGAGAGAGATTTTTTGAATGAATGAATTCTGGCCCCTAATATTAGCAGTTGTAATTTTTCTATTTCAAAAAATACATAAATGTGTAAGAGTACAATGAATTCCATAGCATTGTCAAAGGGATGCTCCTTTTCCATCTGCATGCATTTGGAAATGATGGCGCACACATGCAAGAGGAAGGATTCATTCTGTCCACAGGCAGCACATTGGAGACCTTTGGACTTTCTCTAAGCTGCTCCCTCTGGTCACCCAGAGTCTCTGTGACCCACAGGTCAGGAACTGCTGCTACCGGATGCATCTGGACATATGTATTCAGTCCTGTTTAGTGGTCCTCAGTGTTGTCGTGTGTGGTTAGGTGCTTGAGAAGTACCTTAGAAAATTAGGGCTACTGTTCCAGAACTTTAAATATTTTGCTGATTTTAAAGGATCCTTCTTTTGTTCTTCAAGTTCAGCTCTGCCTCACTGTGACACAATCAGATTGATCTATGGTTTGATCCCTTGACTTTAAGAAAAACCCTCCATCATGTAGGCAGAAATTTCTACAGCAACTTCCTGGCATGAATATCGGAAATCACCAGTTAAGTCAGAATAGCAGAACTGGCCCTAAACTAGATTTCGGGCAATATGATTTGATTGGCTAACTGCCATTGCTAACTAGCATCATCCTGCCCCATCTCCAGCTAACTCCTAAAACCCCTCAAGCATGTGATCCATCATATCATTTTCTCATTTATGCCAGTGCTGGATAATGGCCTAATCTCTCCAGCAGCATTCAGATTTATTAGAGAAGATGGCATTTACAAAATCATTTCAGTGTTTCACTGCAAACACCCTAAGCTAGCGTGCGCTTTCTCATTGTAAACCGTACTTTTAACAGTGGTTTATAACCTGCGATTAAAATCACCTGGAAGACCCAAGCAAACCGTTTTCATTTCTTTTCGTCTGTGTTTGGTTGATTTTTGGCTGGTGGGCCACCAAGGACTTAGGAGCAAACATTAGAGAGGGGCAGGTTTCTGCTCAGAGACTGCCAACCGTGCTGAGGAGGAGAGCTGTCCAGCAGAACATGGTCAACACTGGAGCCTCAATGACCATCTGGCAGGTGTGTTGACAAAGCAACTCCTGCACTGGGTTTAGAAGTTCAGGAGAAAAAAAAATAAGAGCAACACTGAATGTGATCTGGCTGAGAGGAGTCTTCCCTTTACTGTGTTTTCCATTCAGATTGGCCATCAAAGAAAGTGTAGATTTTAGCAGCCACAGCAGGCCATCATTTGGGTACAACCCAGAGATATGTTGAGACTCAGTAATTAATAGAAAAGGGCGGCACTGGCTTCCTCTGTAATGACTTGTTTGAATGCACTAAGATGCTGACACAAGTTCAATGTTTATAATGTGGGACAGAAATCTCTTGAGCCTGTTGCCTGGAGGCATACCCTGTTCTCAACACTTTTTAGCTGTGTGAGGTGGGCAAATTGCCCTACAGGCTACACCTCAGTTTCCTCCCAGGCATGACACTAAACCTGACATCCAGGTCTATTGTAAGACCACAGGAAGAGTGTGTCAAGTGCTGAGCATAGTGCCTGGTACTTGCTACGCGCCCCCGCTTCCCCCACGAGCGTCATAAAGGCTGCAAACGGGTGCCATTAAGGGTCGTAAATGGGTGCCGCCAACGTGCACACCTGTGCAACCTCCCAGCAGGTTCTGGGGTGGGAGACTGAGTTCATTCTTTTTGTTAATTCATCCAGTTAGCATTTATCAAGCACGTGTTCTAATTGACGAGGCACGGGGTGGGCACTAGGGATACCAGGACAGATAAGGTGCTCGCCTTCTGCTGGAAACCAGAGGAAAGAGCCGCAGAAGAAGGGCCCAGTGAAGGACTCCAGAAGACTGATTCTAACCCAGATTTCACAACTGAGAGGCTAAAGAGGAACAAAAAGGGACGTCCCAGCTGCATGACCATAGACATGGGTCCGGTCACTCCCACCTCCATTGGCCATGACTCCTAAGAGGCATCCCAGACAGTCGCTTAGGAGCTGGGACATTGGGTGGGTCAAAATGAGTGCTTTGGGTAAGACCTCTCTGAAGTCCCTCCCATTTTTAAATTCCTACAACTTGTGACCTTTAACAACATCACTCAACCATGTTGTCAACCATGAATGTCTTAGAGTAGACAGGTTGTTTAATTTGGGGAATATCATGTCCCCCGAGTTAAGCAGAGGTAAAGTAAGCCCATGATTCTGCATGGGACTCAAAAATGGGTGGAGAAAACAGGGAAGCACCAGAGAAAAGCACTCATGTGGGCTTATGGAATCACAGAGTGTCTGTACTACACTGGAAGGGACATTGGAGACGGTCTCATCCCGTTTTTATTTAGCAGCTGAGGAAACTGAGGCCAGAAAGCACCAGTGAGCTGACAGAGTCCGCACAGTGCTCTGAAGCAGAGTCCGGGCTAGAGTCAGGGCTAGACCAGGCCGCTGGCTTCCTGGTCCGGGGCATGGCCTCCTGATCCATGCCGTGTCCACACTGGTGCATGACGCACGGGTGTCAGCACCGTCCTTCATGCATCATAAACACGTCCTTTCTTGTACCCTCAAGGAACTTATATTCTGAAGCAGGCAAGTGGGAAACAGAAGAGCCCTCCAGGACAGGTTTGTGATGTGGTCTTGTTTTCCAGTGAGCATAGAAAAGGATGGTTAAAAAAAAAAAAAAAAAACGCAAGCCAGATGCCCAAATTAAAACACTAAATTTTCTTGGAGTTTATGTGCTCCGAGCAATGTAAATAAAGGTGAGGGCTGGGCCACTCTGCCCATAAATCAGCCTCAGCCAAAGGCTCACTCCAAGTTCGGTCAAGTATTTCAGCCCGTCACCCATACCTCTTGGCATTTCCAAGTTACAAGGGGGAGGGTTTCATATGTCATCCTGATAGTCCTCCCCTGGGCTTTCTGGGAGCAGTGATCTCTGTGTTGCCTTTTGCATGAAATATTAAGCTCAGGGATAGAAGTGGGACGTTTCAATGCAGGCGGGATACACTTGGGAAGGCCGGTTTTCTGCCCTCATGGTCTCATTTGCATTTATTTTGCTCCTGACCATTTGTAATGTAGTGGTGGGTGCCCATCAAAGAGCTATTCACTCTTCAGCCGACTCCTGAGGGGGCTGTCTGGGCTGTCTGTTACAGGTTCAGGGGATAACATGGCCCGTAGCTCGGCCCATTCAGTTGGTGTCATGAGCCACTGACGATGTTGGAGCTTCTCATTTTGTTTCTGCCTCGTCTCTCAGGGACCCTACAAGACAACACCCTCGGTCGTTTGAGCACCTTCCTTTCACTGAAGCCAGACTCCCAGGTTTGGCGGCCAGTTCCCCCACCTCCTAGCATGTCGTCTTGCTGAATCATGTGGCAGATGTTTTAATCATGTGGCAGATGTTTTCTTACGTGCATAGGGGGGCTGATAGTCGTTCACACCTTATAGGGTTTTTATAAAGATCAAATGAATATTGAGTTAATGTATGGGAAACCCTGTGCTAAGTGCTTGGCATATGTATGCTGAGCAGTCAATAAATATGCAGCCATGAGGATTTAAAACTGTAGGTCAGAGTCTCGCACGAAAGACCGCTAGTGCTGAAGAGTGACTTCTCGTGGGATTGATAACGGCATCATTAAAGGAGGAGCTATTTTAAGTTGGAGTCTTGGTTTTTCAAATACAAATCCCAGAGTGTATGAAGGCTTAATGTCCTCATTTATTTTGTGGTTTTGATCTGTGGGGTTTCCCATTTGGTGGTGGCAAAAGGGACTCCCTGGGTGCCCTGCTGCTGTCTGCACTTACCTTAAATATGCCCAAGCAAAGTCTTATCTCCGACAGCTCATGCATCATCCTCTCTGTGAGAGGGAGCCCCACTGACTCATGGGCCGACCCTCAGTTAATTTCTGGATTATTTTCTTCTCAATTATTTATAGCTTGCCTGCTGATATTTCCAGCTCTCGTTGTGGGGCAAAGAAAGGCCTTGAGTGCTGAGAGGGGCCAGCTGAGTCCAGCACTGGCCTTTCTCTCCTTGGGCAGTTTTGTTTGGGCCCCATGATGAAGATGTGCAGCCCATCTCCGTAGAAATACACTGGGCTATTGCCCCATTGTGTCTTAGTGGTGAGTGAGGACCCAACGTGGGAAGTTCATGGCCTCCTTCTGCCTCCAGCTGGTTGCACCACTGGACCAATCACTTTTGCAATTTCCCATCAGTAAAATGAGAGGAACTGAGTAGCTGGGTCATAACTTCATTCAACATATGGTTCTCGGGCATCTGCCCTATGGCGGGCCCTGTGCTGGGCTTGGGGAGCTCACAAGCTGCTGGGACAGAGGAAGGATGATGGTGACGGTGAGGATCATAATGACACTAACATTTGCTGGGTGCTTAGTGGGGACAAGGCGCTGTTCTAAAAGCTGTGTGTGCAATTCTGTGTTTACTTCTCACTTCAGGTATTATTATTAGCCCAATTCTTATAAGATAGACAGCCGAGGCACAAAGTGGTTAAGTAATTTGTCCCAAGTTCACACAGCAGCTAGAGTTGAGATTTGAACCACAGCCCAGTGATCCTAAAGCCTACGTTTGTAACCAGCAGAGGCCTCTCTGTTGTATGAAAGCTTATGCTTACACCACACCATGACGACAAGTACCGTGATGGTACGTGCAAGGCCAAGCTGAGGGAGGGGCTCAGTGAGAGCCTCCAAAGGACGTTGTGCTTGAGTTGAGTCTTGGAGGACAAGTGGGTGTTCTTCAGGCAAAGAAAGTGCAGAAGGGGGGCTCTGGGCTGGGCTCGCTGCAGGAGGAGACACGGCAGGATGGCATGGGGTGGTACATGGCTTGCAGGGGAAGGGCTACTGTTGGCGTTGGGCTGCAGTTCTGGGTGTGATTCGGAGAGTGGTGGGCATTGAAAGAGAGAGAAGGAATGGGAGAGAGAGAGGGAGAGCAGGTGGAGAGGACACATTTGGAAGTTTCTTGAAAATGAAGACCAGAAATAGGAATTTGACCCCATGTACAATGAAAGAGGCATTGAATCCCTTTTTTATTGTAGTAAAAATACACATGAGACAAAATTTACCGATTTAACCATTTACCATTTGTTAACATTTACATTTTAACAAAATCTACTATTTATCATTTTAAAGTGTACAATTCAGTGGTATTAGTGGCACTCACAATGTGTGCAACCTCTGCCACCATCGAGTTCCAGAACTTTTTATTCACCTTGAACAGAAACCCTGTACCCATTAAGTAGGCCCTTACCTCCCCCCTCCCCTAGCTCCTGGCAACCACTCATCTACTTTCTGCCTCTGTGGATTTACCTATTCTGGACATTTCATCTAAGTGGAATCATACAACGTGTGACCTTTTGTGTCAGGCATCACATTTTCAAGGTTCATCCATGTTGTGGCAGGGGCCAGTCCTTCATTCCTTTCCGTGGCCAAGTAATATTCCATCACCTGTGTGTGCCATGTTTTCTTTATCCATTCAGCATTCGATGGACATGTGAGTCGTTTGTACCTTTTGGCTATTGTGAATAGTGGCCCTGAATCATTTTAAGTTAGGTTTTGGCCTCGGCTCAACTCCTCAGACCAATTTACTGTAACCCTAACCTCATTAAGTGTCAGTTTACCCATCTATATAATCAGGAGATCTGGTGTCTATGTGCATGTTTATATGTGTGTGTGTATGCTGTCTACACAAGTGTACCATCTGCTTCTCCCTAAATTATAAGCATGAGGGAAAACTTACATAACTTTGAAATGGTTTGAAGCTCCGACAATTCTATTTAAAACCAAAGCAAAAGTTTCCTGAGGTGTAAAAATGGGGCACCTGCTTCTGAGAGTTCTCAAGGTTATCGAATGTGTTCCTGTATGGAGGCACTGATAACAGTGTCCTGCAGATTAGAAGCATCCAGGGACTGCTGGTCCTCATCATGACTGTAATTATCATTCTTATAATTGGTACAGTATCTACTTTGCCCCATATTCTCCGGGCGGCTGGAGGCTGAGATGGGTTTTCTGGATCTCGGCCACTCTATGAGGGAGCCCTGTTGTGTAGATTTTGGGCACACACTGCCCAGAGATTTGTCACAGTATAACTGCAGAAACTTTCCTCTTCTTTCTACCTGTTCTTTCTTAAAATACTTACTGAGACTTTGGTGTACCAGGTGGGGGAGGTGGGCAGGGGTTTGGACTTTGGCCCGTCTGAGGCATCAATAACCTTGTACTTAGAACAAGAAGCAGGGACAAACCCAGGCTCCAGAGTACATGGTCTGGACTTGAGTCCTTGCCCTGGGAACGTTATTTAACTGCTCTGGGCCTCGGTTTCCTCATCTGTAAGATGGCACACACCATGGAGTCTAGCTCATTTTGAAGTTCAAATGAGGTTCTAGCTTTTTTTTTTTTTTTAAGGAGAAAACATATCCAGTCATCAGGCTTATAAATTACAAAAGGATCTATACACCTGAAACTAAAATCACATTGTGTCAGCTACACTCAAATAGAAACATTGTTTTAAAAAGGAGAAAGCCTGTGTGCCTTATTTATATAACATAAGTTGTAAAGAGAATTTCTAAGGGAAGTTTAACACCATTTAGAAGTTCAAAGGGGTGAGAATATCTCTGACTAGAAGGGACTGTGGAAGTTATGTTTGGGACCTTGTGAAGAAATAGTGGTACATCTGTGTTTTTAGCGCTTACTGTGTTCCAAGAGTTGTGCGAAGCACCTTGAATCTTTAGTATAAAAGTGGCGTCCTTGATGAAGATGGTTATGTTTTTAAACCTTCTCAGCAATCCTATGAGGTACGAGTGCGGGTTATTCTCGGTTCTGAGATGATAGCAAGGCCTTGCCCGAGGTCAGCCAGCATACGAGGGGTGAGGAAGGAATTCACCTTGGCTCTGGCTGCCTCTAGTGTCCCCACTGGCGGGCCACCTGCACGCGAACCTCAGCTCCAAGAGGGTGATTCACAGCGTCAGGCAGCTGCTGTGGGGGAGGTGATCCACGGAGCAATCCCCCTCCTGTGAGGAATTTAACTCGTAAGCCCAAAGCACCACAACTTAAAAAGAAGCGGGCCAAGAAGGGTGTGTGGTGACAGAAGCTAGCTAGACTAGCACGGGGCGGGGGGGGCGAGAGGCTGTGGAAGCAAGCCGTTGTGGGTTCCAGTCCTAGCCTTGCCACTTACTAGCTGTGTGTGACCTTGACTAAATTCTGTCGTCTCCCGAGGCCTCTGTTCTATCATCTTTAAAATGAAAGTGATGATAGTACCTGCATTTTAGGGTGGCTGTGAAAATCCTAGGAGATGCCCCTGGCACCTGCTGAACCTCAGTGAAAGTGTCCTTGTCATCCTGTGCTGGACAAAGTGTCCTTGTCATCCAGTGGCACAGATGGGTCTTGATTACGTCTGCTTGTCCTGAAGGTTGGAGCCATCCCGTCAGCCTTTCTGCATAGGGACTTCCTTGCTGGCCTGAAGGAGGCCTCAGAGCAGATGGGCAGCTCCAGGGGGGACACTTTCTTGGAGCTTCGACCTCCCGTGGGAGCCGCCAAGTGAAAAGACAATTACTAGAGATGGAGGCTGAATCCTTTGTGTGCTGGTCCATCAGGGACTGGACCAGGGCCACCCAAGTCATTTGTCATCTGCTAATGGGGCTAATCAATGCCTGGAGGGTGGAGGCGGTGGGGCTTACTGCCCGCAACAGCCAGACCCACGCTGGGGTCTTCAGGATGACTGTGCTGTAAGTTATTTTTTTTCTTAGAAATGGGTGCTTCGTTTCACAGATAGGTTTTTGTTGCTTCTGAATGCAGAAAGTTCATGGGTTTCATCCACATGCTCATTTAAAGATTTTGAGAGAGAGAGAGAAATGGGGGCTGAACAGGGAGCCCGACGCGGGACTCAATCCTAGGACCCTGAGGCCATGACCTGAGCCGATGGCAGACACTTAACCAACTGAGCCACTCAGACGTCCCTCTACATGCTCATTTAAGTTGAGTTGTGACTGCTAATTTAACCCTCTCCATTTTGTGAGGCGGTGTATAAGGAACCACTGGGGCCGCCCATACCCTCCCCCAGCTACCTCTCAGGACCACCCTGACATTCAAAGGCCTCTTTGCCTGGCCCTGACTCTCAGGGCTCAGTCTGCTTTCTCTGCACCTGCCCCGAAGCCTGGCTGCAGAATGGGACCGTTTCCCCAGGCCTCCCTTCTTAAAGCTTCTGAAAAGCGTGGGCTTTTTCTCTGGGGAACTAGATGGAAGACAAGGAAGTAGCAAGATAGGAAGATTGCAAACCCTAGGAAAACTTACAAAGCATGACTTCCTGCTTAGGCAGGGCACAAAGTGTCAGTGCAGGGACCAGACCCTTCTGACCTTGTCCGCTACTGACTCAGCATCTCCCCTTCCTGACACCAGTCGAAAGGGCAATTTTAGAAGAAAAGTACACAGATTTATTTTCCCTTTTGCCCTCTGAGCTTCTTGAGGCCAGATCTGCTACTGGCTTCTTTCAAATGCAGTGGGCGTTTAATAAATGTCGACTGACTAGAAGCCCCTAAAGTGAGCCCACCGGGGTTCCATCTTGGAAGGAGATTTTGATGGGAAGGTATAGGTTCGCTTAATAATAGGGACATTGTAAAAAACACAACAGTGATAAATGGTATTATGTGTAATAAAATAAGGTACCTTTGAGATTTCTTACATCTTCATAAAACGTTAATACTTGTCAAAACCTCCACTTCACCTTTAAGCCTTACCTGAAATGGAATTCAGATCACGCATTTATCTGTACATTCCGGTTTCCAAAGCGTTGTCTTTGGAATCCAACAAACCTGGTTCAAATCCTCTGTCACCTAAATAGCTGTAGGACCTTAAAAAATTTGCTTATTAAAAAATTTGCTTAACTTCTTTGGGTGTAAGTTTTCTTATTTATTTTTTATTTGCAAAAAAAGAAATAAAGAGTTTTGAGGATTCGACAAAATCTCCATGGACCACCCACGGCCGACACAGAGCGCTGCTGACAACTAAGGACGCAGTAGAGAACACATCATTCATGTGTTCAGCAAACGCGTACTGAGTCTTTACCATGCACACGTCGTGGCTGACCATGACCTGGCCCATGTCTGCTGAGTTCATACTCTAACGGTGGAGCTTGTAGGTTTGTGCTAATTAGCATGGTCAAGTCCAGCCTTTCACAGTACCATTATTTCTTGAGGTGGGTTAATGACCCAAGAGCAGAAGACTTCCTTGTTCCCTTCAGATCACTCCTCCCACCTACCCCACCTGCTCTCACCAGACATTACCAAAAACTTCGTATGAACGAACAGGAACAACATTGAGGTTTTGATGAGGTGATGTCTGGTTTTTTGTTGTTTTTTTTTTTTTTTAATTAAATATCACAGGTAAATTGCTAGTCTGTGCCAGAGACCAAAATACAGACATCACCACTGCTTCTAAAGAGAACCGCGTGAGCCCAGCCTGTGGCCCCTGGAGGGTGCCCCCCACCCTCGGGTAGTAATCAGGGAAGAAATTAGCAGCAGCTCCCAGGGTGTGATGAACGGTGCTTTATTGCGCATTCTTTGCTTTTCCCTCGAGCATGTTTCCTGTTGAATTTCTTTAAGCTTCTGCACACAGTTCAGAGGGTAATACCATTAATTAGACCAACAAGGTAATGTAATGAAAGGTACGAGCCTTTACAGTATATGAGATTTATCCCTGATTAACAGAGGAGCCCCTCCCATTGTGAAGCCTTGCTCGGGTACTATCTGAGGATAATGCTCTCAGGGTAATTAAAACTGGGGAAGAAATTTCACTCTTCCCTGCAAGTGGAAAATGAACAGTTTAAAAGCAGAGGACCAAACGAATCACTTAGAGAAGTCAAAGAGATATTCCAAAATAAGCCCCAAAGAGGCTTGGCTTATAATTAGCAGCTAAAAGATTTCAGTGATATTACATCCATCTTTGTTTAAGAAAAAAAAAAAAAAACTTTAAGATTATTGTGACAAGGTAGAGTTTTGACTGAAGTTGAGGGAAAGCTAAAAAGTGTCACTTTAAAATGTAATTATGTGAGATTTCAATTATCATCCTCCCTTTCAAAAGTCTCTCAATCCAGCAGGCAATTAGACATGAAAGAGGGCGGGAAGGTTTGCACGGTGTACAATGTGATTTCTTTGAAGGGACAGACGCACTCGGGGTGATTTAGTGTTTCCAGCTTCCTCGGAAATGAGAGGCTGTGGGGTGGGAATGGTCAGTCCGGCTGATGAAGAAATCTAGAAGAGTCCTTTCTCTCTGGCTGCATCCATATTCCTACCCGGACTGGGTTTTCAGCTTTCAGGGGAGCCAGGAGATGCTGAGGGATATTTGGTATGTCATAGACTTTTGATCCCGATGCTGTCGCCCTCTGAGTATAGACTAGACTTCAGCCAGCAGAACTGGCAAGGCATTAAGCATTCTTTCCTTCCCCATCACACCTGGTGGAGCTGGGGAATTAAAGGCACCAGCCAGTTGGACCAAGCCCCGCTGGGATCGCAGGAGTGCCATTAGAGGCCTTGCATTCTGCCCTGTGCCTCTCGGGCTGTCTGTACACATTAGACTGAATTCATGACTTTTGGCTGTCAATCAAATGGCACCATTATTTAAATTCATCAGAGTTTAGATTCTGACACATCCACTAAGTGCTAAGCGGGGATGATAATGGAAAGCTTGCGCCATTAGCCAGTAAAGCTAGTCGTCATCCTAACGGCTTGCTTTTGTGGCACGCTTAACCTTGCACTCCCCTGGAAGCAGCATTATTTACAGTTTCTCACAACAGACCCATGTGCTGTTCAGTATGCCCATTTGGCAGATAAGAAAGCGGAGGTCCAGACGGGTCAAGCGGCGTGCCTGGGGATGCTGAGCTTCCTGAGACAGAGCCAGGCTCTGTTTTCTCCTGGGCCACCACCCTGGCTGGGGGGAACTCAGCACCTCCCCGCCCCCACGCACCCCCCTGCAATGGTACCCTCCAGCCTCTCATCTCGTCTGCCTTCTCCAAGCTGCAGCCCCAGTGGGGCCTCCTAAAATGCAAGCGTTTCTGGGTGATTCTGCTTCTGGAAACCCTCTCTGTGGCTCACCGTGGTTCAGAGTCAAACCTGACGTTTGGCTGGGGCTCCTGAGGCATGGTAAGGGCCTGTCCTCCCTACTTCCTTTCGTGGCCCCATGGCCTGCATTCCAGCCACACCAAGATTCTCACGGCCTCTCCTAGATTGCTCAAAGCTGCTCATGGGGCCTGCGGTCTTCTTCCCTGTTCTTCACACAGAAAACTCGCACTGGCCCTTAAATGCTGCTTCCAGGAGGCCTCCCAAGCTCCCAGAGACTGTGTTCCTGCTGCGTGCTCCCACGGTAGTCTCTAGGCACTCACCGTCCTTCTCAGTAAATATGTATTGAGCATCTGCTACCTTCTGGGTGCTGCTGGAGTCCTGGGGGATAAAGCGGTGAACGGTAGGGCAGGTAGGGGAGAGACACTGAAAATGAATGTGTCTGTAATGTGTTAGGTGATTCTAAGGAAAATCAGCAGGCTAAGGCAGACAGCGTGAGGATGGAGTGGGAGCTCCTTTAGATCAGGGGTCAAGGGAGGCCCTGTGCAGAGAGCGGGAAGGAAGTGAAGGAGTGAGCCATGTGGATATCCAGGGGACAAGCATCCAAACAGAAGGAAAAGCAGGTGCACAGGCCCGTGAGGCTACAGCCACTTGGTATGTTTGAAGAAGGAGGTTCAGCAAGTAGGAGGGGGATCAGTAAGAGATGAGGTCGGAGGGGCAGCTGGGCCAGAGGAGGCGATTTTGCACAGGCTCGATTCACTGTGCTCAGGATTTAAAGGACTCAATCCTCGGGGCGCCTGGGTGGCTCAGTCGGTTAAACGTCCGGCTCTTGATTTCAGCTCAGGTCATGATCTCAGGGTCCTGGGATCGAGCCCCACGTCCGGCTCCGCGCTGACCATGGATGGAGTCTCCTCGTCCCTCTCC
Source organism: Eumetopias jubatus (assembly GCF_037043125.1). Lineage (NCBI taxonomy): Eukaryota > Metazoa > Chordata > Mammalia > Carnivora > Otariidae > Eumetopias > Eumetopias jubatus. The sequence continues at coordinate 96,595,591 of NW_028274810.1, read as the reverse complement.
CTCTGCTCCTCCCCCCACTCTCACTCTCTCTCTTTCTCTCTCTCAAATAAAGAAAATCTTAAAAAAATATAAAGGACTCAACCTCCTTCTCTGTTGCTACTGATTTCATGTGTAGTCTTCCTGCTGCCCATAAGCTCTGTGAAGGCAGGGGGCTGTGTCTCGTTGATCACCATGGTATCCCCTAGAGCTGACACAGTCCTGCCTCCTAGAAAGTACCTGACAGATCTGTGTGAAGTGGTCCCCAGAGCAGCTTGCTCCCTCTTAGATGCCACAGCCATTAACAAAGCCCAGGGGCAGGGGGTTCATGTTCTGGGTCATTTGATCCTCCTAAAAACTACAACCTACCAAGGGGAGCGCTCTGCACCTAAGCCTGGCGTGGGCTATGCTGGGGGTCTCGGGTGCCTGGGGAGGGGGCCATGCTCAGGGGGCACAGGCTGTTCTCTGCTCATCGGTCCCCTCCTCGGTATCTGGATGACATGTGCGTACAGATGCTGTGCCCGACCGCTGATGACGCTGTGGGCAAATGGCTATGAAACTCTCTCTTCCTTGTTTGTCTCACTCTCGTGCCCGCTTCTTCCTGGAACACGGGCTGCATCCATCCTCCTGTGAACAAATTCGGTGTCTTCTCTAATGGGATTTTGTCCTTGTGCAGTGCCCACCCCCCTCCCCCGTCCCCACTGCTGTGGAATGTGCACCAAACGCACCTGGTCCGCTGCTTGTACTGGGGTGGAGGGTTGGCCCCGGGGGGTGGGGGGGCGATTCTGTGCACCATGTGTGCATATGGATTCTGTGGGTTCGTTTGAAAGGGTGACCTTTTGTCGGCGGAGTAGTTTTCGTTTGAGTTGGCACCCGAGACAAAGCAGTCTTTCAACACGCCCACAGCATATAGGCAGCCAGAACTTTTTCAATGAGATTGTAGGAAATTTGCCAAGTCGTTTGGGGCCTGTAAATTAGGCCTTGTTTAAAAATTTAGATAAAGCCCAATGTGAGAGAGAAATGCTTTCATAACATTAAACGTGAATTACACTGAAAACCCCTTTCAAGTTAAATGGAACCGTTCTCTGCAAGCGCAGAGACATGAAATGCTTCAAATGTCAAAAGAGTTTTCATTTATTGTCCCAAGAGAAACGAAGGCATTTTATGGGGCTTAATAGTTCAGACGCACATGTAAATGGAATTCATTTGGAGAACGCTGGGCCTATTTCGGAATCTATTTCCACAAACCTGCCTGATGCCATTTCATTGTCAGTGTCCCCCCGCAAGGCGTGGGTCCCGCCATCCTTGTTCTGAGAGGAGGAGAGCCGTTCCCATCGGCTGCATCCTTGCCACCAGCCTGTCCTGCTTCCATCTTTAATCCATAGCAGAACTGGAAGTACTATCCCATCTTAAACTTTCGTTCTTGAAAGACCAATTGTTGGACCATCTGGAGGGGTCTCATGGATAACCAGTGAGAGGTGTTGGGGTTGGCTTCTGTGGGGTAGTGTCTGACATTGTTAAGAAGCCTTTGTTCTCTCTCTGAGAACCTTTTTGTACCCTGGTTTTCCTTCTTTACCACGGCTCTCCATTGAGCTCCCTTCCCCATGGACTGATCCCTTTGATGTGCTACCGTGTTGCTTAAGATGTATTAGTGGCAAGGAACGGAAACTCCTAGTGAAACTGGCCGCAATGGTGAGGGACTCTCACAGTGGAAAACGTCTAAGGTTTCCAGCACTTTCTGTGGACTTCCAGCACACCCCATGGGTAGCGGAGCTCAGCTGACCAAGCCCAGCCTCCTCTTCGCCTCCTCCATGTTGATTCGATCGCCCACAGTGAGTGATCTTTACCCTTCCTGCCCCAAGACAGGTTGCCCCTGGCTCCGGAGGACCTTGCTTCCTCGCTCATTTTCGGTGGGTAAGATCTGACTCCGTCCGATCTTCAGGAGAACGTCCTGGACATAGGTCTGATTGGCTCAGGTGCAGAGCCTGAAGTGGGGCTAGGGGAAGGGCAAGGGAGGAGTATAGGGTGGACCGTGCTGTGTGCTTCCGCCTGAGCTTTGTGCTCTGGACCCAGAGCTGGAGTAAACCCAGTGGCAAGCTGAGGAATGTTTAACAAGTGACTCTCCAAGAAACAACAGGAAAGGCAAAATAATAATAATGAATAATAATAATAATAATAATAATAATGCATCATTTGCCCGTTTCTGTGGCTAAATCATCCAGCCATGGATGATGTTAGGCAACCAGTGTAAGGCCACTGAACATGCACTTGGCTCTCAGGCCAGTAGAGCAGTGATACTTCCCCTGATGTCTTTGCACCACAGGGAGGGCAGGATGGATCCTCAGGCCAAAAGCAGAGAAAGGGAGAAGACACGGGGGCGGGGCTCCTCAATCCAGCCATCCCTAGCATGCCCAGGCTCTCTCCCGATGCCGCATCAGACTGATCCTTCCCAGGCAAGGGTTAAGCCTACTGCTCGTCTCTCTGCAACTGTGGATAGTGGAGGCAATTTAACTTAGACTAGAGCGTCAATCTGGGGCCCTGGGGCGAGTCCTTTGACCTTCCACGGTAGCTTCAACCATCAAAAGATTGTAGGAATAATCTGTCCCTCAAAGGACCATCGTGGAGATTAAATAAAATGCCACCTGTATGTCTAGTGTGTCTCCCACCGCATGGGGACCACAATTCAACAGCAGTGTAGTCCAGACAGGCCTGGATTCAAATCTCAGCACTGCTGTTTATGAGCAGTGTGACTGTGGATGAGACACTTAACCTCTCTGAAACATTGCCTTCTCATCAGTAAAAATGGATAAGAACGTACATTATCTGTAAGTGTTGCCAAGACTGAATAAGATGAAGCATATAAGGGCACAATAAATGTAAAAAGTTATTATTTTTATAACATAATTCCATAGCTAGTACACATTGATTACCCCCACTTCCCCCAAATCCACTGCTATTCTGGTGATAGCCCTCAGTTTTGTTTTGGAGATCCATCTTTCCCTGATGTTTAAGGCTACGAGGTTTGCGGGACCTCCCCTACCCGCCCCACCCCCACCCCCATGTCCTGCTGTTTAAGCCAAAAAGTATAGTTACATCCGCTGACCGCTGTTACTAGTTTACAGGGCCAGTCAGAATTATCCAAGAGCTTCTGTGGAAGCTCCTAGAAAGTCACTTCCCCTGCACCGAGACCTGGAAGATGAAAAGGGTGGAGCTTCCGCATCCATTTTGCCACTATGAGTTTGGAGCCAAGTGGAGTAGGAGCCAACAGATGGCGGGAGCTAGAATAGTTTGAGCCCAGATTAAGAGCCTCATCCTTGGATATTTTTATTTGCATACAGCCATATATTCTGTTTATTTTTAAGCTGCTTAGGGTTGGGAATTTCCATCGGTTGCCACCACAAGACTCCTGTTTGAGACATTACCCGTGGAGAAACTGAGCCTGGGGAGGGGGCTCAGGCTAGAGGGGGTGGCACCGACCGGCCAGGCTCTCTGGCTCCCAGTCCTGTCTCCTCCCACCCCAGGCTCTGCCGCTGCCTCCGAAGGGTCTTTCTCAAGCTTCCAGCTGGCGGCTCCGGCACACGCCATGCCGGATGTGGGACTCCAGACTGTGCACATCACAACTTCTCCCGTCACACCGTGTACTTACAAGAGAGCTCCGGCACACCAGCCTGCAGCCTGGGGCTGGTTGGATTTTTCCCAGGGACTCGAGTGGAGAAAAGTCCCAGACAGTCGTGTGTCTCCCCGCCCCCCTACCCCCTGTTGTGGAGGGAGCTTGGGGCTATAATGCACCTTTGTGGGTTGGGTGTCTGCAGCACCGTGCCATGTTCATCGAGAAAGAAAGAAACGTCGGGAGGGAGACTCGGGGGTCGACTGTCTTCATGTCACACCACGAATTCTGGCAAGCACCCCCAGGTTTTTAATAAATGTTATTTTGATTGGATTTAGGAGTTTGGAGACGACAAAGTGACACATTTTCACAGTTCCCTGTCAAACCAAAGCATGATTGCCAAACTGTTAAGTTAAAAAAAAAAAAAAAAAAGGCAGGAACGGGAGCAGCTTATGTGAAACATCTCCACTGCAATTGCAAGTTTCTCGGGGGGCTTTGCCTTCCCCCCATTATCATTTACAGGTACACTTCATGTAGTAATGCTCCTGGGGTGACTCACAGTGCGGGTGGAATCTCAGGATCATGTTTGCAAGAGGTTAGGCATCCAACCGTGCTTTGAACACATTGGCGAGGGGAGGGGGGTTATCTCTTTTTTTTTTTTTTTATTTTAAAACAAACTTTTATGAAGCATAGCATCTTGCTAGTGGTTTCTTTCTAAGGGAATTCGATGTGAATCCCTTTATAAATAGAATAATCCTTCTATCGGGGAAAGAATTATCTACATTGGAAAATGCTTCCATGGTGAAGTGAGATTAGCAACATATACATAGTGAAGAATTGTCTGTGTCGAGAAGAGTCAGTGGCCTAAAGATTAATGGCAGAAGTTCCAAAGTGTTCTGAGAAAGTTGAAGAAGCCTCTGGCAGGAGAATCCTCCCTTTGAGGCTTTATTTTATTTTATTTTATTTTTTTATTATTCTATTGGTTCGGTTTGCTCATCTCAGGTCTGCTCATTTTCCTGCCCCTTGAAGGCGAAGGTAGTAATCTCTTCCCACCCGTGTGGTCTTGCACTGCTCTCAGCCGGGGCTGAATAAGAGAAGCCAAGACTCCAAGTGCAGACCCTGCAGAGGCCCCTTTTTTGGCTTCATCCCACGGGCATCATCCCCCTTCCTGACCTCGACCGCCTTTGCTGGTGCTCTTCTTTGAAGCTGAGCCCGGTGTGGGGTGTGGCCGGACCTAAACTAATTTATCACCAGTACTGGACTGGAAGAGTGACTCAAGATACTCACTTTTTATAATAATAGATTGTCCCCTGTTTGGGAGGGAGAAACCCCTTCAAATGATCGTATCTCCTGGTTATGAGACACTGTGGTAGGCGGGATCATGGCCCCCGAGAGATGTCCACACCCTCATCCCCAAAACCTCTGGCAGAAGGGCCTTTGCAGATGTCAGGTGGGCAGATGATCGTGCATCGTGTGGGTGGGCCCAGCGTCACCACAGGAGCCCTTCTAAGAGGGTCAGTCAGAGAAGGAGGCGTGTTTTTGGGAACAGGTTAAGAGATGTCAGTGCTGGAAGGGGCCACGAGCCAAGGAATGTGAGCGTTTCTGGCAGCTGGAAGAGTCCAGGAGGTGGATTCTCTCCTGGGGCCTCCAGAAGAATGCAGCCTTGCAACACCTTGACGTTAGCCCTGGCAGGTGCATTTGTGGACTTAGAACCTCCAGAACGGCAAGATAATGAATTTGTGTTTTTCTTTTTTTTTTTTAAGCCATGGAGTTGGTGGTAATTTATTAGAGCAGCAATAGGAAATACACACATCCACTGTCAAAAGCACTAAAATAACGTACCCCCCTCAGCTCTCAGATCACAGAACATGATTCATGCTTTCTTTGAAAATTCAGAAGATATGTTAGGTTCCTACCATGTCTTCAGGACATGATTATGAAAATAAATTTCCCTTCTATTAGTGCTGGTTTGGAAAGAGCTTGTGAAACTGGTCTGCTTTTACTGTACTGTTTTAAAACAACAACAACAAAAGATGATTGGGGGTGGAAAGAAAAATACCTCAGTTGCTTACCCTGGAGCCTCACGAAATTGTGAGCTGTTCTGAGTTCTGTGTCATCATGCCCGGTTTCTCATGCTCTGAGGGTTCCACAGGTGTGTCTGATGCTATAAGACTGGAGACCATGGTAAAGACGGGGTTTGCAGAGAGGGACCCATTCTTTTCCCTCTTTTTGCATGCCGAGTTCCTACTAACGTCACAAGGAGTTGACGTGTGTGTGTGTCCAGAAGGCAGTGGGTACCATTTACTGTAATACAACCAGTGCACAGCCTTCCGGGCTTCCACTGTGCTCACACTTGAACTGTTCCTTCCCAGTGAACTGGGAAGTGAGTGCATCATCTGCCTCCCCACTCCATTTTTTATAAAGCCTGGCTGATAAAAGATGAAGGATCACTAAGGATTTTTTTCTCTTTTGTCTTAAAAATTTCTATTTCATAACCAGATATGGAGAATCTGTCTTCAAAAATGGATTATACGTTAGCAGGAGGTTGGATACTTAGGGGCTGTTACGCGTTATTATTGCAGGAAGCCACAGAACCGTCAATAAAGCCTGTGAATTATGTCTTCCAGTCCCTAGCAATATGATGGCAAGGTGAAGGTGGGCAGGAACCCAGCTCTTGTGCGCTGTGTGGGGAGCTCTGCTTACATTTGGGGCTGTGGGTCTAGACAGCTCAGCTTGCTCCGCCCCCCCCCCCCATTCAGTTACATCCTGTTTATGGAGCCCAGCACAGGCTGGCTTTGTTAGTTAAGTTGCCTTTATAAGGCATGGTGGGCAGGGCGGGCCAGGGCTCTCTGGCCAGCTGACTGTGGGCTTTGGAGGGTCTCCTTAAAGGTTACCTAGTGCTGACAAGGAAAGATGATTTCCAGGGCTGGAATGCACGTCATGTTTCCAGCCCATTTTTCTTCTCCTGTGGCCAGCTAACACCTCTTCCTTAGCCGGAATCCACTCAAGGGATGGGTACCTTTGCAAGTTTGCCCTTGCTTATTGCGTGCACATAAAACAAACATTTAGGAGGTAAGTGGCTCAGAAATGGTGCTGTGGAGTTCAGCTGCTTAGGATAGAACTTCGCTTTGCCTTGTTAATAGCCAAGTGAACTTGGACGAGTCCCCCAGCCTGCACCTGTCAGTTTTCCCACCTGTTAAGTGGCATGGGGGGCGGGGATAAGAATGGTACCTGCCCCACAGGTGTTACGGGGAGGGGGATGAGGGGCATGGAGTGAATATCAAGTTGTTTGTATTGGCTCATGCCAAGTGTTCGGTAAATATTAGCGCTTTTTTTTTGTTGCTGTTGTTAATTGGGTGAGATGAGATAATAGATTAGTTAAGCACACAACTCCGACATCCTGTGTCGTGTCCTAACACTGGGGCTTTGAGCCAGTTCCGAACTGCCCCGACTGGGGTTCCCGCGCACAGCCGTGGGGGGACGATGTGGCACCCAGCCAGCGCTAAGTCGGGCTTCCTTCTGCTGTTCCTAGCCCTCTGCTGCTACCTCTGTTATCAGTAATGGGGTGTCTCTTAGGCCTCCTCGAACACTCCTGTGTCTTTTGCCATGTTCTCTGTGGGGATTTCAGGAAATCTAATTCCACCCGTGCTTATGGGCTCAACCTATTTCAGGGGTAGCTGTGTATGTGTCATAGCTTCATGTGAGATAACCAGACCGGTGGTTCTCAACCAGGGCGATTTGGCAATGTCCGGAGACATTCTTCGATGTTATAACTGGTGTGGGGAGGTTTGCTGGTATCTAGTGGGTGGGGGCCAGGGATGCTCCTAAAACCCCTACAAATGCATAGGATAGCCCCTGGCCCCAAATGTCAATAGTCCAAGGTTGAGAAACCCTGAATTAGATGATGTCACAGGCGTTGTCTTGCTTCTCCACATGTTGATTTGTTTTATTCCGTTGATTTGTTGTATTCCCTTATTCCAGTGTCTGTTTACTTTCAGGTTTGTTGGCATATGGAAAATCATGGTTGTCAGGTAGGTAAAGGGTCGAAATACACTCTCTGCCCCCACTCATCAAAACCATCCTCAACACAACGGTTCCAAAGGAAAGAGGAAAGCAAGCACTGGCAATGGAGTGAACATGGAGGGGAGGGTGTTGGCAGGGCCCTGCACCCCAGGATTCTGGTGCCATTTCTGATGCTTCCTGGATGGGCTGATTTGGGGCACTCATCAGCTTCATGTACCACGGGCCCTCATTTCTCCCACCTTACAGATGGGGAAACAGAGGCACAGGTGTTGATCACAGGTGAGAAAGCGGGGCAGCCCGAGTCCAAGGATGCTGTCTCTCCACCACAAAATGAGACATGCTCATCCCCGAGCTGCTCGTCGCAATCCCTGTCCCGGCAGGCCTGAGCACGTGCATTGCTGCTTGTCTCCAACGAGGAGAATCCGAACGATTTCATTTTTTTATTTTATTTTTTTAAGATTTTGTTTATTTATTTGACAGACAGAGACACAGCGAGAGAGGGAACACAGGCAGGGGGAGTGGGAGAGGGAGAAGCAGACTCCCCGCCGAGCAGGGAGCCCGATGCGGGGCTTGATCCCAGGACCCCGGGATCGTGACCCGAGCCGAAGGCAGACGCTTAACCACTGAGCCACCCAGGCGCCCCTGAACAATTTCATTTTTAGATGAAGCTAATTCGCAAGATGCCCACCCTCCTCAGGAGGGGAGAGAGAAGACCAGAGGACATGGAAAGAGGAGATGGCAGAAGTTGTACGTCGTCACGCACCCCCGACCCTAAATGCACACTAATGTGCTTGAGGGGAAATCCGACCCGAAGTTCAGACATTTCACAGGAAGACAAAACGTGGAGAGCTCTGATTTCAAAGGGGACCCCTGGACAGGCTGGACACCGGTGACGCTTCACGCGGGCTGCCAGGAGAGCCCGTCCCGTCCTGTCTCGTCCCTTTGTTAGCCGACTGTGTTCTGTGATGGGACCCCCCCCACAAGCCCCCCGGTGCCTTGGATGTGTGATGGGAGGTGTGCGGTGAAAGCAGCACCAGAATGACCTGGGCAGAGCGCATCAGAAAGCGTGAGAGGCGATAGCAGTGGGGAGGGGGGAGTCATACGTCGCCGTTGACGTAATTATGTGCAAAGGACTATCACGTGAGCTCTCACATTTACTGAGCACCTGCCGCTGGCCAGGTAGGAAGCTCAGCTCTTCGCTTGCACTCACTCGTCTCAATGCTGCAACAGTCCCAGTGGCCAAGTGTGATTATTTATCCCTAGTCCACAGGCGAGGGAAGCCGAGGCTCCCAAATGTCGCAGGACTTGCCAAGGTCACAGGGTGGGAGATGGTGGAGACGCTGGTAGCTGGACCAGAACCTGTGCTTTCAGTCACCACCTTCCTCAGATGCCTCCTCAAAATGGTCGTTCTCAAGGCTGGCTCCCTGTGGGGACGTCCAGGAGCTTCTGTAAATGATCAGACCTGGGTTCCCCCTGGTAAGATTCTGGTTTAATTAGTGCTGGATGGGACCTGGGCATGGTGTCATTTTTTTTCTTTTTTTAATCCCTCAGGTGATTGTGTGGGCAGCCAGGGTTAAGAACCAGTCATGTATAAACGTGTGTGCGTACATAGGAACACGTATAGATGAACACGTGTGTCTGTGTGTGTTGTATTAGTTTCTAAGGGCCGCCGTAACAAAGCCTTACAAACTGGGTGGCTTTGAAAGAACAGAAGTGTATTCTTTCTCAGTTCCGGAGGCTTTGAGGGAGAGCCTGTTCCAGGCCCGTCTCCCGGCTGCTGGTGGCCACTAGCAATCCCGGGGTCCTCGGCTTGTAGGCACACCACTCCTGTCTCTGCCTCCCATTTCCACGTGGCACTCTCAGTGTGCGTCTGTGTCTCTGTGGGTCTGTTTCTCTTCTTTGAGGGGCACCAGTCATCGCAACTGATTATATCTGCAAAAACACGATTTCCAAATACGGTCACATTCTGAGGTTCCTGATGGCCATGAATTTTGGAGCGACGCTCTTTCACTCACTGTGGATGTGGGGTGTGTGGGTGGGTGGGTGGGTGTGCACGTGCATGTGCACGAGTAATTGAGGTTGTGTTAAGGATGACCGTCTCGTTGCGACGTGTAGGGTAAGGCCCTGCCCACTGTAGAAAACCACTGTGTGTGTGTTTGTGGAAAGTCAGCTGGGAGATGGGTCTGCTCCCCAAAGATGGCGTTGAGTGTCCCTCTTGAATGGGTCTTGGGTCCTACATCCCCATCCCTTGCGGCCACTCACCCAATTCAGGCCGCCATCATCTGTCACCTGTGTGGATAGCAGCAGCCTCCCCACTGGTTGCCCTGCTCCCTGCCTTCCATACTCTGCAAACCCCTGGCCCTCTCCTGCCCCATTCCTCCCAGTTCATTGTCAGCTGGCAGCCAGTCTTGTTACTTCTCAGCTACGGGGATCCTGTTGTGCTCCTCGGAGCCTCTCCAGGCTACCCGCCCGACACCACCTAGTCTCTGTACCGAGAGCGCATCTCTTGGCCTTTTCTTCAGGCCGTCCCCTGTGTGTTCCCTCTGCCTGGAAGGCGGGGGACAAACCCATCTCAGTGACCCCAAAGGCTGTGGCACTCAGTCAGGGCTGCGATACCCCAGGGGCCCCTGCAGACAGCATGAAGCAAGACAAGGAGACTCCCGCTTGGGCCTCTCCTTTAAACCTTGACTCAGGCAGAAAACTAGTAAATATCCCCACTGGGGAGATCCCTCCAGCCACTTTCCAAGCTGGAAATGAAATGACCAGCTGTAAAAATGTGATGCATAATACAAACCCGCTTAATGGTTTTCTGAAACATTAAAATTTAATGTTGAACATCAGCACTTTTAGTGGTCAAATGTCCCCCCTGGAGCTCGATATCTGGAAATTGTCCCTGTAGGGGACATTGGGGACCATGGCTGTGGGCCTATTTAGGATGGTATAAATGCCCTGTGGAGTAGAGGCCATTTTGGGGTGAGCCGATCTTAAATGGCCCAGGCAAGGGGCAGAGAAGCTTTCTCCCTGATCTCCACTCTCACCAGCAGTCTGTAAACCTCCGAGCCTCTTTGCAAGCCCAGCTTATTTCTCCTGTGCTAATCCCATATGCATCATGGAGGGGAGGCCTGTTGAGGAACAGGAGTCGGCCAGTCCAGATGGCTGCTAGATACTCAGCCCCATCTCGCATGATTTGTTTAGCCATCCAGGGCAGGGAGGCGAGGCTCACATTCCCAGGGGTTGTCTATTGCTGCCTGTAGGGCTGCCCCTTCCCATAGATCCACTTCGGAGAATCTTACAGGGCTTCCGGAACTGTAATTCCCTGCCCGCCCCCACGTCCCCATCCCCTGGAGGGCAGAGAGAAGGTGGGGACTTCTTTCTGTAACTTGTGCGGTTGCTAAGCACCCCAGGTGGAGGGGGAGGGCGGAGCCACAGGCACAGCCTGGAATCTGGACAGCCAGGAAAGGTTGTTGGAGAAATGCTCAGTTTCTTGGGCCTGAAACAGCAATATTTTCAAACACCCAATCTGCTGCTCAGCTAAGTTTAAAAATACCCCTTTATATGTCAGATAATAAAGCCCCAAATTATTCACTATATTAGATGCTGCTTAATAAAATTGTGTATTTTAAAAAACCTGTATTTGCCAGGTTTCAACCGTCTGGGACCTATTGGGGTATATGCTCTGATGCTGTGCGTTCAGTTGCAGGTGGAATAAGCCTCTGTCCTGTTTCTGTGGGGGAGGCAGTGGGTTGCAACTTTTATCATTGCATTCAAGGCCTCTTCAATATCCATGCCCTCTCCTGCTGGCACAGGTCCTGGGGCAAGGACCTGGTAAGGATCCTACCTTTTTGCTGCAAAGCTCAGCCCAAACAGAAAGTCAGCAGCCTATGCTCTGACCTGGTAGTCATGCTGCCCCTGGGCCTTTGCACATGCTGTTCGCTCTGCCGGAATAACTCCTTACGCTCATTCTCTGCATCCTCACCTCCATCCCCTTTACCATATTCACTCCTATTCTTGCTTCAGGTTTCGGATTCAATGCCTCTTTGCTTGGAAAGGCTTACTGAGCTCCTAGGCCCCTGCTCTGAGTCTCGGTGCTTCAGTCAGCACGTTTTCATCCATCGCTTGGCTGTTCTTTTCTTTGATCTGACTGTATTCTCAGGAAGGTTCTCTCTTTAGTGGCAACCTGGCCATGGGTGATTGTGAACTCAGAGTCCCCAGATGAATCACAGGACCTTATTCTTAGTGGTTGCCGCTAAAGTCCTGAGTCATTGGCCCATCGGTGAATCAACTCCACTATGAATCTGATTGGCCAGGCTTGGATCATGGAGCTAAGAAGTAGAGTCAGCCCATCTTAAACCACACGACTTGCAGTGGTGATACCAGAAGCAGGAGGAATCCGCAGATAATTAGTACTAAAATACCAAAATAAGGAGGTATACTAGGCAGGTAAAAAATGTAGATGGCTGCTGTTGCCCCACAAGGCCCAGTGTGGGTGAGTCAGTTGTGTGACATATCCCTGCATCTTGCTGCATCTGGCCAGTCTAGATTTGGCCAACGATGGCAGAAAATCTGAAATAACAGTAGCTTAAATAAAAAGGAACATTATTGTTCTTTCCTATAAAAGCGAGATGTGGGCAATCCAGGACCGGTGTGAGGGCTCCACTCCTCAAAGGACTCAAGTATGCGGTGTCTTTCAGCTTCCCACCGTCTCGTCCCTGCACCATGGCCCCCAACCTTGAGGGCCAAGGTGGTGCTCCAGCTGTCCCAGCTCCATTCCCAGAAGCCAGACCAGAGAGGCGGGAGGAAGGAGCAGACCAAGTGTACCTGCTGATGTTTAAGGAGGGATTCTGGAACGTGCCACCTCATTCACATTCTGTTGACCAGAACTTGGTCACATGGCCCTGTGAGCGACAAGCAAAGCTGGGTGTGGCCATGAGCCACTTGGAAGTTCTCTTACACTTGGATGTGACAGCAAAAGCACAGTCCATCAAAGACAAAATTGGTAAATGGGATGTTAACGAAAATTAAAACCTTTTCCTCTGTGAGAGACACTAATGAGGAGAATGAAGCAACAAGCTACACATTGGAGGAAATAGTTGCAGGTCACACAAAGGACTCGTATACAGGGTATACCTGAATCCTCAAAACACAGCTCAAGAAAATAACCCATTTTTAATTTATTTTTAATTTATTTTTTAAAGATTTATTTGAGAGAGAGAGAGAGTACAAGCATGGGGGAGAGGGGAAGGGGCAGAGGGAGAGAATCTCAAGTAGACTCCCCACTGAGCACAGATCCCAATTTGAGGCTCGAGCTCAGGACCCTGAGATCGTGACCTGAGCTGAAACCGAAAGTCAGACGCTCAACCGACTGAGCCACCCTAAAAACAACCCATTTTTTAAAATGGGCAAAGGCTTGAATGGACACTTCGTCAAAGAGAATAGAGAGATGGCAGGTAAGCCCATGAAATGATGCCCTGCATCATTAGCTGTTCAGGAAATGCAAAATAAAACCCCCATGAGATCCCACTCCACACCTGTTAGAATGGTGAACATCAAAGAGGTGGACCAGGCCACGTGCCGGCAAGTCTGGAGAGCAACTGGCCCTCTTGGGAGAGTGTAAGATGGTGCAGCCAGTCTAGAAAGCGGCTTCTTAAACCTGTAGCTACGGTATAACCCAACAGTCGCACACCTGGGGATATTTATCCTAGAAAAATAGAGGCTTAGGTCCACACAGAAACCTGCACGTGAGTGTTTCTGGCAGCTCTCCTCATCACAGCCCCACACAGGAAGCCACCCAAATGCCCTTCAACAGATGGATGGACAAATGGACTGTGGTACGCCCATACAGTGGAAAACTGCTCAGTCGTCAGAAGGGATGAATAACCAAAACTGACTTGGGTGGAACCGGGAATGACTTGGGTGGATCTCCAAGGCATTATGCCTAGTGGAAGAAAACAGTCCTGCCTCCTGCTGAGTTCTATTTATATGATATTCTCGAGAAGACAGAACTAGAGACCGAGAGTCGATTCATGGATATCACAGGTTGGCATCGGGGAGGGTGCCACTAGAAAAGGGACAGTGTTCGGGAGTTTTGGGGGTGATAGAACTGTTCGGTGTCCTGATTGTGGTGCTGGTTACGTTCGTAGCATTGGACAGCCCCCCAAAGTCAAATTTTTGGTACACAGGGTTATTACTCCAGTGGACAGGAGGCTTGATGTGGTGGGGAGCGGTGGTCACTAGCAATCTGACCACCTATGCCTCACCTTCTAGCACATTCGCTGTGTTGGCCCGGGGCAGGGTTTCTCAAATCCCAGTGCTTTCGCCGTTTAGAGCCAGATAATTCTTTGTTGAAGGGCTTATCTGTGTGCATGGCAGGGTGTTTACGGCTTACGGCATCCCTGGCCTCTACCCTCTAGATGCTAGTAGTGTCCCCCATCCCTGCTGTGACCACCAGAATGTCCCCAGACAGCGCTGAACGTCCGTGGGGGACACAGCTGCCCCTGGTTGAGAACTACTGAGTGAGTCTGAGTGTGTTTCTGTTACTTACAATAAATATCCTCTCATTGGTTGTTCCCTTTCTCAGACACCCTGTCACTTCACTGAGTCTCCATTCCCGGTTCTGTGACAGGCGCCCGAGGACTTGCAAGGTATAGCGGGATACCCCTGAGGACAGGGCCCCCGGGGCGCGCGAGGGTGTTTGCTGACTTCACTTCTTACAGTCTGGGGCAGCTGTCCGCCACAGGTCCCTGCCTTCCCCGTACCCTCCCTCCACACCCATGTCACCCCACTGTGTCCCCATATCCATCACCCGGCAAAGGAAGACTGGGTCCTGGGCAGTGATGGGTGCCAAGTGGTGGAGTGTGAAGCCTACGTTTTCGTTACATCTTAAGCCATAGGTGTTCCCTCGGCTCATTTCAAAGCTCAGGAAAGCCATTTCACTATTTAAATATAGAAGAGTAATATATTTTAATAATCATACCCCAGGGCACAGTTTTTCCTGTTGTGTGAAAAAATAATGATCAAAACAGCCCGCGGCCAATTGCAAAATAATGTAAAAGTAATGAAAAGAAAGCCAAGCCCACACCCCTTCCATCAGGCTAGACCACCTTCGCTGGTCTGCCTCGTTTCCTATTTCACCCCCTCCCCAGCCCAAGATAAAGATCACCAAATCATTCGAGACTTCCCCGCATTAAGGGCTTTACTTATTCCAAAGGTGGCTTAGGAGGTTGAACTTGAGAAGGACTGGTCCATTTCCATCTTTAACTTAGGGACCAGCAGTGGCGTTTCCCGAGCTATCTTTTAACAATCAGGGAAGATCAGAGAACCAGAGTTACTTTAGGACGCAGAGTGACACGTACCAGTGCTTGCCGACCCTGGGCTGGCAAGTCAGGGACGGAGCGAGCCAAGTGGAGACCGCAAGGAACCCGTTAGTGGGAGCACGCCTGGTCTGAGGACTGAGGTGCCCTCTCACCTCTACGGACTTGTTATGTGGGAATTGGCATGGTAGTGTCAAATCTTACGTGTTCTTGGGAGGGGCTGTAAACCCAAGCCTCGGCTTGATCCGTCCTGATTTGTAAATGCTGCAGTAAATTCGGATGGAGAAGAAGGAGCCCAACGGGCTAGGTCTGTCCTGGGACCCGTGAGTGTGTGACTTCTCCCCCGCCCCAACCCTCTGAAGGTCAACTCTCAGGCTCCCTTTGAGGGAAGCAGGGGAGGAAGTTCACTGTTGTCACAACCCCCACCCTCAGTCTCCGTCGGCTCCCTAGCTCCTCCTGGTCCCCATGGGTCCTTCCTTCCCTGCTGGCCTCGGTGTCCTCTGCTGCCCCAGCTATCCGGCCAAGAGAATGGGTCTCTTCTCCTCTTCGCTTCTCTACATTAGGATGGAGCTTTTACATGGGAACAGTTGCAGTGTGACCTGAACCACAGCAGTACACAGAACATGCACAGGCCAGGAAGCCCCAGTGATGAGAGCAGGTATGAAGTTCATGGACGGAGTGCTTGCATTTTTGTAAAGATCACAGCCAAGAACTTGGCAATATAAATTGGTGCAGCCACTGTAGAAAACAGTACAGAGAGTCTTCAAAAAATTAGAACTAGAACTACCCCATGATCCAGCAATTCCACTGCTGGGAATATATCCGAAGGAAACAAAATCACTCTCTGGAAGAGATATCTGCACTCACATGTTCATTGCAGCATTATTCATTACAACCAAGACATGGAAAGAGCATAAGCGTCCACGGATGGATGAGTGGATAAAGGAAATGTGGTATTTATTTGCAGTGGAATATTTTTCAGGCACAAAAAAGAAGGAGATCCTATTTGTGAGTACATAGATGGACCTTGAGGGCCATCTTATGCTAAGTGAAATAAGTCAGAAAGAAAAAGGCAGGTATAGTATGACCTCACGTATATGAGGAATCTAAAAATACCACAAGAGAACAGATTGGTGGTTGCCAGAGGCAGGTGGTCCCCAGGGGAAATCGGTGAAGGTGGTCAGATGGTACATACTCCCGGTTATAAGATAAGTAGGTCCTGGGAATGCCATGGGCAGCATGGCGCCTATAGTTAATAATAGCGTAATGTGTATTTGACAGTTGTTAAGAGAGTAGATCTTAAAAGTCGTCATCACAAGAACAAAACTTGTAACCATGTAAGGTGATGGATGTTAACACTGTGGTGATCATTTTGTAATATATGCATATACCAAATAATTATGTTGTATACCTGAAACGAATACAATGTTATATGTTAATTTTATCTCACTAAAACCGGAGGGAGAGTAAATTATGTGTAGAAAAATAGACTAGAAGGAAATACAGCAAAATATTGGCAGTTTACTCTGGGCTTGGGACTAGAGGTCATTTTCTTTCCGTCAACTTTCTTGTATTTTTTAAGCTTTTCATGCTGGGAATGTACTATTACTAATTTATAATGGAAAACACGTTTCAAGGAAATCTTATTTGGAGACTAAATGAGAAACATAAAGACAGTTCAGTAATGACGCTTAGTGAGCATAGATTCTTTGATAGATACCCACAGGTTTGTTTAACTTGCCTAATGGCCGGGCATTGGATTTTAGTTGATCCCAGGAAAAACCAGCTTGCCCCCCACAGCACACGTCTTGGATGAGGTTGTTGGAGAGGAGACTAGAATTGCAGAGAGGCCGGGCTGGACATTGCCCTTGGAGTTCTGAGACGGAGGTGTAGGGTCTTACCCCTGCATAGATGTAGTTCCCAATCCACCATTAAACTCAAGGATGGAACCTCGATTTGGAGGGTTTTTCCTTTCATGGATATTAACTGGACTAAGGGGATGGGAGTCATTTTTGTACAAGGGGAAAAATAATAGAGTTTGCTAATAAAGGGAGTGCATGCCTTAGGTCTTGTCCCATCAGGAACTGGCCTGTCCCCTGGGTGAGTTGCAAATAGCTAAAGTTACTTGAGTCTTTTGGGCATGAGGCCATTCTGCCCTGAGTTAGACCACTGTTCATCTCATCACATTAAAAACAGGCAGCTTGCTACACTTGGTTCTTTTAAGTTGGCAGCAAAGGAATTTGAATGCACACATTCACTCTGTCTACACATTTAAATTTTCCAGGATGGTTTCCCAAACCACTCGGAACAGTGAAGTATGCCCCAACTTGTTTGCTATTGGGTCTGAGCACGACAAAGCAGAGCTCAGTTACCCTGGAGCAGGCACCACATTATTTCTCTGATGGTGGTCAGGCCCGGAGTTCTTCAGCCAAATAAAGGTTTGTCCTGTTCCCAAGGCTCTTGGACAAGGAGCTCCCCAGTCTTTGATTCATACCCCTCCAGAAGAACTGATCTTCAGACCACTGATAGGGCACTTACTTTGTGCCACACCCAGCCTTAAATTCTTTACTTTTAAGAGTGGAGGAAGGTACTATTGTTTTTCCATCTCTGTCGCTGGGGAACTGAAGCACAAAGCAGTTAAATGATTTGCCCAAGGTCACACAGCAGGTAACTGGTAGAGCAGGGATTTAAACCCAAGTAGTGTTCTATAAAGTCCTTGATCTTGGGGAAGTGTTTTGCATTCTATCCCAGAGCCTGATTAGTCCATTGCCATAAGCCAGGTTCACATTTTGCATATTACTGTGATGAAGTATGTTTATAAACACGTGAAGCCCAAAGAAGGTCTTCAGGTTTGCCTACTGGCACGCTGCGGAAACACTATCCTAATAAGTAGCTGCTTTAACACAGACCAATCCTAAAGGCGACTAACGAAGCCTGTTAATTAGGAATGCCTCTCCGTGGGTGGCTTTTAGCTCAGGATTAGGAAAAAAAAGATACAGCATGAACTAAGATGAGCAGAGATAGAAAAGCCAGAAATCCCACTCCAGCATGATTTGATTCTAATAATCATCATGATCCCATGAAATCCAAAAACATTTCATGTCTGATTGCTTTTCATTTGCACATTTTAAGGGAGCATGAGTTGGTGCAATGACATTAAAGAAAAGAGGGTAAACATTAGGGAGATACCATTTGCAGGAAAACCCACTGTGTGCCCGGCACAGGGCTTGGCACCGAAGTCCTATGCCGCTTAATCCTCTCAACTATCTGGGGAGGCTAGATGCTGTTATCATCACCTCTGTTTTATGGATAAGGAAGCTGAAGTCTAGAGAGGCTTAGTGACTTTTCCAGGGTCACTTGGTAAGTCAGTGATGAAAGTGACAGAAATTACTGTGTGTGGGGAAGGGGGGCAGAGTAAAACAACAGGTTTTGTGAGATGTCCACTGTCATATAACATTATACCAAATACATATTAAAAATCACAAGGAAACATTAAATCAAATGTGTATTAAAGAATTACAATGGGAACAAAAGTCAACAGAAGTGCTTTCTATCATTGTATATGAAAACCAACTCAATATCAAAACGCGGCCTATCCCGTGACCTAGCTCCACCTTGAACATCTTTTGACTGATGGAAATCATAGCTAACACAGAGACTGTGAATTCAATAATGTTTAAAATAAGTTTGTACTTTATTAATCAGCAGTGTCTTCATACAGTTGAAAATTATGTGGCCACACAAAAGGAGTGTTTGGTGCATGTATGGGTATTGGGACCATGTAAACCACACCAAGGGCCCCTTCTCCTCTCTTGGGGTCCGTGGCTCACCAGATTGGGAACAAGTGGTTCAAGGAATCAAAGAGAGGACAGGTCAAACCTTCAGTCTCCAAATGCCACCTGAGCATACTGGGCCGCAGGTCAGGTGGTTTTCCTAACACTGTCTGAATTTTGAATTCAGAGAAAGTCCACTCAACACATTTTAAACCCAAGAGCCTCATTAAGATAAAACCATTTGTTCTTTAAATGACCAAATTAGGCATGGTCGTAATTAGAGCTGAAGCACTTCCTGGTGTTCTTCATCTCATGTCCAACTTGCCATGTTTGGCTTTGTGAACTTTGGAAAAGAAGCTATTGTTGATTGTTGTTCTCACTAGCTGCATTGTTTGGAAGAAATATTTAGACTTGCTTTAGTGGCAAGAAGACCTAGCCTGCCTTTATTTTCCGGGGGGTGGGGGGGTGGGGACGGGCTCTCTGTATACCTGAGCATCTTGTCAGTTCGCTGGTAATGATTGGGGAAGGTTTCTTTAACTTCCATACTTGTCTTCCCTGTTAATAAACAGGGACCAGAGGGTCAGTACCTGATAAGTGAGAAATCAGCCTCTCTTCTAACATTCTCTATCAAACAGATGGGTGATGGGGGGCATTGTGTGAATCCTGGAGGGCAGAGTTTGTCTCCCCTCCAACCTCTGGAATTAAGAATGCTTTCACCAACAGGCAGGAATCAGCTAGCACAAAACCATTAACTCAGTCTTGATGAGTGTTATTCTGTGGAAGCATCATTGAAAAGAACAACATTTACTTGATTGGATTTATTTTCCAAAATTTTGATTGGGGCTTTTTTTCCCAAGAAGATAATTGCAGGGTCTAAATGAGCCATTTGAACTCAAGCATTAGGAGAAAAGACAAATCATAATGTAGCTCATGACATTTGATGGTTGGGTAATGTGTCTTACTTGGTCCTGATCAAATGGCCCATGTGCCTGAATCCAGAGCCCCCTACTCAGCTTTTCAATATCTTTACCCATAACAGGAGTAGCTTGGATGACCCTGGTGGTCCCATGAGATGGAAGTAGTCCCCGCAAGAGGAAAATCATTCACCACTCTGTAGTTTCTCAAACTGTACATCATTTACTTTAGATTAATTCCTACAGAACAGGACATTTTGGTACTGGAATGAAGTCCGCACAGGGCCAGATCGCCAGGCCACAAATCAGGGTCCAGCTTTAAGAACAAGAATCAAAAGTGAAATAAGCTAAATAGTAGAAAACAAATTCTGTTTGGGAAGCTGCATCTTTATGTGTGCAAGGATTTACCCTGGCCATGTAATTTTGATCCTGTTTTAATCTATAACAAGGGTTCTTTACTTTAAATAACTAGCAGCAGCCCTGAGAAGTTGTGTGGCGTTTCAGCCCAGTTTGCTCTTGTTTAAAATTGCCATTTCAGAGCCATTGTATTAGCTTCACTCTTCGTTGTATTTCATTTTGTTGTGACTTGAATTTTTCTACCTTCTTCCACCTGCTCCTTAGTCTTGCCATCATATGTTTATTTTTTGGTCCATCCCCTCACCCATTCGCCCACCCACCCACCTATCCATCCACCCACCTACCTATCCATCCATCCATCCATCCATCCATCCATCCACCTTTTCACCCACTCACTCATCCATCCACCCACCCACCCACCTACCTATCCATCTACCCACCCACCTTCCTATCTATCCATCCATCCATTCAGCCACCCACCCATTCACCCATCCATCCATTTACTTACTCATCCATCCATCTACCCACCCATCCATCCATTCACTCACCCATTTATCCATTCACTCATCCATCCATCCATCCATCCATCCATCCATCCATCCATCCATCCACCCATCCACCTATCCACCTATCCATCTATCCATCCAGGAAACATTTCATTGCTGTCTATGCTCCAGGCCATACACCAATTTAGTGATTTTTAAGTGGGGATGATTTTGCCTTCCTGGGGCAATGTCTGGAGACATTTTTGTTGTCACACCAGGGAGTGAGGAGATCCTACAGGCGTCTGGTGAGTAGAACTCAAGAATGCTGCTGGACATTCATGATGCACAGGACAGCTCCCAACAACAGAGAGTTATCTGATCCAAACATTATAATGCCAGGGTTGAGAAATTCTGCCAACTTTGAGATAAATAACAGGGTGCTGGGCCACATGGAATTCACAGTATTACAGGGGAAATTGACAGGGAAACAGGGAAACTGTGTTGATGCTACTGGTGAGGTCATAGGTGTTCCCATCATTTCTCCCTTGGAGGTGGTTCAGCAACGAGTCCATTCATGGCTCTACAAGAAGATTCTTTTCTGGAAAGGTGTAGTAGTAATTGGAAATAGGGGGAAAGATGTTGAATGAACAAAAGGGTCACAGATACATGTGTGAGATTTATCAGTGTGGGGCAGAGGTTGGAACCTTGAATGTAAGTGAAGCTCTGAGGCAGAGGTAACAAGTTTATCCACCTGCAGGTGCCAGGTGAGATGACAAGAACAGTGACAACTGGCAGCTGATACAGCTCCCTGGGGAGTGTTGGGGACTGTGGTGAACTTCAGAGCAGCTAAAACAGGCAGGTGGCTCCAGGCAACTGTCTCCATCTAAGAAGGCAGGCCCAGAGAGGCCAGATCCTTTTGATTTTTCAGGAAAAGTGAGAAGCCCAGACTTTCAAGGAAGTCTCCTGAGTTTTAAATGTTAACAACTAATTCAGCATTTGTTTAAAAAAAAAAACAAAAACCCCACAAAACAAAAAGCACTGCTTAGGCCAAACAACACATCTGTGGGCTGCAGTCCATGGAGTTTTGACATCTGCTCTCAAGATTAAATGAATGAAGGCTTATGATAACCAGTATGGTGCCTGGGAGACAGTAGATGCTCAATAAACATTGGTCAAGCGTGAATACTTCATCTAAATCTGTCTTTCTCAGCCTTGGGGGTGATTGACATTTGGAGCTGGATCATTCTTTGCTGTGGGGCTCTCCTGTGCACTGTAGGATGTTAACAGCATCCCTGGCCTCTACCCATAGATGCCAATAGCACCACCCTCATCCCTAGTTGTGCCAAATGCTTCCGGACATGGCCAACAGAGTACTTGTCCAACAAGCTGCAACCTAACTTCAGTGCCACGATTTCATTGCTGTGGCCTCTTAGTGCATCCATCAGCCCCAGGCAGAGAGCCCGGAAAGAGCTGAGGAAAGGCATCTCTCAGTCTCCCTGGCCGCCCCCCAGGACAGGCACCTGGGCCCCTCTCCCCTGGACGGAGGCCATTCTGTGGCTCTCTGCTGCTTCTGGGGCCCGTGGAGTTTGTCCTCTCAAGGCCTAGGTCACCTCTTCAGTTAGTGTGTCCAGAAATGCCTTGAGAGACTGAGCGTGCTAGCAGCTCACTCGGGCACACACACTAGGCCTGCCCACCTGTGGGGAAAGGGCTGGAAGAATGGTCCCTCTGCTCCAGGGCTTCCCACACTGCCCGTGTGTCCCCAGGGCCGGGGAGACCGCCCTCTCACCCAGGTCTGTGATAGAATCTGTAAGGAGAACTGCAGCTGTTAGCTTGGCTGAGCCTGCTGAGTGAGCCCTTAAGGGATCCAGGCAGGTGATTCTCAAACTTGAGCCTGAGAACCCTCTGGAGGCCTGTTTTAAAATGCACTGCTGGGCCCCCGGTCCAGAGTTTCCCCAGGCATCAGTCTGGGGGCATAAGAATTTGCGTGTCTTACAGGGTCCTAGGTGCCCTTGCTGCTGCCGGCCCAGGGGCCACACTCTGAGAACCACTTGTCTGGGCTCTGGTGAAGATCCCCACTCGCTACCTCCCTACCTCTAGTTCCTCTCTGCTGCAGAGAAAGCAGAGCATGGGGAGGCCTGGGAGACTTAGGGATGCCTCTCTAACTCCCTCTGGGTTCTCTGCCTGGGGCTGACCCAGCCACAGCAGACTATAACCAAGTACTCCTGGCCCTGAGTTAGATCGTAACTTGCCGCGCAAGTACTTGGCTGGCTCAGTGGAGTGAATTTATATGCCTACCAGCTCTTTGGTTTTTTAAGTATTTTTTTCATCCCCTTGATAATGTAGCGTATTTAGATGGGTCTCCTGGTCATTAGAGTGAATTAGTGAAATCCCTCTTTTATAGGCTTTTGTTTGTTTGAGCTTAACAGAGGTGGCTTAAATCACTGGACGCTTCAAATGCCTTCTCCCATGTGCACTTGGATAGTGCTTCATTACAAGCGGGCTTAGCTATTGGGAGGGACAGATAGAGATTAGAACAATTTGCTTCTCTTCTTGATGGGGAAACTGTGACATTTCCGAGGCTCGGATACAGAGCTGTTCTGCAGAAAGGGAAAGCCCCTTACCTTTCTGTTCAGTTCCAAATCATTCAGCTTCCTGTGCCTGCGTGCTGGTAAGGGCCTGGGGGCAGGGAGCAAACACCCCGGGGTCTCCAGGCTGGGAGGGAACTCTGCCTGCTCAGAGCAGGGGGACCAACCCATCCCAGTTTGCCTGAGACTTTGCTGGTGTGAGCACTGACATTCATCCAGGGAATCCGGCCCGTTGGTCCGCCCGGCTCAGAGGGTGATGGTGGCTGGAAATGCCACACAGGCAGAGCTCAGGGGACCTCCGAATAGTAATACCCACAGTTGTCACCCACGATGTACTACTCACAGACGGGCCACTTAATCTCCATTTCTCATGGCATAGCCTCAAAACAATGCAAAGCAGTGCTGCTATCACCAGTTTATAGGTGGGGGAAACTGAACCCCATGAGATTTCCTCTAGCTGTTAGAGTGACCCTGTCCGGCGAAAAGCAGAAGGTGGCGGTTGTCCTCTACGCTGTACCCCCACCTTGAGGTTTAGGAAGTGTCTCTCACCATGAGCACACCTGGAGGGTGGGGTTTGTCAAGTCCTCACATGGAGATTGTGGCTCGCAGGCTGAGTCCCGGGCTTCTCGAGGCCGGGACCAGACCTCTCCTGATCCCAGATGAAACAGCCTCCAGAACAGTCCGGTGCTGTGTCCTCAGACCCTGGCCGAGCCCGGGAGGCTCCATCCTCTGTCCTGGCAGCTCCCCAGTGCCCGGACGTGCTTTTTTTCTCCCACCTGATTGTGAGGACATTAAAAGCCAGCATCCTAGGGCGAAGCAGCTGCGCCAGGAGGATTTTTTTTAATTTTTTCATTATGTTAATCACCATACATTACATCATTAGTTTTTGATGTAGTGTTCCATGATTCATTGTTTGTGCATAACACCCAGTGCTCCACGCAGAACGTGCCCTCTTTAATACCCATCACCAGGCTAACCCATCCCCCCTTCCCTTCCCCTCTAGAACACTCAGTTTGTTTTTCAGAGTCCATCGTCTCTCATGGTTCGTCTCCCCCTCTGATTTACTCCCCTTCATTCTTCCCCTCCTGCTATCTTCTTTTTTTTTTCTTAACATATGTTGCATTATTTGTTTCAGAGGTACAGATCTGTGATTCAACAGTCTTGCACAATTCACAGCGCTCACTATAGCACATACCCTCCCCAATGTCTATCACCCAGCCACCCCATCCCTCCCACCCCCCACCACTCCAGCAACACTCAGTTTGTTTCCTGAGATTAAGAATTCCTCATATCAGTGAGGTCATATGATACATGTCTTTCTCTGATTGACTTATTTCACTCAGCATAACACCCTCCAGTTCCATCCACGTCGTTGCAAATGGTAAGATCTCATTCCTTTTGATGGCTGCGTAATATTCCATTGTGTACATACACCACATCTTTATCCATTCATCTGTCGATGGACATCTTGGCTCTTTCCACAGTTTGGCTATTCTGGACATTGCTGCTATAAACATCGGGGTGCACGTACCCCTTCGGATCCCTACATTTGTATCTTTGTGGTAAATACCCAGTAGTGCAATTGCTGGATCGGATGGTAGCTCTAGTTTCAACTGTTTGAGGAACCTCCATACTGTTTTCCAGAGTGGTTGCACCAGCTTGCATTCCCACCAATAGTGTAGGAGGGTTCCCCTTTCTCCGCATCCCCGCCAACATCTGTCGTTTCCTGACTTGTTAATTTTAGCCATTCCGACCGGTGTGAGGTGGTATCTCATTGAAGTTTTGATTTGGATTTCCCTGATGCCGAGCGATGTTGAGCACTTTTTCATGTGTCTGTTGGCCGTTTGGATGTCTTCTTTGGAAAAATGTCTGTTCATGTCTTCTGCCCATGTCTTGATTGGATTCTTTGTTCTTTGGGTGTTGAGTTTGATAAGTTCTTTATAGATTTTGGATACTGGCCCTTTATCTGATATGTCATTTGCAAATATTTTCTCCCATTCTGTCGGTTGTCTTTTGGTTCTGTGGGCTGTTTCTTTTGCTGTGCAAAAGCTTTTTATCTTGATGAAATCCCAGTAGTTCATTTTTGCCCTTGCTTCCCTTGCCTTTGGCGATGTTTCTAGGAAGAAGTTGCTGCGGCTGAGGTGGAAGAGGTTGCTGCCTGTGTTCTCCTTTAGGATTTTGATGGACTCCTGTCTCACGTTTAGGTCTTTCAACCATTTGGAGTCTGTCTATTTTTGTGTGTGGTGTAAGGAAATGGTCCAGTTTCATTCTTCTGCATGTGGCTGTCCAATATTCCCAACACCATTTCTTGAATAGTGTCTTTTTTCCATTGGACATTCTTTCCTGCTTTGTCAAAGATGAGTTGACCGTAGAGTTGAGGGTCCATTTCTGGGCTCTCGATTCTGTTCCATTGATCTATGTGTCTGTTTTTGTGCCAGTACCATACTGTCTTGATGATGACAGCTTTGTAATAGAGCTGGAAGCCCGAAATTGTGATGCCGCCAGCTTTGCTTTTCTTTTTCAACATTCCTCTGGCTATTCGGGGTCTTTTCTGGTTCCATACAAATTTTAGGATTATTTGTTCCCTTTCTTTGAAAAAAGTGTTTGGTATATTGATGGGGATTGCATTGAACGTGTAGATTGCTCTAGGTAGCATTGACATCTTCACAATGTTTGTTCTTCCAATCCATGAGCATGGAACGTTTTTCCATTTCTTTGTGTCTTCCTCAATTTCTTTCATGAGTATTTTATAGTTTTCTGAGTACAGATCCTTTGCCTAATATCTAGGCAAAGATACCCCCAAATCTAACAGATCTTTGGTTAGATTTATTCCTAGTATCTTATGGTTTTGGGTGCAATTGTAAATGGGATCGACTCCTTAATTTCTCTCTCTTCTGTCTTGTTTTTGGTGTACAGGAATGCCACTGATTTCTGTGCACTGATTTTATATCCTGCCACTTGACTGAATTCCTGGATGAGTTCTAGCAGTTTTGGGGTGGAGTCTTTTGGGTTTTCCACATACAGTATCACATCATCTGCAAAGAGTGAGAGTTTGACTTCCTCTTTGCCGATTTAGATGCCTTTGATTTCTTTTTGGTGTCTGATTGCTGTGGCTAGGACTTCCAATACTATGTTGAATAGCAGTGGTGAGAGTGGACATCCCTGCCGCGTTCCCGACCTTAGGGGGAAAGCTCTCAGCTTTTCCCCATTGAGAATGATATTCGCTGTAGGTTTTTCATAGATGGCTTTTATGATATTGAGGTATGTACCCTCTATCCCTATACTCTGAAGAGTTTTGATCAAGAAAGGATGCTGTACTTTGTCAAATGCTTTTTCTGCATCTATTGAGAGGATCATATGATTCTTGTTCTTTCTTTTGTTAGTATATTGTATCACGTTGATTGATTTACGGATGTTGAACCGACCTTGCAGCCCAGGGATAAATCCCACTTGGTCGTGGTGAATAATCCTTTTAGTGTACTGTTGGATCCTATTGGCTAGTATTTTGGTGAGAATTTTTGCATCCATGTTCATCAAGGATACTGGTCTGTAATTCTCCTTTTCGATGGGGTCTTTGTCTGGTTTGGGGATCCAGGTAATGGTGGCCTCATAAAATGAGTTTGGAAGTTTTCCTTCCATTTCTATTTTTTGGAACAGTTTCAGAAGAATAGGTATTAATTCTTCTTTAAATGTTTGGTGGAATTCCCCTGGGAAGCCATCTGGCCCTGGGCTTTTGTTTGTTGGGAGATTTTTTTTTTTTCCAGGTAGTTTATATTTCTTCAAAACACAAAAGTTCAATCACAAGAATACAATGAATATATTATTCAAAGTTCCACAGAATTAAGGGGGACCTATAATCATTGATATGCTAATTTAAGTATTTTACTCATAAAGTTTTTGCATGAATTCCATGTATTAGTAATCAAGAAATAGACCCAAATAGAAATTATAAACGTTGAATCTCAGTAATAATAAAGCAAAAAAAAGCAACTAACTTGTCACCTTGCACAGTAACTTTAACATAAAAGGTTTAAACTTATTTATTTTGTCAATATTTTCATTGTCTATAGCTCAAAAAAAAAAAGACATCAGAAATCTGTGAGATATATTTTTAAACAAACAAGGCAAGAACATATACTCTCACATTTCTGGTGAGTTAGTTCTGCATTAAAGGGGCTCAAGTTATTAGTAATAAGACAGAAACTGCAAGAAATCCTTTGACAGAGGTAAAAAAAAATAATTTTAGCTGGAAATGATGATGGTCTCATTTCTTCTCCTAGATACGCAAATAATATGTCTAAATACTTACTAGAGCCAAATCTATCTCAAAAGTTTGGGACATTAATTTTTCTCCTTTTTGTTAATACTCAATGAGAAAAAAACACTTAGAATTAAAACTTTTTTGATGGATAAGGGATAGTAATATCCTCCCTGGTAAAAGTGCTATTAATTTACAGACAGCATTGCATTCCTTGCAGTACACCTTTCAAAAGACCTCTTCATCAAGTAGGTAAAGACTTCATGTAAGGTAAGAATTGCTGGGCTAAGTAGGGGGACCGTTTTATTATGGTCTTCATTTTATCATTATTAAACCTTAATCTCCTATCATGTTCCAATGCATTATGTGAGTGTTCAATCAAAGAAGTTAGGTTGTTCTCCAGAATTGGCTCTCTCCTAAAGGTCAAAACCGTCTGCGCCAACCCTGGCGAAGCCCCACGGACTGCCCTTTGCTCGAAGTAATTTTTGGCGATTTTTTTAGTGATTTTTCGGCAGAGTCCGAGTAGCACTATAATCTCGGACAGGTTATCCTGTGTCTCCCACCAGATTGATGAGATCAGGCATCACTCGAAAATCTGTTGGAAGATTTTTGATGACTGCTTCAGTTTCCTTAGTGGTTATAGGTCTGTTCAGGTTTTCTATTTCTTCCTGGTTCAATTTTGGTAGTTGATACATCTCTAGGAATGCACCCATTTCTTCCAGGTTATCTAATTGGCTGGCAGAGAGTTGCTCATAATATGTTCTTATAATTGTTTGTGTTTCTTTGGTGTTGGTTGTGATCTCTCCTCTTTCATTCATGACTTTGTTGATTTGGGTCATTTCTCTTTTCTTTTTGATCAGTCTGGCCAGGGGTTTATCAATCTTGTTAATTCTTTCAAAGAACCAGCTCCTAGTTTCGTGGATCTGTTCTACTGTTCTTTTGGTTTCTATTTCATTGATTTCTGCTCTGATCTTTATGATTTCTCTTCTCCTGCTGGGTTTAGGCTTTATTTGCTGTTTTTTCTCTAGCTCCTTTAGGTGTAGGGTTAGGTTGTGTATTTGAGACCTTTCTTGTTTCTTGAGAAAGGTTTGTATTGCTGTACACTTTCCTCTCAGGACTGCCTTTGCTGCATCCCAAAGATTTTGAACAGTTGTGTTTTCATTTTCATTGGTTTCCATGAGTTTTTTAAATTCTTCTTTAATTTCCTGGTTGACCCATTCATTCTTTATTAGGATGCTCTTTAGCCTCCCAGGAGGATTTTTGAGACCTGTGTGAAACTGGGTGGGAGCGTACTTGCGGGGGGCCGGAAGGAGGAATTTCAGAAGCAGTGCTCAGGAGTGGGGTCAAGGTACATACAAACTCCAGAGAGGGCTGGAGTACGAGCTGCCATTTCTTAACTCTGTGGCCGTGGGTGAGTTTTTAAAATTTTCCATGCTCCACGGACAAGCCTATGAGATAATATGTAAGTACTGCCCAGTGCACAGTAAGCACTAAATAAAGGTGAGCTGAGGTTTTTACCATCATTGTTCTCTACTGCATGACCAAGTCAGAACCTCAGTTTCTCTATCTGTGAAAAGGGAGCAAAGCGATGACTTCACTCATCGTGGTGGGGAAGAGCAGGAGGACCCATGTAAGTAAAGCACAGTGCCCGGCACCTGGCATGACCCTAATAAATGTCGGCTCATGATTATTTATAATCTTTCCAGCTCAGAGTTCTTTGAGAATTTGATAAAAACCGTAGACTTGGGAAAAATACAAATATAATGACATTTTGCACATTGGGTCAGAGACTTTGGCCCCCTAAGCCGTCTCTTGAACCAGGTTTGGAATCCCTGCAGTGGAAGGGTGCCCACAGATAAGTTGCTTAGGCCACTGTGTCCCCACATTCCTTCTCCGACAGCAAACCCCCTCTCCCAGGTTCGTGCACTCCGTGCTATCTCAGGGCACTCCAGGTAACCTTCCAGGGAATCCTGGAGTTACCCTAATTCACATAGGAATCCTTAGACACTTTTACCTGCTTTGATGATATTTACGTTTTAAAGGAGGCTGCCAGGAAAAGGCAGAATCTAGTCAAAGGAATGTACTACTAATGGTGGAATTAGGGGTAGTTCTATTGATCACCAAGGAGAAGAGGTGTCATTTAGCCTTGATGAAATCTAGGACAAAATGGGGTTTTATTCGGGGCCGGGGTGGTGGTGGCTAATAATGGGGGAAAGTATTGAAAGATAAAGGAATTAAAGTCATCAGGTACCTAGCCTCTCTGCTCATCTTTAAGCCCAATGAGTTCCTTTTTTGTTCCTATCTCCCACAGTCAGCACTACTATATGTTGTATCCTTTATAATCAATGGAAACTTCTAGAAAAGCAACCACCACCTTGGTCCTGCCTGGGAAAGTAAAATGTTATGTTTTCCATAAATACAAGATGCACAAAGCATTCCAAGCCTGTCCCTGAATTAGATATGTCATCTTAAGGGAGTTTGCTGCTTTTAGAAACCATGATCCCTATTGGCCCTACAACAAGGCAATTTTCAAATAAGGCAGGTCCTGGCATCTGGGAAGACTAGCTGTTTCCTTTGTTGCCAGGGAAATCATTCCGAAATGGAAAAAGCTTGGAATCCCAGCCCCCAGCAATCTCCAAAACAATACACATTCTTAAACAAAAAAAAAAATCCAAACAACAAAACAATAGACAACACAAAACCCAACACATTACTGTACATTAGGAAGGCTTTTTCCTCCAACTGAAGGATGAAAGGGCATCATAATTTTGTTTTCAAATGTGTTTAAGAACCTGTTATTAAAACGGAATTAAGCCCGAGTCCCAGGGCAGCCGCTCTGTGACCGGCCGCAGGGAGATAATCCCGATAATGCGATTAGTGCCTGCCTGAATGGGGCTGGGACCAGGCAAGGAGAAAGCCTGGAAGCTGGAGCTCTGCTGAGCCACCCCCGGCTGCCGGGGGCTGAACACAGATGCCTCCTTCTCCCCACAATTGTGCAGCGGACCCCTGCCATGGGGGGATATTGGGGGACTTAGGGAGAAGGTGAGTAATCACACTTACCCACGGCTCCCTCTGTGCCGGGCAGCGTGCTGAACACTTCCCATGCGTTTTCTCACTTCTATTCAGACATTCAGTATCTAAGTCAAATACCGTTAGAGCCACACAAGCCCATTTTCATCTGTGAAAAGCATGAGGGTGTTCGTAAGTTTCCTGGAGTCACGCAACTGATGAGCTGCAAAGCTGGGATTCGAACCCAAGTCTGCCAGCGGCCGAGCCCTGCCTTTACTGCCACAGTCGAGCTACCGATTGGGGGCTTGGGCACTTAAATGCAGAAGACTCAGATCTGTTGGAAAACTTGTATTTAACAGCAAGCCCTGCCTCCACCTGCAACCAGTCAGAGCACTGCCATCACTGCTTAAATTATTGCCGGCCAGGCAAGGTGGATTCTAATGCTAGAGATCAGAGATGGTGAATAAGGGATTTGAGGATGGGCCTGGTCTCTGGTGATTCCATCCAGAAGGGCCCTTTAACCTTCTCCACCTAGTTCAGCCACCCTGATTTGTCTGCCGAGGTCCCTGCACCTTTCATCAATTGAACATTGTTATGATTAAGAGCAGGGGCCAGGGAACTTTCTGTACAGGGCTAGGTACAAAACATCTTAGGCTTTATGGGCCATTCAGTGTCTGTGGCAACTATTCAACTCTGTCATTGTAACAGGAAAGCAGTTGTAGACAATACATAAATGAATGGGTTTGGCTGTGTTCCAATAAAACTTTATTTATAAAAACAAGTAGTGGGCCACAGTCTGCTGACCCCTTAAGGGCATGGCTTCTAAGTCACAGAGGCCTGAGGGAGAATCACAGCTTCACCACTACTAGCTGGGTGATCCTGAGGACTATTCTTTTCTTCAGTTTCTTCATCCATAAAGTGAGTCTGTAATCATACCTATCTTGTAGGGTTTTATGAGGTGTCTATATGTGCCCTGGGTCAGAAAGGAGAGAAGAGAAGGCCCCCAGGGGAAAGGCTAAGTGCACCAACTTCTTTTTCCCCACCCCACAGTGGGCAGGCTTTAGCAGAGGCCTGTTCCTAGTGGACTGGACAGCGGCCATTTCTTTTGGACTTTGATTGCCCTGTTACTAGTTATCTGTTAGGGGTTCAAATCCAGACGAGACTTCTGGGGCATCTACAGTAGTGGGTCAACCATTTGCTGACACCACAGGCCAGGAGGTTCAATGTTGGTCAGCCTTGGGGAATGGGCAGCCACATGCCCTTGAAGCTTACAACCCATCTGGGCATATCTCAGTCAGCTCCTTAGGATGTCGTCTTCAGGACCAAATGTTAGAGGAAGAAGGAGTCAGTTCGCTCACAAGGTCCCAGGCACTGTTGGTAGCAGCTCCCCCTCAAAACCATGAGCATTTCAGTTTTTCAGCAGTCTGTGTACAACTGTTTCTGTTTTTCTTGATGTGATTGTCTTTACCTCCCTGACTAATACTGATGACCAGTGTTTGAGAATCATCAGCACAAACAGTCCCTCCACATAGGAACAAGACTGGCTCTGTATTCTCAGCAAGGCATTTGGAGCTGCCCATGTGTCCCTGTTTCCAGCCCTGCTGCTGCAAAGTGGCCTTATCCACAGAGACACTATGATGAGGCTGAGACCAGCCCCATCCTGCCAACAGCAGGACAATACAGCATTCCAGTGAACAGGAGATCTGAGCCAATTAAGCAAACCTCTCTCTCTGTTACCTTTAGCAATCCCCAAGAATATCCAGTAGCTGCCTTAAAAAAAAAAAAAAAAAAAAGATCCTTGCATTGGAAATGTGTTATCACTGTTTACCTTTTCATCCCATGGAATACCTTGGCATCAAAAGAATGACATTTATCAACTGTGCTGATAGAATGATTGATGAATAAGTTATTCAGTGGTTTTGTTTCCATCAAAATCAATTATTTAAGTGCCCTACATTTATATTTTCTTTTGAGAAGCCTGAGGTCACAAGGGTCAACCCTTGGGTGCTTGTTAGGGTTTGGGCAAGGGTGGAGAGGCAGAAAAGAGGCAGGATGGTGGCAGGATGGTGGTTTAGGACACAGACACTACAGGCCTGGAATCAAAGCCAGTTCTGCTCGCTCAAGGAGCTTAGCCTCTGGTGTGCGGTTCCCCTTGTGTGAAAGCAGAGGTTGATGATCAGCCTTACCTCCCAAGGAGTCAGCCTGAAAAAGCCCATGGAGTGTTTGGCACACACTGATCCATTGTCAAGCGCTGAATCCTCATCAACTGTTACCATCTTAGCTCTTTGTGTTCTAGTAGCTTTGTGAAGACATGGCCACCTCATCTGGGTAAGAGGCACCTCCTCACTGCCCACCACTGGGAGCCAAAGGTTTCATGTTCCCTTGGCAGTTTGGAGGCTACAGGAAGGAAAAGGTTTGCCCGGAGACCTGGAGATTCAGAATTTGGGTAGTGGCACATCCTTAGGATATTATTCTAGTCTAGTATCTATACTAATTAAGAGAGTATATTAGTTTCCTAGGAGTGCCATCACAAATTGCCACAAACTGGTGGCTTAAAACAACAAAACTATCTTCTCTCATTGCTGTGGAAGGTAGCGGGACAAAATCAAGGCACCAGCCAGGACACGTGCCCTTGGGAGGCTCTAGGGGAGGATCCTGCCATGCCTCTTCCTGCTCCAGAAGTTGCGTCATCACTCTGATCTCCCACAAACACGTTTGTTTGTCTCGTCACCTTCTCCCCTGTGTTTCTCCGGGTCCTCTCCTTTTCTCTTGAGGACACAGTTATTGAACTTACGGCACACCCTAAATCAACAAGAGTTTGTCTCTAGATTTGTTGCTACTTACATCTATAAAGACCCTTTTCCAAATAAGGTTCACATCCTGAGACTCCAGGTAGACTTGAATTTGGGGGATGGATGGTGGCGTGGGACACTATTTAACCCCCTACAGTGACTACCTATTACAGTGACCTCAGGTGACAGATGAGGAGTGGCAAGGCGAGACGAGCCCTTGCTTTCTCCGGAGCTGGAATAGTCAGTCGGCATGCCCGGAGTGTTTGGTGCAAAGCTTTCCTTGAAGACCTGGTCCTTCCAAGGGGTCTGAATTGCCCCGATGAGGAGACTTGCAGGAGAGCATATACGCTGGGGAGCCATTCAGCCAATGATCCCTTTGCTCCCACCTCCCTGAATGCTCCGAAGTTGGGGAGATGACTGTTTTAGCAAGAACATTAGAGGATTGTGCCCTTCTCTTAAGCGTGCACCTCTGCTGATGTGTTTGAGGGTCTGAATTCTTCCATAACACAGGAATGCTGAATGCATTGTGCTTTTCCATGCAGACCGGCTGTGTTTTATCTGAGCCAAACACCTGACTTTAACCTCAGGCAGGTTTCTCTTCAGGTCGTAATTATTCTGGAACAAACAGAGAAAATGGGAAAGGGGCGTCCTGGTGGGAACCACGATGCCCGCTTATGTAGAAGGATTCCCACTGAAATTCTTTAAAACACAGCGTCGTCAAGTTGGTCCCGATAACTGCCGTCTGCAACTGATTTCCCCTGTTATATGTAGATGATTTCTCAGGAAAAAAAAGGAAGAAAAGGAAAATAAATGAAAATAGATCTCAGTTTCAGATTAGATTCCGTTGTATACAACTCTAGTGATCACGTTGTTCCTTGGAGCCAAACCAGAACAAAATCCGGACTCCCCACACTTAACACGTTCAAATCCATCTTCTTCATCTTCCTTTTGAAAATAGAAATCCTTTAGGCTCCAGTGCGGGATGGACCCTGATGTGACAGCACTCACAGGAGAGGGTAGGGAGGTAACAAGGGGAAAAGACCTACTGATTCTGATGTTGCTTAAAAAGGCTAGGATTATACAGCTCCACAGAGACATCCCTGAACCTCTAAATAAATTCTGCAGTTAAGCTGAAAAATGGGGGGAAATCAAGTCTCCAGGAAACTCAGGAACTTTCTATGTGATTTCTTTTCTTGCAAGTAGAAGGATCTTTAGTAAAAACTTTCAGGTGTGTTCCATTTGCTCTGGGCCAGGGGAATCCCAAGTCCTGCCTCAGTGGCTCCTCACACATTCCTGGGGCATGGTGGCCGTTCTCCGTCTTAGCTCCCTGACATGGGATGGACCCCTTCTCTGAGCGCATTAGATACAATGCCTTTGCTGTTTGCAGCCCTGGTTCCTATACTCAGCATTTTAAAGAGAAGAAAGGCACGTTCTTGCCCTTAAGTTTGTCTGGAGAAATCCTGAGGGGCTCTGGAAATCTCTGTGTACATTTGGAGCAAACCCATCAGCTCCCCGGGCTGCCCTGCCCATAGCCCCCAGGGCACCATTTTGCTTCGCTTTCTTGAATCAGCAGGATGGGGGCACAGGAGAGACCCAGGAGCTGATGGCTGTGGGACAGCAAGGTGGCGGGGGACTGCTGCCGCTGACCTCAGGCTACTCAAGATGCTCATGGCTTAGACTCTGGCCACCCTCAGCTGAACCATAGGGGCCCCAGAGAGTCTGGAAGGCCAGTCCTTCTCTGACACGGAGATGGGCTGTCTCATCTCACATGGTGCTCTCACCACACGTCACACACTCATGATCTTGTGCTCACGTGACCTCACAAGGACCCGTACGAAGCGGCAGGAGGAGTTTTGGCCTCACATCCCAGATGGGGAAGCTGAGGCCTGAAGTCTTAGAGTGACCTCCGAAGGTCTCCTTGGCTCCACTGGAGGACTATTTCTCTGGACTCAAGAGAGA
This sequence comes from Eumetopias jubatus, assembly GCF_037043125.1. Taxonomy (NCBI): domain Eukaryota; kingdom Metazoa; phylum Chordata; class Mammalia; order Carnivora; family Otariidae; genus Eumetopias; species Eumetopias jubatus. The sequence goes on along the minus strand of NW_028274810.1, from coordinate 96,560,543 downwards.
GTTGGGCCACTTTCTCTCCAGAAGAGCATGCCCAGTAAAGAGATGGTCTCCTTCCTGTGTCTCCTCCCTCCCTCCATCCCTGCCTCTCTGGCTCTTCACCCTACCCCCACCCCCACGCCTGCAGGATGTTGATGCTGCTTTCAAACTCTGTCAGCAGCTTCTTACCCAGGCCCAGGTAAAGGGAGAGTCTGTCGCAGGAATTCAGGTGGCAAATGTGATCTCCCCTCCCGCAACATGCATCTTAGGGCCCTTATTATTGAAAAATAAATAACAGAATAGGTGTGTGCTAGTGGCATGAAGCCTGCTGCAGCTCACGCGCTTGACATCAATTTGTAACTGTAATCTGTTATGTATTTAAAAGGAGTTGGGGTTTGGGATTCTCTTCTCCCAGAGCAGTGCACAGAATAGAAGCCATGCAGGGACCCTGGAGAACCCCCCCCCCGCCCCGCCCCCAGACAGAGAACATTTATCACACACTTGGACAAAGGGGGATTTTCAATGATCTATGTTGTTCGTAAATATCTTTTAACCTAACGTTCTCAAGGCGTTTCTTCTGTTGCTTGAGAATGATGGGGCATTATAAAGACAGGCTGAGAACCCTTCCCGAAGATGCCTACCACCGGCCCCTGCCCCAGCTTGGGCAGCCCTCACTGCCTTCCCCAGGAGGATGGATGTGGTTAGTTAGCGTCTTCAGTCTGTTGAGATCCACTCAAGGGTTCTTGATTCTGCAGGTGTTCTGAACAGACATAGAGGGCAGGCAGGTCAGGCTCGGAACTTAGGCTACTGTGCCCAACGTATCATGGACTCTCATAAGTCAGAAGCAGATATGGGCATGGAGCTGGAAGTGCACATTTATCAGGGAACAGCAGGTGCGAGAGGCAAGGGGGAGAAGAGGATTTGGGGCGGGGGGCGGGCTTGATGAAGACCCAACAAAGCTCAGGCAGCCCAAAGGCTGCTCCAGAACACAGCTCACTAAAGGGATTGTGCCCCGGATGGCAGTGGCAGCCCTGTGGACTGCCTCCGTGCTCCATCCTTGGCCGCGGCCACCCCGAGAAGAACGGGACCTCGGCTTAAATGTTGAGGCTGATTTTTCTCTTGTTTTTGTCCTTTCCCGTTTCTTAATTCAGTGGTTCTCAAACAGAGACAGTTTGCCCCCAGCGGGCATTTGGCAGTGCCCGGAAACATTTTTGGTTGGATGGGTTGCTATTAGCATCTAGTGAGCGGAGGTCAGGGATGCTGTTAAGCATCCCGCAAGGAACAAGACAGCACCCCCACTCCCACGCCATGACAAAGACCTACCTGGCCACGACTGTCCACAGAGCAAACGTTGAGAAACCTTATGCAAGACTTGCCCTGAGAACCTGGCCTTCCACATCCAAGCCTCTCTTAGCCGAAATGTTCCTTTGTGCATCTGTTTTGAAGCAGGCTGGTGCAATGAGTAATCATCAGAATCTGACCAGCGCTTCCTGGGTATCACCAACTTATTACAGGTTACCAAGAAGTAGACATGTGTCCTCAAGGAGATCACTGCTAACTTGAGGAGGCATCCGGGTTTTCTTAGAAAGAGAATAACCATAGAACATGCTATCTTGTGCAGGATGGCAGAGTGGTGGCCTCTAGCTGATCTGGTCTACAGAGCTGTTTTATTTGGCTAGAGTTTTCTTCCTTTCTCTTTCTTTTTTTTTCTCTTTTTTTCTTTTTTGTTCAAATGTCATGAGCAAGAATTTAGACTCTAGTATACTACAAGTCCTCTCAAGATATTTCATCTTTATTAGCTCCATACGTACATGCCCAGCCCAGAAGGCAATTGTGTTTATATTTATTTTTTTTATTTTTTTAAAGATTTATTTATTTATTTGACAGAGAGAGAGAGACAGCGAGAGAGGGAACACAAGCAGGGGGAGTGGGAGAGGGAGAAGCAGGCTTCCCGCCGAGCAGAAAGTCCGATGCGGGGCTCGATCCCAGGACCCTGAAATCATGACCTGAGCTGAAGGTAGATGCTTAACCGATTGAGCCACCCAGGCACCCTGGCAATTGTATTTATAACCCCTTAGCAAAGACAGTGGTTCTCAAACTCAAGCAAGCCTCCGAGTCCCCTGGAAGCCTTGTTAAAATAGGTTGCTGGTCCCTGCACAGTTTCTGCCTCAGTGGGGCTGAAGTAGGGCCTGACAGTTTGCATTTCTAATGGGCATCAAGATGCTGCTGATGCTGCTGGTCTGGGGGTCCTACCTTGAGAACCACTGGTCTGAAGCAATGATTCTCAAATGTTAGTGTGCATCAGTTGCCTGAGAAGTTGGTCAAAAACTCAGAAGCCATGACCCTGTGCTTCTGTAGATCCGGGAAGGGTCTGGACATCCCTACTTTGTAGCAAGCCTTCCAGAGGATTCTAACACATACCAGGTTTGAGAATCATTGCTGTAAGGGTCAAATGAGGGGTGTAGACCACTGCTTCCCAGTTATTTAATGTGCCTATGAATTGCCCCAGGATCTTGTTAAAATACTGGTGCCTATTACGCAGATCTGGTTCTAGCAACTGAGATTCTGCACATCTAGACCATTCTCAAGCAATGCCCCTTAGCAAAGACAGTGGTTTTTGATAACAAAGTGAACCAAAGCTGGCCACCCTCAGCTGGAACCAAAAACATCCCTTGGTCCACAGACATCCTTTGAATAGCGAGGGGTGAACTGTTGGTTCTCAACCACGGTGATTTTACCCCTCAGGGGATATTGGCAATGTCCAGAGACATTGTTAGCTGTCACAGCTGGAAAGGTTTAAGTACTACTGGTATGTAATGGGTAGAGGCCAGGAGTGCTGCCGGACATCCCACAAGGCACAGAACACCCCCACAACCAAGAATGATCCAGCCCAGAATGCCAACAGTGTGGACACTGAGAAACCCTGAGGAGACAGAGTCACCGAGAAGTTGGCTGACCATCGATAAACGGGCCAGGATGGCTAGCAAAGACTCCAGGACGAGGGAACACTTAAACTGGACCTACTGTCTAATGTTAAGCTCCTTTCAGGGGCAATGAGGTTGCCGTCCTCCCCTGCTACTTCCTGTCGCTCTCCTGCCTTTTATTTTTTCTCTGTAGCCCCTGCCACAATCTAACATAATTTTACTTATGTGTGTACCTTACTGATAATCTGCTTCCCCTACTAGAACGTAAGATCCAGAAGGGCAGAGACTTCTGTCTGTTTGGTTCACTTTGTTATCCGCAGCACATACAACAGTGCCGGGCACATAGTAGGTGCTCAATAAATAGTTATTGTGTGAATGAGTGGATATCAATGTCCTTGGAGAAACAGAAAGGACATGGGTGCCGGGCTGTAGGCTAAGGAAATGGCGAACGATTTGTCTCATCCCGTCACTCCCTCATTCATAAAATGTATCCTAAAGACTTGCTTTGCTCCAGCTCCAAGGGTACACACTTGGTTTGTTCACGGTCAGGCTATGAGATATGCCCACCGTCTACTGAGTTTGCCTTTTGGACATTCAGAGAAGGGCAGTAGAGTTTTCCCCCAATGGGCAAAGAGCCCATACCTTTTTGGGAAACATCCTAATTTCATGATGCTCAAGTAGGAATCTCTATGGAACCGAGAAAAGGAAAATAAATGTCTCTATCTCCTCTTAATTTCACTGCCTTTCTTCTCTTCTTTCTTTTTTAAACCTCATTTCCATCCAGAAAGTTCTTGCCCTGTATTTTCTGAAAATTGGAAAATCAGACCCTTAATTTGTGTGTCTGCGATTGCCAGGGAGCTGGCCGGGGAGCACGGATTCAAAGCAGCTCTTTCAGAACATCCCATTTTCCCATTAGTGCGAGTCTCCAAGCACCTTTGTGTTCCTCTCTTCAGAGAGGAGAATATTACAAAAACACTTTCTAATTATGGTTGACCTTTTATTACTTTAGAGCTTCTGCAGCCTAGAAATGAACATCCTTGCCTGAGAATTTGTCCTTTTTCTCTCTGGGGAGACACATCATCCCCACGGACTTATTGATCGAAACTGAGCTGGCAGAATTTGCCTAACGAATGTGACGTCAAAGAGGTCAGGACCACAATGGGAAGGACAGCTCTGAGTTCATTTGCATTCCCTCTGCTGGTTCTGGAACAAAAGCCCACCCTTTGCTTCATGGTTCACTTACTTTGGCTCATTTCCTCCAAACTGAGTAGTAGATTAAGAAGAAAAGAGACAGGTTTTCTCTCCCATGTCCTCTGCCCAATATTCTCAGCGGGGCTGTAATGTGGACGGGTCATTGTTGCCTCAAGAGGAGGAGGAGGAGACTTTGAACGTGATGTTGGCCTGAACCCTCCCTTTCGACCGGTCAGTTCCATAACTGGCTCTTTCTTGACGAGCTCCCAGGCAGAGGATCTTTGAAAGCTCATTTGTCTTAGGTCCTACCCAAAGAATCATTTCCCCCTTCTCTGCATCCAGCGTATCACCTGTATCCAGGTGCATTGGTGCAGACAACAGAATTTGCTCTCTGGCCAAGCTAAGCAGACGAAGGCTGCCGAGGGGGCTCACAGAATCTCCAGGAGCTCAGGCAGCCAGGCTCAGGAGGCTGCAGAGCAGGATCATTGTCACAGAATTGCTCTGTGCGGACGCCCGTGCCGCCTCCTCTGGACACAAAGTGCAGCCTGATGCTGGGTACCAAGTTCTCCTCTAAGCTGTTGTCATGGCCATCTCCACAAACTGGATGTAGGGGCCGCGCCCTTGCCTGAGATCGGCCCGGTACCCGTTTCTCCCAGCCACAAGCTTGAGTCCAGCTGCAGCGTAATCTGACTGTGGGAGCCCAGGTGACACGCAAAGGAGGCTGAGAAAGAAAGGTTCTTGCTTCGAATTTGAAAAGATGTGGGCTCCTAGGTAGGGAACTCTCAAAATATAGAAAAAGTGTTTAAAGTGGAGGGTGACCCAAAGGAATGACAGGTGCCTAATAGCCTACACAAGGCCTTACCTTGATTTTTTTTTTTTTTTTTTTTTTTGCATCACTGTGAGCTGGAGGTTTCAGGCTATAAGAGAGGGAGACCCGTCAAAGGATCTTCCCTCCCATCGGAGGCAGCAGTAAGCTAAGTGACCAGCCCCGTTTCCAGTCCTTGGCTGAAGATGGGTTCTGCAGCGGGCGGGAAGCCCCCAGACAGACACAGAGCTGTGCCTACCACCCTCAGAAAAGCTCCTCAGCCACCCGGGGTGATGGTTTCACACCGGCCAGGTGCTCCTTCCCAGGAGCAGCGATCACAAGCTTGTGATGATTGGATTATTTTGATGATAATAATCAGGACCTGATGATGATGATGATGCATTGAACAAAAGCAGGCGTGCCAGGAAAGCTTTTTGTTTAAGGAATACCTGAAATCGAGGACATTGGGGAGGCAGGGTCTTTCCAGATTATGAGGACTGGCCCCCAAGCGTCAGCGTGGGACAGGCAGCCGGAGAAGGGAGGCATGAAGGACGCGCTGTATCCCCCGCTTGTCGTGCTGCCTCGGGGATGTGGGCCAAGGTGCCAGAGTGTCTGTAAATAAAACTCGTCAGGAATCGGTGCAAATCAACATCTTCATACCAAATCTTTCCTAAGTTTTTGGGGGCAGCACTCTCCTCCCCATCTCCTCCTTGAGACTGAGGAGCCCTAACACCTTCAATATTTAGCATCTTAAAAAGGCCCTTATGGGCCATGGAGTCCGGAGTCCGGAAGTGTGGTCCTCAGTCGTCCTGGATCTGATTCACCACTGGACCTTGATTAGAAGGCATATCTCCTGGTCCCACCCCCAGACCTACTGAATCGGACTCTGGCACGATGCCCATGGATGAGTTTGAACCAGCTTCTCGGGTCCTTCTTGTGCACACGGAAGTTCTAGAACCACCTATCTAATCCAACCTCCTTATCCTTGGATGGGGAAACAGCCCCAGAGAGGAGCAGAAACTTGTTCAGAGGTAGACAGGAGGTCAGGGCGCCTGGCTTGGCTCAGTCGGTTAAGCATCCGACTCCTAATTTCAGCTTGGGTCATGATCTCAGGGTCGTGAGATTAAGCCCCGCATTGGGCTCTGTGCTTAGCAGGGAGTCTGCTCGAGATTCTCTCCTTCTCCCTCTGCTTCTCCCCCAGTGCTCTCTCTCTTTTTCTCTTTCAAATAAATAAATAAATCTTAGGAGGGGAGAAAAGGTAAACAGGTGGTCGCCTACAGAGCTGAGCCTGGAGTTCCCCAGTTCACATCTCTAGTCCTATGTCACTGGCTTCTCAGGCAGATCTTCTGTGTATCTACATTAGGAAGCATTGAGGGGAACAGTAGAACTGGAAGGGAACCCTGTTGGATGCCAAGGAGATCTTTCCTGCAAAGCTGTAAAATGCATTCTCTCTTAAATGCAGCTGTGGTCACCATGGGACCGTGAGTCAGCTGTGCATGGATATGATACACTTAGTGGACTCATGGCTAAAAGCAAGGCTCGCCTTGGACTTGGGAGGGAGGGGGTGCCGGGCTTACACCCCTCCTTTCCCTTGATAGTCTCCACCCCCTGGAGGTAGATGTCACCTTTGCTCACATAACCCCAGGCCTTTGTGCTCCCCAGAGGGGAGCTGGGCATCTCGAAGCTTGAGCCTGGACGGCAGCTGAATGTCTCGTCTCTTGCTCCTTGACCAACTCTGGGATGAGGCTATCCGTGTTTCTATGGCAGCGTGAGTGGGCCCTTAGCTGGAGCCAGAACAGACGTTTGGTCTGAAAACAAAATCAGTGGGGAAAGCACTTGGCCTGCAGATGTTCTCAATGAAATTTTCTCATCAAGGCACCCACGTTCCCTCCTCCCTTCCAGGCGCCCTGTACTGGCCCTGGGGTCCGTCCCGTGCTGTCAGCTATTTGGACCGAGGGACTTGACTCTACTGTTTCATGTAGCCCATTGGGACAGCTGGAATGTTCCTCCTCTGGAGAGGTCGCGGCCGCTAGGAGCAAAGGTTCACTGTGCAAGATCCGTCTCCCCCTGACCTGCTGTTGGAGGGGCAGCTGTGCTAGGCCCCCACGAGTCACAGCCTCAGAGTGAGTCACAGATGCTCAGCAGCAGGAGGGGCCCTCGGGGTGACCCCTGGACATGTGGCGGGAGATGACTGGAGAGGTGATGGGTGGCCATATGGTCTTTGGGGGGGGTGTTCCCCATAAACCCTTCCCTCCTGCTTCAGCTGGTCTTTCCTGCAGCGTGGGCCCTTCCACTTTGGAAGACACTCCTGGGCCTTTCGTGCCTGTATCCCCAGCGCCTAGGGCAGCGCGGGGCACCTGGTCTGGTGGGTCGGCCTGACTCTGCCCCCCACACCCTCATTTCCGTCCTTTATCATCGTCTTTATTTTCTCCTACCTCTTCTCTGTCTCCATCATGAGAATTTGAATCTCAGAGATGCGCCCTGTTTTCTTCTGCCTTTGTCCTCTGATGCTTCCAGGCCTGGCACACAGTAGGCGCAGAGTAAATACTCTGGTGGATGAGTGTTGAGTAAAAGTACCTGCTCGGTCATTGCTCATTGCACGGGAGCACGGAACCCCCGGGAGCAGCCAGAGTTGCTCACAGAGGAATTTCTGGCCCTGTCTGTGATAGGAGAGCACTCCCTTCTTGCCCTTGTGGATTATTTCCATTTTTTTTTTTTTCTCTCTGATGGCGGCTGGCTTTTCTGTTGGTCTTGCCCTCTGCCAGGTGTACAGTCAGCCCCTCCAGGTCTGAGCACAAGAGAGCCAAAAAGGGAGGCCTAGGAATTTGCCCAAAGAAGACAGAAGAGGCAGAAGAGAATCTGACATGACACATCGGGAATGGCGGAGGGAGGGTGACTGGCCCACACAACCTGACAGTCCCTAGGCAAAGCCCCGAGCACGAGACTGGATTTTTCCTGGGTTTTCTCGTTAGTGAGAATGAGCTGTCTTCCCTTCTTAGATGCTGGCACCAGTCCACTTGGAATCAGCTGTTGACTACCCTGCTGGGGTTACAAAGCAAGATGATCTTTAATTATGTTCATTCTTCTGCCCACAAGGCCAAGCTGAAATGATCTTAATATGCTGTTGGATTCCTTCGATGAACTTGAAACACCCATCCTTCTTGTCTCGCTCTGCAACATTGACTGAGCGTGGCCAGGAGGATTGACCTTGATCCCTAGAGCAGCCAGCTCAGTGACATTCAAGAGGTCACTTCCCCTCCCTGAGCCTTTGTTTCCATCTCTGTGATGGACAAGATAATACCTGTTCTGTCCTCCTGTAGGGAAGCCTGTGAGGGTCAAGTGAAATAACAGGTGGGAACCAGAAGGTAGAGACCACCCAAATGTCCATCAGTTGGTTAACGGATAAGCAAAAAGTGGTATATCCATACAATGGAACATTATCCGGCAATAAAAAGGAATAATACATGGTATGATATGGATGGACCTTGAAAACATTACGCTAAGTGAAAAAAGCCAGGCACAAAAGGCTACGTATTGGAGTCCATTCTTAGAAAATACCCAGAAGAGGCAAATCCATAGAGAAAGAAAGTAAATGAGTGGTTGCCAGGGGCTGGAGGGAGGGAAGAATGTGGAGTGGAGTGACTGCTAATAGGTCTAGGGTCTCTCTGGGGCCTGATAAAAATTACGTCGTGATGATGGCTGCACAACTTTGTGAATATATTGAAAACCAATGAATATATACTTTAAAAGGGCGAATTTTTTTGCTGTGAATTAGATCTCAATAATAAAATAAATAAACACACATACGTACAATGTGTGAGGAGATGTATACATCCTGAGGAAGCCGTCAGGATGTATACAGCTGGAGTGTTATCATTCATTGACAGCATCGTCTTCACATGTCAACCTTTATTTAATGCCTACTGTGTGCCTGGCATCATGTCAAGAGCTTTGCATGTCTTGCTTCCCATAACAGACCTTACCATCTTTATTTTGTAAAGAAGGCTGAGAATCTGAGACCTTAAGTCATATGAGCAAGGTCACAGGGCTGCTGAGAGGCCGGACCGGGACCCAAGCCCAGATCTGTCTGACCCCAAGGCCTAGACCCTTTACTCAACCGTATGCTGCTAATCTCTTGGGTTCAAGGACTTCTGGGTATAATCAGATGTCTTATTTTTTTGAGACCTGGCCACTGTTGAAACAGTTCTTGGAACTTAAAGGCTGATACCCAAGACTCCCATTGGAAAGGCAGAAATATCTCCATGGTCAATCTAAGTGAAACTTCCAAGCTGCAAAAAATCACCTGGCTCCTGAATTGCTCACCCATGAGACAGACCATCAGCCAGTCTCTCTGGCTTAGGGGTTTAGGAGTGGAATCCAGGAACTCCAAGAGTTGATGACAGGCTCTAAGATACCTCAGGGACCCATTCCCAGGCCTTGCTGATGACAGGCACCCACCACCCCAAAGCCTAGGGAAGCTGCTCCAGGGTTCCTCCCAGGAAGGGTTGAGATTCAGCTTTGCAATTAGGTCGTATGTGAGGAGGCCACTTGCAAGAATCATCAATGGGAATCCCGTGAGCCAGCTCCCATCTGTGAATGGGGACCAGGACGTGACCTGCCAAGTGCAAAACAGTTTCAAGGTCTGCACCAATATATCAAAAAGCTGTTAGTGGTGACAGGAAAATACATATATGTATGTATGTGTTGAATAATTTGGGTGGGCTCTGGGCTGTCCGAGTTGCTCCTGGCTGTCCAGTTTGTGACCCTGGGGCAGTTTAGGCCAGGGGAAATACTGACTTGCTCTGTTAGGGTTTGATAAAGGAGCTGGTTGGGGGTGTGGGCTCCAGGTTGGTTGGTATGCATGTCAAAAGCAGGCTTGCCGGTGAGCTCTTTGCTCCCTGGAGGGTTAAGATAAGAAACCTGAGGCCTAGGAACTTGCCCAAGTTTCCTTAGCTACTCAGAGAGGAGTTGGGATTTGAACCCAGGCAGTCAAGCCCGCGGTCTGCACTTCTAAGGACCTCATTCGTGTCCTCTGCGTAAGAAAGGACTTGGTCGGGGCGCCTGGGTAACTTGGTCTAGTATTACTGAGCACACTTGAGAAGTGACTTGTGCTCTGTGAGCTGAGGTCCCGCGGCACCACCTGCTTCCTTCCGGGGCACAGGAAGCGGGGAGAAGGGGCTGTGGGGGGAAGCATTCCTACCTCAGGACCAACATGGCTGGAGGGAGTGGGCTAGCTGAGAGCCTGCTGCCTGTGGATATTTGAAGCCTGCAGATGCTGGGCTCCCACTGCAGGCCTGGTCAACCAGAAACTCTGGGGGATGATATTCTTGATGAGCTCCCTGTGTGACTCTTTTTAAAATTACCTTTCTTAAAAACTGTGAGGTAACTCACACACAGTGAAAGGCACAGATCTTAGGTGTACGGTTTGATGAGTTTTGACGAGCGCACACACTCATGTCATCCATACATACATCTCTAGAGATACCAAATATTTCTGTCACCCTGGAAAATTCCTTTGTGCCCCTTCCCCATCCTACCCTCTCCCCACCCCCAACAAACCAATGTTCTGAGTTCTAGCAGTATAGATAAATTTTGTCATTCATAGAAATGGGTCCCACAATACCTATGCTTTTATAGCTGGCTGCCTTCAGTCAGAAAAATGTTTTTGAGGTTCATCCGAGTTGTCGTGTGTTTCAATATTCATTCATTTTATGACTGAGGATTAATCAATTGTACAGATATACCACAATTAGTTTTATTCTAATGATAGACATTTGGATTGGTTCCAGTTTTAGACTACTGTGAATAAAGCTACTATGGACATCTGTATGCAAGTCTTTTCTAGAATTCTGTTTTCATTTCTCCTGGGTAACTGTGTAGGGCTGGGATGGCTGGGTTTGCCCCTGGCCGACTCATTGCAGCATTGAGGTTGTAGAAACTCTGGACTACAATGCCTTTCAGCTCCGAGGTAGTGCTTGCAGTGGTTACATTGTTTTCATTGTGGTAAAATATACATAGCATGAAATTTACCATTTTAACCATTCTTAAGGGTACGGTTCAGTGACATTCACACGGTTGTGCAACCATCACCACCATCCATCTCCAGAACTCTTTTCGTTCTCGCAAAACTGAAACTCTGTCCCCATCAAATGCCAACTCCCCATTCCCCTCCTCCAGCCCCTAGTAACCACCATTCTGCTGTCTGTTTCTATGAGTGTGACTGCTTTAAGTACTGTATATTAGTGGAATCATACAGTACTCATCCTTCCTGGGGCTGGCTTATGTCACTTAGTGCAATGTCTTCAAGGTCCATCGACGCCGTAGCATGTGTCAGAATGTCCTTACTTTTTAAAGCTAAATAATATTCCATTGTGTGTCTAGACCACATCTTGTTCTTATATTTTTTTAATAGAGAAAAAAATTTCATTTAATAAAAAGAGTTTTCAAAAGAACATACAATGACCCAAACCAGAAACTATACATTCTTCCCATACTCATCCAGGACACATTTGGCTGTGTCAGTGTTCATGATATCCTAGATCCAGGAGATCTCAAAATGCAGATAAGTCAACACAAGGTAGATGTCCCTGTTGCTTTTCCTAAAAAAAAAGGGAGACATTGGCGTGTCAGCAGCTCACCTGCCACCATCAGCACCTACTCTCTCATTTGAACTGGTTTCCCAGTGAGTCCACTAAAATCCCCTTTCCACTTCTTTTTCCAGAACTGTTCCTACTAGAGTCTAAAAGCAGATCTCTTTGTTTATATTTCCCTTGGCTGTTTTAAAACCCCATTTGTCATATCTGACATCCTGCAAGTTTCCTATCAGATCTGAGAGGAAGTGCCTGCTGAATGCTTGATAGGATGGGAAATGCGAGCTGAAAGCCATATTGACTCAGACCGCAGGCCCCCGTGGTGCTGGGAGCTGCCAGGTGTCTCTGTGGTGGGAATGAACCTGAGAACAAGGGGTGGAGTTTCATTGCCTGGGCACTGAGTTGCTCCAGGAGTGCAAAGAAACAATAAAGGCTGCAATTAAAACTCTGTCACCCACATTAGACAGTCGTGGTCTGTCCCAAAGAAGATGTGTAGGTCAAACACACAAATTATATTCATGGGATATTAATGCGGAGATGTGGTTTAAAGACTTCTTACCCATTCTCCACTGGGGGATGCTTCTCAGCCGCTAGACCTCAGCGTGAGTTACCTTTAGACTTCCCTGGATCCTCCAAGGGGCACTGAGCACTCTGTCCATTCACCCTTCAGCTTCCCAAATATGTCCATTGCTGTACCATCCAGGACACAGTGTGGACACGCAGAGCATATTCCCTAACATTTGTTAAATAAATGGAGGAAGAATGAATACCACTTATTAGCTGTTTATTAACCTTGCCAGACTATTAGCTCCTTCATAGTAGGGATTGTCTTATCTTCTCTCAGCTCCAGCTTACCGTCTGGTGCATGGTAGGTACCCAGGCAAGGTTCCCAGGCTAATGGAGAAATATAGCACACATCCTGTTGTACCCTAGTTATTGCTCTGTGTGTGCGTGTCACTTCCTGCCCCTGCATCCTCTGCATTGCTAAGGCAGTTACTATTTATTGTTCATTATTCTTCAGATGCCCCGGCATCTAGCAGATGTCTGGCACATAGTAGGAGGTCCATAAGATACATAGTAATTATTGAACGACATTTAGGTAGTGATTTCATTTTTCTTACTCACTGGAGCATTTGTATTTCTTCTGAAATATGGTAAGAGTTGTATTCTATTTGGTGCCTTGGCTATCCCGCTTCACTCTAGAATAGAATCAGTGACTCTTGGGCGCCTGGGTGGCTCAGTTGGTTAAGCAACTGCCTTCGGCTCAGGTCATGATCCTGGAGTCCTGGGATCGAGTCCCACATCAGGCTCCCTGCTCAGCAGGGAGTCTGCTTCTCCCTCTGACCCTCTTCCCTCTCGTGCTCTCTATCTCTCATTCTCTCTCTCTCAAATAAATAAATAAATAAATAAATAATCTTAAAAAAAAAAAAAAGAATCAGTGACTCTTTCTTGGGCCTCATCTAAGCAGGTTTCATCACTTAGGGCCCAAGGTAGGCTCTGGCCCCATATCAAGCATCAAGCACCTGTGAACTTCTCCTATCATCTTTGCAAGGGTTGACATGTTCGTTGTTGTTGTTGTTGTTGTTGTTATTGAGCCTTTAAATGACATTGTAGACACAGGAAAACCAACCCCAGGGTGGTGGCTTTGCAGGTTGGCCTCTTAGAATCAATCTTGGGGTTGTGGGTGGAGGAGAATTAGTCGTTAAGGTTGGACAGACTGAGTTGGATCCCAGCTCTGTCACTTACCAGCTCTTTGACCTCAGAGGCAAGCTGTTCCACCCCTGAGTGACAGTTTTCCCATCTGCCAAATGGGGATAAATTGTGTCCACTAAAACTCAGTTGACTTATAACCCCAGATTTATTCTCTTACAGGTCTGGAAGCCAGAAGTCCAAAATGAATCTGATGGGGCTAAAATCATTGTGTCAGCAGAGCTGATTCTTCCTAGAGGCTCTGAGGGAGAATCTCTTTCCTTCTCTTCTGAAGCTTCCAGAGGATGCCTCTATGTCTTGGCTCATGGCCCCTTCCTTCATCTTCAAAGCCAATGGTAGCATCTTCTTCCAGCTCTGCTTCTCACGGCTTCTGTTGTCACATGGCCTTCTTCTCACGCTGACTTTCCTTCCTCCCGCTTATAGGGACTCTTGCAATGACATCAGGTCCACCCAGATCATCCAGGATAATCCTCCCATCTCAAGATCCTTAATTTAATCGTATCTTCAGAGTCCCTCTTACTGTGTGAAGTAACATATGCCTAGGTTCCAGGGATTAGGATGGGGACATTTTTGGGAGATTGGGATCGTATGTAGATATGGTGACCTTCAAGTAAGTAAAGTGCCATATTGGCCTGTGTTCTCCAGTCCCAGCGTAGAACTTAACATCGAATACTGTCTTAGTTTGGGTTCCTCCAAAAGCAAATAGAATCAAGGATCCAAGAGCATATAGTTTATCTAAGAGGTAAAGGGAACATTGAGCTTCCAAGCCAGTTACCACCGTAAAGCAGACTAGAGCTTAATCCCACTGGGGACATTCAGGGAGCCCAGGTAGAACATGCCTCAGTGTTGTCCAGCCTTACGGGTGAGGGAGCTGGGGTATTTATACACCAGTTCCCATCAGCTATTGGCGTGAGAATGCCCATAGTTTTGTGGCACTTCTGGCCTGCTGCTGTACAGGTGGCAAAGTGAGCTCCGGCAGTAAGAGAAAGGCAAAGAAATGAAGGCATTGGCAGTTGGAAGTCAGGCCAATGTGCAGCCATGTGCTAAGGGCACGGGTGTTTGGGCAGAGTAACCGGCAGTGTCTTCCACAGAGACCCAGGGCCTCTTGAACGCTCATGGTCAGCAGTCCACCCATCACCATGCCTGGGCACCTCTGCTCCAAGCAGTCAGGTCATTCACTTGCTAAGAGTCCCTTGTGCTTGTTCCCAAACCTGTATGCTGGCTGTACAGTCGTTTAGTGAAAACTAAGTTGAATGTTACACGTATGGTTCTTTAATGACACTAAGGAGAAGACTTGATAGGAGTAAATTTGATTTTAAAAAGTGCTGCTCACTTAGATATGTCATGGCAGCTGTGGAAGATGATGGCAGGGGAGGAAGCACTGCAGAATTCCAGAAGGGGTCGTCATTTCTCCTTTGAAAGAAACTCAAGCTGAAAGTCACAGATGATGAATTGTGGGTGTGGTGTGTGTGTGTGTGTGTGTGTGTGTGTGTTCAGTTTTCATAACACCATGAGGTAGGTATTATTACCATTCTACTGAATCTCGGCGAAGAAACCCAAAGCAGTTAAGTAAATTCCCCAAGGTCCTGCAGTTAGTAAGTGGCAGAACTTGAATGAGAGTGTCTCCCTCTTGGTCCTGTACTACCTCCCATCGATCCCAGTCTGCCACTCTTGGAAGCCACGCCAGGATGTCTAAGCACACCCACTCCGGTCTGATCAACTTCCCAAAGCTGACACCATCCCATATTGCTGGAAGGGACTCTAGGCAAATATATGTGGTTCTTCGCCCCAGTCTGGGAGCTTCCTTCATGGAAAAAGGGAAATGGTATCTTTATCCCACCTTTACTTTCTTACTTCTTTTGACATGAATGAATAGCAAAGTCAGCCCTGCCCTTCACCTTCTAGCAAAGGTGACCCAACAGAAATTCTGGGCAATCTCTCTCTGCTTTGCCTGATATCTAAGCATAGAGGGAGGCCCAGAGGAAAGGCTCTGGCACTGGCCTTGGCCCTAAGGGGACCTCCAGGTTTGGGGTTTTGACAGCAACAGGAATCAGAGAGCAATGAAGAACCTCACACTGGGGCATGCAGGGCCCAAGGCTTCCACGTTGGTCCCGAGTGCCTGAGACTAGGCTCTAATGAATTCTGTTTGCAGGAAGAGGGAAAAACTTCCACTGAAGCAGAGTTTTGTTTTGTTTTTTTTTAAAGATTTTATTTATTTATTTGACAGAGAGAGACGCAGCAAGAGAGGGAACACAAGCAGGGGGGAGTGGGAGAGGGAGAAGCAGGCTTCCCGCGGAGCAGGGAGCCCAATGCCGGGCTCGATCCCAGGACCCCAGGATTACGACCTGAGCCGAAGGCAGACTCTTAACGACTGAGCCACCCAGGCGCCCCTGAAGCAGAGCTGTTATTAACCAAGCTGTTAACAGCCCTTGGACTGCCTGGGTGTCTTCTTTCATTTTATATGGAGCTCCCTGCAGAGGTGGCTAGGAAAGAGAGCTCACCCCAAGAGTACTAGTTCGATAAGCGGTGTCTGGAGACCCATCAGTAGACAAATGTGGGAATGGCTGCCATGCAGCTCTTAGAAGGCAACTCTTGCTCCCTTCTGAATGGAAGATTGATCAACTTACGCTGTGTTTACCAGCATCAAAAGTAGCCTTCCTTCCTTATTTTTACTGGGGTTTTATTGGCTTGTTTTTAGAGGACATCTCAGTCGGCAAGTTGGCTGGTGTGTCATTCTTTCAGTATCAAAATGGCAGCCTTCTACGAAGCTGGGTTGAAGGGGGCATGTTCAGTTCACATGTATTGTGGGCTTGCTGTGGTAGGGCACCAGGCCACTGCAGTCATAAAACTCAGGCGTAACCCTTTACTGGATGAGAGAGGCGAGTGAGCGGGCACCTGGTACATGCCGTGAGGGAGGTAAATACAGGGCAGTGTAGGGGCCCAGAGGGTGGACAGCTTCTCCAGCTCTGTGGGTAGGGTTCAGGCCGATGAACACGTACCCGGAGGAGGGGATGCCGGAGCTGAGCTGGGAGGGATGAATATGGATTAGCCAAAGAGACAAGGTGAGACGGGTGCTGTAGGCAGCCTGAGCCCAAGCTTTTGCCTTTTGGCGAGGCGCAAAAGGGTGCATTAGAAGAGCTTCAGGGAGTTTGCTGAGGCCAGGAAGGAAGAGAGAAGCAGGGGGAGAGCGGTCTGGGGACGGAGACAGATTCCCACCAGTGGGGCCTCTGGATCTTGCCAAGGCCCTGGGATTTGACCCCGGAACGCTAGGTGTACCTGCGTTGTCTGTCGGGGAACTCAGCTGCAAGGGGGAGGCAGGAGCCCTGGGTGATTTATCTGTGTAATAACGAGTCGTATTTTAAGAGCGTTCTGTGCATTTTCATGGGGCTTAAGTTGATAGGCAAATTCTGCTCTTCGGTGTTAATTATGCAAACCCAAGAGGCAAGAATTATTCTCTTCATTTCCAGCATGAAGACCAAAGTGTGCGCCCTAGCCCCTTGCCAATGACTTGTGCCGGAGTCCTGCAGAGCCCCCCGCTGCGGGGGTCAGGGGATGGGGGTGGTGGTGGCCAGGGACTTGACCTCCTGCCCCTGGTGTTGGAATAGGCCGGCCCCCGCCTGGCTCTGCCCACACCCACAACCTGGACACCTCTCTTCTCCCGGGATCCTTAGCTCGTATTGTGTTCCTGCTTTTATCTGTCTTCATACCTCTCCTCTGGCACCAAAGGCCGGGCTCGGGGACGTGCTGCCCATTTGCCAAGTCGCGTTCTGGCCAGTCAGGCATGGGAGGAGAAGCGTTGGGCTGGGGCTCATTCCAGCTGCGTGATGCTGGGCCGCTCAGGCCTCACTGGCCTGTTTCCTCCTTTATTAAAAGAAAGTGTCGGACAAGGCAGACTCTCGGGTTCTTTCAGAGGATGGGTCTGTCCTCAGTGTCCCTGTCTGACCGCTGTGTCCCCCAGAACCAGACACAGAACAGGTGCCCCGTACGGAGCCATCGAATGGATGCGAGAACGCCCGTCATGTACCAGGCAGCGTGTGCCCCTGGGCGGACACCAGGGGGAATAGAACATTCAAACCTTTGATTTCATGCAGTCTCAGTGGAGGATAATCTCAGCAAAGGAAGGAAGCGCAACCGGATTGTCCACAGTTGTAGGCATGTGCGGCAGCGCGGGGGGACCTCACCAAGGGCAAGGACCATTCAAGAGTTCATCCCCTCCCAATTCGTGGATGCTGTTATTTGTTATTCCGTATGCAGAGCAGCCCCTGTAATGCACAGGTTTCATT